>NC_057866.1:31020347-31379722 GCF_019393635.1 Dromiciops gliroides
GTCCTGCCAAAAAAATAAAAAAGAAACAATAAACCAAAACCAAAAGGATGAAAAAAAAGACAATGTGAAATATCTCATTGGAAAACAACTGACATGGAAAATAGATCCAGGAGAGATAATTTTAAAAATTATTTCACTACCTGAAACCCATGATAAAAAAAGAGCTTTCACATTATCTTTCAAGAAATTATCAAAGAAAACAGCCTTGATATTGTAGAACCAGGGGGGAAATAAAAATTGAAAGAATCAACTGCTCATATCTTGAAGAAGATCCCCAAAATGAAAATTCCCAAGAATATTATAGTTAAATTCCAGAGCTCCCAGGCCAAGAAGACAATATTACAAGTAAGCAGAAAGAAACATTTATTTATTTAAGGTTTTTTTAAGTGAATTGTCAATTCTTTTTTTTTTTGAGGTAGCAACAAACATTCATTTTATTTTTTCCAGTTACATGTAAAGGTACTTTTCAACATTCATTTTCATAAGATTTAGAGTTCCAAATTTTTCTCCCTCCCTCCCTATGTTTCCTCCCCCCTACATAAGATCTCAAACAGGTTATATATGTACAATCCACAAGTGTTCTTTTTATCAGTTCTTTCTATGGGGGTGGATAGTAAGCTTCCTCATTAGACCCTTGGGATTGTCTTGGATCATTGCATTGCTGAGAGTACTTAAGTCATTCACAATTGCTCAATGAACAACACTGCTGTCACTATGCACAGTGTCCTCCCAGATCTGCTCACTTTACTGTACATTAGTTCATGAGTCTTCCTAGGTTTTTCTGGGATCATCCTGTTTGTCATTTCCTATAACATAAGACCATTCCACCAAAATCATACAGCACAGCTTCTTACATCATTCCTCAATTGATGGACATTCCCTTGGTTCTTAATTCTTAGCCCCCACAAAGAGTTTCTATAAATATTTTCTGTACAATTTTCACCCCTTTTCTCTTTTTCATGATTACTATTGTAAACTGTTTCCCTTCCATCCTATTCCCTTCCCCATGATATTTATGCTATTATCCATCTTCTTTCATCTTATTGTTCTTCAAAAGGGATTTGCTTCTGTCTGTTCCCTCCCCCAATCTACCCTCCCTTCTTTTGCCTCGCTCTCTTTTTTTTGTGTTTTTTTTTTTTTAGTGAGGCAGTTGGGGTTATGTGACTTGCCCAGGGTCATACAGATAGTAAATGTTAAGTATCTGAGGCCAGATTTGAACTCAGGTACTCCTGACTCCAGGGCTGGTGCTCTATCCACTGTGCCACTTAGCTGCCCCTTTACCTCTCTCTCTTTATCTCCTTTCCCTCCTATTTTCCTACAGGGTTAGAGAGATTACTCCACCCAATTGAGTGTATATGTTATTCCCTCCTTGAGCCAATTCTAATGAGATTGAGGTCTTTGAGACAATTCTGATGTGTGTTAGACTAATTTACTGCCAAGATTAAATATATTACTCCACCAGTTGTGTGTGTGTGTGTGTGTGTGTGTTAGTTCCTCCTTGAGGCAACTCTGATGTGTTTATGGTCTTTGAACCTTTTCTGATGAGTATCAAATTCATTTACTGCCCTGCACCTCTCCCATCTCTTCCCCAACTCCATAAGCCTTTTCCTGTTTCTTTCATGTAGGCCTTCACCTCTGCCTTTCCCCCTCCCCCAGTGCATTCCCCTCACCCCTCAATTTAACCTTAAAGATGTCATCATGGGGCAACTAGGTGACACAGTGAACAAAACATCCACCCTGGACCCAGGGGAATCCCAGTCCAAACCCATCCTTAGACACAAGACAGTCACCCACTGCAAGACCTCAGGTATATCTTCCAACTCCAATTTTTTATGGTTCTTTAGGGTCTTGTATTTGAAGGTCAGATTTGCCATTTAGTTCAGGTCTTTTCATCATGAATACCTGAAAATCCTCTTTTTCATTAAAGTCCCATTTCTTTCCTCTGAAAGATTATGATCAGTTTTGCTGGGTAGGCCATTCTTGGTTATAATCCCAATTCCTTTGCCCTCTGGAATATTATAGTCCATGCCCTCTGGTCCTTTAATGTAGAAGCTGCTAGATCTTGTGCTATCCTGACTGGGGTTCCACAGTACTTGAATTCTTTCTTTTTGGCAGCTTGCAATATTTTCTCCTTGACCTGAGAGCTCTGGAATTTGGCTATAATATTCCTAGGAGTTTTCCTTTTGGGATTTCTTTCTGGAGGTGATCAGTGGATTCTTTCAATTTCTATTTTAGCTTCTTCTCCTAGAATTTCAGGGCAATTTTCCCTGAGAATATCTTGGAAGTTGATGTCTAAGCTCTTTCTTTGATCATGGTTTTCAGGTAGACAAATCATTTTCAAATTATCTCTCCTGGACCTATTTTCCAGGTCAGCAGTTTTATGAAGAAGATATTTCACATTGCCCTCTATTTTTTATTCATTTGGATTTGCATTATTGTCTCTTGGTTTCTCATAAAGTCACTGGCTTCCATTTGTTCAATCCTATTTCTTAGGCAATTATTTTCACCAGAGAGCTTTTCCAATTGGCTTTTCAAGTTGTTGACTTTTTTCTCATGTCTTTCCTGCATCACCCTCATTTCTCTTTCCATTTTTTCCTCTACCTCGCTAACTTTATCTTCAAAGTCCTTTTTGAGTGCTTCTATGACCTGAGACCAATTCATATTTTTCTTGGAAGCTTTTGATATAGGGGCCCTGACGTTGACATCTTTTTCTGAGGGTGTACCTCGATCTTCCTTGTCACTAAAGAAACTTTCTATGGTCCTCACCTTTCTCTGTGTGGTCATCTTTCCTTTCTTTTACTTGACATTTAGCTCTGTGTAATTTAAGATTCTAAATGTGGATTCTAATCTGTTCCCCCAGTTTGGGGGAAACTGACTAAAAATCACTGATAAAACGAGTTTAGCTTTTTAAGGGTTTATTGGAAAATAGAAAGAAAAAAGATTGAGAACAGAATTCTAACAGCCTGGCATTCCTATCTTTCCTCAAATTTCCTGTGAAGTCCTCTCCGCCACCACCATCAAGTCAGGAAGCCAAAAAGCCCCAGCCTCTCTGCGCAGGCTCCCTTTCCTCCTTCCTGTCTCCTCCCAGACCATAGGAGGCTCCTCAAATTGATTGGCTGGTAGCCTTGATAGACAGCACCCATGAGCAAACGTCATTTCCTGACACTAAGGAAAAGCCACAATGCCTCTGAGGCATTTTCCTCATGGTGGAGCTTTCCCACAGCAAGTCTCCAGTAGGTGGCGTCATTCCAATCATTACAGTTCCTTAAAGTGGGGCTGTGATGTTTAAAATCTAAATGTGTGGTCGCCTTAAATTAGAAGCTTTAGCACCAGTCTTTGGGCATTAAGCATCTATTAAAGTATATCAGGTATTCACGTGGAGTTCAGAAACTTAAGAAAAGGCCTATCTAGCCTTCCAGCCTGGTTGGGTTCTTCCTCAAGTCCTCTGACATAAGCCTGCTTCAATCATGAATCCTTCTCAAACTGAGTGTGTGGAAACTTTTTATAGGTCCAGAGCATCAGTGTTCCTTACACACTGCTTCAAGGTGATTGGTTAGCATCATCCAAATCCATTACTTCACTGGACTTGAAGGTGGTCTCAAGTTAAATTTAAAGTCCTTAGCTCCTGGCAAAAATATCTCTTTAAGGGCTAGCCAGGTTGCTTACAACCTAGTTAACCTGATGTAGGCTAATCAGCAGTCAATCACTCTCACTTAATTCAATAAGTTTAGATTAATCTCTAGGTGGGACTTTGAGTATCTGCTAAATCCCATTATTTTATCACAGGGCACTGTTTCCAGGCTGCAGTATCCCAAGCTTCAGAAGTCCCAGGTTGTATGATTTAAGGAGGAGCAGTTTCTTCACTAACCTGGTCTCTTGCCTGGTCCCTAGATGATCCCAGACAAACTTGCTAATCACTTCTTGTGGTTATCAGCTCTGACCAGTCTGTGTCCCTCCCCAACCTGGGCCACTGCAACTCAAGCCTACCTCCTGGTTCTCAGCAGGGGTGAAAAACCCAAGTTCTGCCTCAGAACCAGCAGAGACCCCTGTAGTCTCCCTCCTGACAAGGGCTCAGCCCTTTCACCAAACTCTGAGCCTAGTTCCAGAAGACACTGGAGCTGCAGCTGATTCAGAGGCCGTGGGGGTCTTCTTCCCTGGTGAGGCCTTCCTGGGACTGGATCTGTGTCAGGGTGACTGTTGGGTTGGGTTCTACTCCTGTATCAGCACTGCAGCTCCCTCCATCTGACCTTCCAAGCTGTTCTTGGATAGAAGATGATTTCAGCACATTCTTCTGTGTGTTTTGCTGCTCCAGGCATTGTCCTATGGCATTATTTGGATGTTTTTTGGAGAGATCTTCCAGAAAGGAACATTTAAAAAACCATGGAGCCATGGTCAAGATAACAAAAGATTTAACACCTTCTACCTTAAAGGATTGGAGGGCTTGGAATATGATATTCCATAGAGAAAAGGTACTGAGATTATAATCAAGAATCACCAATCCAGCAAAAATGAGTATAAATTCTTCAGAAGAAAAATGGGTATTCAATGAAAGAGAAGACTTTCAGGTATTCTTGATGAAAAGACCAGAGCTGAATAGAAAATTTGATTTTCAAATACAAGACTCAAAAGAAGCATAAAAAGGTAAATAGGAAAAGGAAATCATAAGGAATTTTAAAAGGATAGACTATTTACATTCCTACATGGGAAGATGATACTTGTAACTTATAAGAACTTTCTCATTATTAGGGTAGTTGGAAGGAGTGTATATAGACAGAGGGCACAAGTGTGAATAGAATATAAAGGATGATATATAAAAAATAAAATTAAGGGGTGAGAGAAATGCACTGGGAGAAAGGGAAAAGGAGATGTGTAATGGGATAAATTATCTCACATAAAAGAAGCAAAAACATTTGTCCAGGTAGAGGGGGTGATGGGGGAGGTATGGGGGAGGTGAGGGGGAGTGAGTGAACCATTTTCTCATCAGAATTGCCTCATAGAGGGAATGACATACATACTCAATTGGATATAGAAATCTTTCTTACCTTGTAGGGATGTAGGAGGGGAGGGGGATAAGAAGGAATGGAGTAGGTTATAGAAAGGAAGGCAGATTGGGGGAGGAGGTAGTCAGAAGCAAAACACTTTTGAGGTGGGACAGGATGAAAGGAGAGAGAGAATATAATAAATGGGGGTGGAGACTAGGGTGGAGGGTTATACCTTTGGCAATAGTAACTGTGAAAAAAAATTGAAGCAAGTATCTCTGATAAAGGCTTCATTTCTCAAACATATAAAGAACTTGGTCAAATTTATAAAAATAAGAGTCACTCCCTGAATGATAAATGATCAAAAGATATGAACATTTTTATATAAAGTAATCAAAGATATCATAGCAATATTAAAATGCTCTAACTCATGTGTTTTTTTTTGGGGGGGGCAATGAGGTTCAAGTGACTTGCCCAGGGTCACACAGCTAGCAAGTATCAAATGTCTGAGTTTGGATTTGAACTCAGGTCCTCCTGAATCCAAGGCCGGTGCTTTATCCACTGTGCCACCTTGCTGCCTCTAACTCACTTTTGATTGGAGAAATACAAATCAAAACAATTTGGGGATGCTACCTCATACCTATTAGATTGGCTAATAGAACAGAAAAGGAAAATGACAAATATTGGAGGAGATGTGGGAAAAATGAAACATTAATTAACTGTTTGTAGAGTTGAAAACCAATTCAACCATTCTGTAGAGCAATTTGGATCTATGTCTGAAGGGCTATAACACCATGCATATTCTTTGACTTAGCAATAACACTAATATGTCTACATCCAAAAATAAAAAAAAATAAAAAGGAAAAGTTCCAATAGGTACAAAAATATTTATATCAGCTCTTTGCTGGTGGCAAGGAATTGGAAATTGATGAGATAACCATCAATTGGGGAATGGCTGAACAAACTGTGGTATGTGATTGTGTTATTTTACTATAAGATATGATGAGCAGGATGCTTTCAAACCTAGAAAGATTGACACGAGTTGTTACAAAGTAAAAAGTATTGTGTACAAAGTAAGAGCAATGTTGTGGGATGGTCAGCTGGGTATGACTTAGATATTCTCAGCTATACAATAGTTCAAGACAACTCTGAAGGACTTATGATGAAGAATGCTATTCATCCCCAGAGAAAAAACTGTTGCTGTCTGAATATAGATTGAAGCATGTATATTTTTTTTACTTTATTTTTCTTGAGGTCTTCAGTCTGTTTTTTTTCATAACATGACTAATATGGAAATGTTTTGCATGACTACATATCTATAATCTATATAGAATTCCTTGTCTTCTCAAAGTGGAGGAGGGAGAAGATCTGGAACTCAAAGTTTTAAAAATAGATGTTAAAATTGTTTTTAAATGTAATTGGGGAAAATAAAATACTAAAAAAAGTAGGCAAAGAAGTTCCAGGAAGAAAGAGACACTGGATTATAATAATGCCCACGTAGCAATGAGGATAGAGGCAATTATGGTAGGGTACAAGATAAAGAAGGCTTGAAAGAAGCTTTATTTTGGCCTTCAGAGGAACAGTTGAAAACTCCGGCTTCAGGCAATCAGAGTCAGTGATTAAAAAGACAAGTTTACATGGAATCCCCAGTTTTCCTCTATATCTGACACTTATTCCATGACCAAATGTGAAACAAACCAACAGAGGGCTCATGTGGCATCCGGTCAGTGATGTGATGAGCAAAACCTGCCTTTCAAAAGTTGCTTCTTGGATAAAGCACTGGCCCTGGATTCAGGAGGACCTTAGTTCAAATCCAGCTTCAGACACTTGACACTGTGTGACCCTGGGCAAGTCACTTAACCCCCATTGCCCTGCAAAAAAAAAAAAAGTTGCTTCTTCTCAAGCTGGCTAAGAAGATTCCTTCTTTCATCTCAGAAGGGAGGACAGAATTGTGGTGGCTGAATGAAGGTAGACACAGGCAGATGTGATTGTTGTTTGGGACAGGTTTTCCTTAGGGGCAGCTGGGTAAAAAATAATAATTAGTAATGATAATAATAATAGTCAATGCTAACAGCTAACATTTCTTTTATCACTTTAGAGTATGCAAAGCACTTGACATAGGTTATCTCATTTGATCCTCCCAAGGACTTAGTGAGGTGGGGGCTATAATTTACTTCTTTTCCAGATGATAAAACTGAGGATTAGAGTAACACATGTGTGAAAAATGATAAACAAGAATAAACTGCTTACATTCAAAAAGGGGGAGATGCTACATGTGTGAACCCTATAATCATCAAGGATAATTTTTGTTGTTCAGTCATTTTCAATTGTAGTGATTAAAATTGTCCAACCTGAAATAAAGAGACTGAGGCAGAAAAAAAAAGACTCTAGTGTTCAGGGTTCAGACTCTTCCCCTCAGAGGTTGAGAAGAGATCGCGCTGAATGTTGTAGGGATTAGTACCAAGTACATTCTGCTTTCTGTCTCTCCCCTGGGTACCTTGCTGACTCACTTCTTGGCCAGCTTACCCTATGTCTGGCATTTCGTTGGCAGCTCATTGAGATGGATGGCTCCTTCTCTATAAGGAGTTGTCATCCTCGATGAATGCAGTGAGGCCAGAATCAGGACCATGATTGGGGCTTGTGGATGGTCCTGTTGCTGTACTCAAGGCTCTTGTTTTTATCTATCCATTAGTGGTGGTGTGTAAGCAACTGTTGTTGGTAGTTTGGTAGTTGGTAGGTTTTAGTTGAGTATCAAAAGATAGAAGTCATGTGAGAAGAAGAAACCTGAGATTCCATTTGATCAGATGGTGTAGCACATAGAGTGTATAAACTGGAGTAAGGAAAACCCAGTTCAAACCCTGCCTCAAACATTTACAACATAACCCAGGCAAATCAGTTGACATCTCTCAGCCTCAGTTTCCTTATCTGTAAAATGGGGGTAATAATAATAATACCTCCTTTACTGTGTTGTTTTGAGGATCAAATGGGGTATCATGTATAAAGTGCTTTGCAACCCATAGGGCACTCTTTAAATGCTACCTATTATTATACCAGTTATTCATTCCAATTCAAGAAGCATCAGTTAGGTGACCATTACAGAATAAGAACTATAATAAATGAAAACAAAGCAAAATAATCTGTATCCTCAAAGAACTTACATTCAATGAGGCTTCTTGGATAAAAGATTTAGGTCTGGAAAGGAGCTTAGAATGTATCTGTTCTAACTCCATCATTTTACAGAGGAAGAAACTGAGGCTCAAACAGGCAAATTTGTCTAAGGTCATACATTTAGTAAGTGACTGTGGATATACAGTGATCTTTGCACTGCAGCATAGGAGATTTTACTGTTCAGAGAAGGAATTGAGGGCAGAACAGTATACCGTTAGGTCTATCTTTACTATGGGTGAGGGTGTCAGTCTGGAGAGCCAGCTGGACTGCTTTGTTTCTGATGCTGGGTGTCCCACATATGGTATGTATATTGGCGTTTTGGAGATGAGGGAAGACTGTGAAAGAAGTGGGAAGGGGCCCAGGTCTCTAGGGGATGTGGGGGAGGAGAGGGAGGGAGCAGGACAGTTGGGCAGCCAGTACTGGGTCTTAGAAAGTCAGATGTTTGCATCTGGGACAGGGCTAGTTGTACATCTGGATTTGGGATGGGAAAATACATCATGGACATTTTCAGCTCCTTTCCACAACTTTCTTTTTATCCTAGTAACCTCCAAGTCAATTTAGGAATTATCAGTTCTTTTCTTTCACTAAGCATTGTTTCAACAAATTGTTATGATGCCAACTAACAATTTTTGTGATGTAGAGATCCTACACAATCTGAAATATATTTTCAAATGATAAATGGGTATCATTAAGCACCCCACCATCACTTATTTCCTGATCCTTGCTCAATGTGATCACCAAAAGTTCATTAGGATTAATGGCTTCTAGGCATTTTCTTGTATATTTAGATTCTAAAATCAACCAGTAGGGATTATGTTCAGCTCTCTTACAGAAGCCACAACAAAGTAGAAATTCAATGGAAGTTTAAAAAAAAATTCTTGTGACTCAAACTGATACATCATATCTGTGCTTAATATGAAAGTTCTATATGAACTGTAGTCATTTGAGTGATCACTAATTATATATTATTTAAGAGGAGCAAGAAATAAAAAGATTAACAGTATCTAAGAATCTTATTTAAGGGAAGGGGGAAGGAATTACTAAATGCCTACTATGTGCCAGTCAGTTCACAAATAACTCATTTAATCCTCACAATAATCCTAGGAGGTGGGTGCTATTACATATTGTACATACGAGGAAACTGAGGGAGACAGGTTGAGGGACTCGACCAGGGTCAAATAGCTAGTGAACATCTAAGTCCAAATTTGAACTCAGGTCTTCCTGAGTCCAGGCCAAGCATTCTGTCAATTTTATTCCCCACCAAACTGCCTCATAGGAAAACACTCAGAGAATGATCAAATGAATTATGCAATTGTTTTACATAGCAAAAGTAGAATTTGGAACTAAGACCTGAGCTCTTTCCTTTAGGCTCTGATTATTAAACAAGAGCTTATTAAGTGCCTACCGTTTGTTAAGAAGTATAATAGGCATTAGGGGTCCAAAATAGTCCCTGCCGTCAAGGAGATTAATTGGGGGGGTTGGGGAGGAGCTGTAAGGAGCAGAGAAGAGAGGATCTATATATCTATATGTATATATCTGTGTATGTATGTATACATACATATATACATGCATATATGCATATGTATATGTAGGTGTGTTCATACACTCAAAGTGAATACATAGCACTTTCTGGTACATGTGTGTAAGGCACCAGCAAGTGGTCAGGTTGAGGGAAATCAGGGAAGATCTTAGGTAGAAGAAGGAATTTGGTTTGAATATTGAAGAAAGCTGAGGATTCATAGGGGTAGACATGAGGAGAAAGTACTTTCCAAGTAACAATGAACTGCAAAATATTTAACAATTAGCTTCCTGGAAAAAGAAAAAAAGAAAAACAATTATGTGCATATATACTTTTAAATTGAATCTGTGGGGCAGCTAGTGGGGTGGTCTAGTGAACAGAGAGCTGGACCTGGAATCAGGAAAAAGGAGTTCAAAACCAGCCTTGAATACTTAGTAGCTATGTGACCCGGGCAAATCACTTAAACCCTGTTTGCCTCAGTTTCCTCAGGTAGTAAATGGGATAATAATAGCACCTATCTTTTAGGATTGTTGAGGGAACCCCATGAGAAAATAATTTTAAAGCACTTAGCACAGTGTCTGGAGACATAGTAAGTGCAATATAAGTATTAGCTATCGTCACTGTGGTCATCATTATCTGCATCATTCACATTTTCCCCACCACTTTCCTAAGTCTAGGCAATCAATCAAACAATAAGTCAGGGCCTAATTTGGGGAGGTGACCGCTTTTTGCGGGTGTAGATGCTGGTGCTAAAAATTTCACAATCAGTTCCCTGGCCAGTCTGAATCGTCTCCAGCACACTCCTGCCTCCGAACATGAGGAAAGTCAGGGAGAGAGAACACAGCACACAGAAGCAACAAGGGAATGTGTTTGGCTGGGGCACTCAATGCATGAAGTGCAGGGATGTATAAGAAGCCTCCAAGAGCAGGCTGGAGCCAGATTGTAAAGGGCTCTAAATGCCAAACGGGGGAAATTGTATTCTCCTAGAGACCACAGGGGACCACTGGCAACATCTCACTCCAAGCAGATGCTGCACAAGAGAAAGTGAGACTTTCTATGAAGATTCTGATAAGATGATGACACTCAATCACTATGTGCTCAGATGAGGAAGGAGAAGGTAAGGGAATAAGTATTTCTGATAGCCCTTACTATGTACTGGCTGGCTAGGTGGCACAGTGGATAAGTCACTAGGCTTTGTAATGATTGGAATGACACCACCTGCTGGAGACTTACTGTAGAAGAGCTCTGCCCATGAGGTGAAGGTCTCTGAGGGCAAGACCACGAGTCTTTTCTTTGGCATCAGGAAGTGACGTTTGCTTGTGGGAGGAAGAAGGGGGAGCCTGGCACTCTGACTGGGGCTCTTTCCTGTGGACTCTGGCAGAGAGAGGAGCTAGAAATACGCTCTCCCTTTAACAGATAGATGAATATAGGCTTTTCTCTCTCTCTTTACCAAATTCTTATTCTTCTTAATAAATGCTTAAAAGCCTAACCCTTGCTAAAGCTTATAATTTATTGGCTACCACTCATTAGATATTTTAGACAGACTAGCTAGAATTTTAGCCTTTAACAGCTTGGAATCAGAAACACTCCTCTTCCTGAATTCAAATCTGGCCTCAGATGCTTCCTAGCTGTGTGATCCTGGGCAAGTCACTTTACCTTGTTTGCCTCAGTTTCCTCCTCTGTCAAATGAGCTGGAGAAGGAAATGGCAAACTACTGTAGTATATTTACCAAGAAAACCCCAAACGGGGTCATGAAGAGTCAGACACGATTGAAATGACTGAATAACAAGAGATGTGAGTCAGGAGCTTTTATAAATAGTATCTCATTGTATCTTCACAACAACTGTGGGAGATAAATGCTATTTTTATCCCCATTTTACAAATAAGGAAACTGAGCTCAGCCCAGTAAATGTCTAAGACAGGATTTGAATTCAAGTCTTCCTGACCCATGGCCTGGTACTCTGCTCTAGTCACAATTATTTGAACAATTATACCAACCTTTTACCTTTCACTGTTACTGACTCACTTCCTCATCAAATCTCTCTCTGGGTTTTAAGTAGTCTATATACCACTATCTCAGTGATTTACTAAAATTGAATCAGTTTTCTCTCTAATTAGCTCATTCCTCACCTGGGTCTGAATTGAGAAAAAAAAAATCTTTCCCTTTTGGGTTAGCTTCCTCTCTCTCTGCCTTAGGCTTGTTCACCAAGCAAGCTAAATGGTCATGTATTTGAAAAGCAATTTAATAGAGCTTATAAGCCAATAAAGAAGAACCTTCTGAATGAAGGTCTTGAAGGTTTTAGCCAAGGGATTGAACTGCCCCTTCTTCCTCACCCCTTTCTTCATTTACTCTCATGGATCTAAAGGGAAATAGGAAGTGAAGTGGTCACATAGATCAAGGGGACTTGGCAGACTGGACTTCTATATTCTCAATAACCCCAGTCAGCTCTCTGCTTAAGGCACCTTGAGTGCTCTCTCACTAGCCTACCCAATCACATGCTTCTCTGCTTTTCTTCAGGCTCTACTGGGCCAAGATTTATCCACTGCAAGTATTTTCTTTGCTGTTTACTGACCAGACAACCTCCAGGGTCAGTTTCTCCCTGGCTTAAGAGGAGAAGAATGAAGGACCAGTTCTCCTCACATTACTCCCTCTCCTCTGTCTCTCTTTGGGATTTCTCCATCTTAGCTACATTTCTTCTCTGTGGAAGGAAGTTACTTCCAAGGTCAAAAACCCCAGAGATTTGGGAAACTCAGGGCAATGCTTATGTGCTACTATTCCTGCATTACCAAATCTCCATGGCAACACTTCTGGGGGAGTGGTTACAAATTTAGAACTTGATATTCAGCGACTTCAAGTGTAGTAGTAGGTAGGGTGGGATGATGAAAACTGTTCTGGAAAATGTAGTTTGTGAAAGAAAAGTGAAATCAGTCAAGGAATTGCCAATTACTCAGAGGCTGGACATTAGATAATCATCAGTAGAGAGTCAGATACTGCTAAACATGGTAAGCAATCAAAAAAAATCACACACACAATAAATTAATTTTATCTTTACCAGACAGGACATGACTAATGTAAAACTATTGGGTATCAGTGGGCCAAGTAATTGGTCTTTGGTCATATAATGTAAAGAATGCCTGGGTCTGAGTTAGGAAGACCTAAATTCAAATACATTCTCAGGTGCTTACAAGCTGTGTGACCCTGGGAAAGTTACTTCCCCTCTGCCTCAGTTTGCTCAATTGTAAAATTGGGATAATAATAGCACTTACTTTTCAGGGTTATTGTGAAGATCTAATGAGATAATAGTTTTGAAATGATTGGCACAGATCCTGTCTCACAGAAGATGATTAATAAATATTTGTTTCTTCCCTTCTTTCATTCTTTTCTCCTCTCTCCTTCCCTCTTTTTCTTTCTTCCTCCTTTCTTTCCTTGTTTCCTTCTTTTCTCTCTCCCTCTTCACTCCTTGTTCCTTCATTCCTTCATTCTTTCATTCATTCATTCATACTTTCATTCCTCCTTCCCTTTTTCTTTCTTCCTCCCTCTTTTCTTCTCCCCTCCCATTCTTTCTTTTTTTAATTATAAAAGTATTTTATTATTTTCTAGTTACATGTAGAGATAGTTTTCAACATTTGTTTTTATAAGATTTCTAGTTTCATATTTTTCTCTCCTCCCTTTCCTCCTCCCCCAAGACAGCAAGTAATCTATTATGGGTTATATATATACAATAACATTAAACATATTTCTGCATTAGTCATATTTATAAGAGAAGAATCAGAGAAAAAAGGAAAAACCTCAAAAAAGAAAAAACAACAGCACTAAAACCAAAAGAAATAGTATGGTTCAATCAGCATCCATATTCCACAGTTCTTTTTTTTCTGGATTTGGAGAGCCTTTTCCATCATGAGTCCTTTGGAACTATCTTATATTGTTGTATTGCTGAGAAGAATCATGTCTATCACAGTTGATCAACACACAATATTGTTGATACTGTGTACAATGTTCTCCGGGTTCTGCTCTTCTCATTCATCATCTGTTCATGCAAGTCCTTCAAGGTTTCTCTGAAATCCTCCCGCTCATCATTTCTTACAGCACAATAGAATTCCATTACATTCATATACCACAACTTTTTCAGCCATTCCCCAATTGATGGGCAGCCCCTCCATTTCTAATTCCTTGCCACCACCAAAAGAGCAGCTATAAATATTTTTGTTCATGTGCGTCCTTTTCTCTTTTTTATGATCTCTGGGAAAAAGACCCAATAGTGGTATTTCTGGGTCAAAGGGCATGCACAGCTTTATAGCCCTTTGGGCATAATTCCAAATTGCTCTCCAGAATGGTTGGATCAGTTCACAGCTCTACCAACAATTCGTGTTCCAATTTTTCCACAGCTTCTCCAACATTTATTATTTTCCTTTTTTTCATATTAGCCAATCTGATAGGTGTCAGGTGGTACCTCAGAGTTGTTTTAATTTGCATTTCTCTAATCAATAGTGACTTAGAGCATTTTTTCATATGGGAATAGATAGCTTTGATTTCTTCATCAGAAAACTGCCTGTTCATATCCTTTGACCATTTCTCAATTGGGGAATGACTTGGATTCTTATAAATTTGATTTAATTCCTGATATATTTTAGAAATGAGGCCTTTATCAGAAGTACTGATTTAAAATTATTTCCCAGCTTTCTGCCCCCTTCTAATTTTGGATGCATTGCTTCTGTTTGTACAAAAACCTTTTAATTTAATGTAATCAAAACCATCCATTTTGCATTTCATAATATTCTCTATCTCTTGTTTGGTTATAAACTGTTCACTTTTCCAGAGATCTGAAAGGTAAACTATTCCTTCCTCTCCTAATTTAGCTATGGTATCTCCTTTTATGTCTAACTCATGTACCCATTTTGACCTTATTTTGGTATAAGATATAATATGTTGTTTTATGCCTAATTTCTGCCATACTATCTTCCAATTTTCCCAGCAGTTTTTGTCAAATACTGAGTTCTTATTCCTATTCTTTCTTTGGCCTCATTTGTTTCTACCCTGTTCCTTTTCTTTTCTCAAATCAAAGGCTGGAGGTTTAATTAGCCATACCCTATGACTACAGTTAGCTCAGTTTTAGTCAAGAGGCAACATAACGGCCCTCAGCTCCTTGCGGTCCTTTTTTCTTTTGCTTCATGTAATTTATATAAGATGCAACATTGTTAGTACCATAACAATTGCTCAGTGCCCCTAGTTAGGGCAATTCATTACATTCAAACAGAGGTTTGAATCTTTGCCCTAATTTAAATTTTTGTAAATATTTAGCAGTTACTTGGACTTTTGCACTGGGTCTCTTAGCTCTGACAGGTCAACTTTTCTTACATTGTTATGGCTCAGATGTATAGGCCATTTCCTCCCTGTACTATGCTATGGTGCTCCTATTCCAGTGGTCACCTCCCCACTGGTCACCTGAACTCCGATCCTGGATTCCCTCATTGGATAGGCCAGCTATTGCCTTATTCGGTTGGGACTCATATCTCTCTGACAAACACTACCTTGCTAGATAAAAAGCAGGACACTGCATGCTTATTTTTTCTTGCTTCCTCCATCTTACTACTCCCCTTTACATATTGTTTTCACTATTAGAATCTAAGTTTATTGAAGGTGAGAACTGCTTGCCGCTTTTGGTGATGAACACTGTATGTGACATATAGTAAGTGCTTAATAACTTTTATCTATCAATCCATCATCTATCTATCTATCTATCTATCTATCTATCTATCTGTCTGTCTGTCTGTCTGTCTGTCTGTCTGTCTATTTGAGCTGCTAGGTGGCTAGCCCTGGAGTAAGGAGGAAGTGAGTTCAAATCCACCCTCAGACACTTGACACTTACCAGTTCTGTAATCCTGAGCAAGTCATTTAACTCCAATTGCCTCAAACATCTGGGACCCAATCCAGTAGTCCTAATGTATATCTTGCCACTCAAGCCATATGGTTCTGGAGGAGAGAATGAGAATAGTGACTTTACAAAGTCCTTCGTCACTTAAATTAAATTCATTACAAGTCATGATATATGTCATTGGTCCTCTTTGCAAATGAAGGTCAAGGGGCAGCTTGGTGGTGCAGTGGATAGAGCACTGGCTTTGGATTCAGGAGGTCCTGAGTTCAAATCCAGCCTCAGACACTTGACACTTACTAGCTGTGTGACTCTGGGCAAGTCACTTAACCCCAATTGCCTTACCAAAAAAAAAAAAAAAAGAAAGAAAAAGGAAAAGAAAAGAGAATGAAGGTCAAACAACAATAGGATATCAATCAATCAATCTATCTATCATCAATCTATCAATCTATCTATTTTATCTCTCCATTTATCCTACATCTATCATTCTATCCATCTATATATTGATCTCTGTAATCTCTATCAATCCATTATCTATCTATCTATCTATCTATCTATCTATCTATCTATCTATCTATCTATCTATCTATCTATCTCCTTGATCATGATCATCATCATCATCATCATTTCTAGTTAATGATCCTCTGCATCCTTATATTTGAGGCAATATCTATATGTAGGAAATAGGTAAAAGAAGCACATAGAATGTATTACACTATCTGTTGCTAATGAAACATGAAATGAGGAAGTTGGGGAAAGAGCAGACCTTTTGAGGAATGCCCATCCATTCTTGAAGAAGAATGCCACTGTTATTTTCAATCTGAGCCCTCTGTCCTGAGATGCTCATAAAGCTTGATGGCCCAAATCCATATCCACCTTATCTGTTATAGATCAGCCTCCTTTCAGTTTCTCATTTTTGATTTCTCCTTTTAGCTGGTCCCCTTCTGTCTCTGATTATTTCTGCTTCAGTTTGCTAAGTCCTGGCCTGGGCTGGAGTCTCACCTTATCTATTCCTGCTGCTTCTCAGCTCTGACAGCCTCTGATCCTTCTTATTCTATCTCTTGCAGATTCTGGTGTTGTTTAAGAACTCACGTTCAAGGGGCAGCTAGGTGGTGCAGTGGATAAAGCACTGGCCTAGGATTCGGGAGGACCTGAGTTCAAATCCAGCCTCAGACACTTGACACTTAACTAGCTGTATGACCCTGGGCAAGTCACTTAACCCTCATTGTCCTGCAAAAAAAAAAGAAAAAAAAAAGAACTCACACATCTTCCAGCTTGAAGACTATGATCTTAAAGAGTTTTCAGAAATGAGAGGGAACGCTTGTACCTCTGAACTTCATATACCAGATTTTCCATTCGTTCCTTAACCTTGATTACACTGACCACAGTCATGGAAGTTACTTATGAATCATATGCATGTATGCAGTTGTATCATTGACAGGTTGTCCTAAAGGTCAAAATTGTTACTTGATTGGAAAACTATGTTTAAAGATGAGATTAAAATACTGCCTGCAATTATGGGATCTCAAAATGGATGTACTTCAATGAATTAAAAATTCAAAAAGGGATAAAATAATAAGGGTGGGTACTGACAGCTCTAAAAACATTAATTTCATTGTTATTTCATATATAAAAAAAAAGTTTAACAGGTACAAAATGAGAGCCAAACGCAGGAGATACAAAAATCCCACAAATGACCCCAGTCAGAAGAGATCTATTCAGAAACAGAGGTCTGGAGTATAGCCACATTTGAAGAAGAAAATGGAGGAGGATGGTAATAAATTCTACATAGTATAACCTCACAATATAGGGAATTCAGTTCAGTGAAAAAAGATACCTGAATATCTCTGAGCACTAGATCCCATTAAGTCAAATGATCCTAGAAATGGGTTGAATTAGAAGGATGACAATGGATAGAACAGATCTCTCCATGTGTCTGTAGTTATCCATTCTCATGGTAGGACTGACTTTTCTCTAATTTCAACTTTTGGTTTCAGTTCTACTGCTTAGGACAAGCAGAACAACTTTGATATCTTTTTTTTTTTTCCATAGGGCAGCTTTTCAACTGTTTGAAGACAACTATCCCACTGCCTTGAATTCTCTCTTTTGGACAGCAAAGATCTCCATTTCCTTGAAGTGTTCCTCATGTGTTTTAGCCTTAATGTCCTTCACCATGACCCCTCTGGACACTCCCCTCAGAGTATTCCTTTCTCATGAAATACAGTGCCTAAGGCTAAATATACCACTCTAGTTGGGTTCTCATCTGAGCACATTTCAACAGTACTGTAACCTTTATATTAAAAAAATGGGTAATCAAAAATGGTCATTTTTAATCATGAGACAGCTCTCTTATTGCATAATTATTCTATGTAGCAAATTTGTAACGTCTGCTTCGAGGGTTAGACATAATGTTTTAAATTAATACCTTGAAAACAGATACTTCATTTTCTTTTTTTTTTTTTTTTTTGTAGAGAGATGGCTTTGAAGTCAGAAACATTTGGCTTCAAGTCCTACTTCTCATATATACTGACTGAATGATTTTGGTCAAGTCACTTGTGTAATTTAAAATTCTAAATTTGGGTCCTAATCTGTTCCCCCAGTTTTGGGGAAAACTGACTAAAATCACTGATAAAACAAGTTTAGGTTTTTAAGGGTTTATTGAAAGATAGAAAGAGAAAGATTGAGAACAGAATTCCTACAGCCTGGCATTCCTATCTTTCCTCAATTTCTCTGTGAAGTCCTCTGGAGTCTCTCTCTCCTCCACCATGGTGAAGTCAGGAACCAAAAGAAACAGAGCTCTCTGGGCAGGCTACCCTTTCCTCCTTCCTGTCCCCTCACAGAATGGGGAGGTTCTTCAAGCTGGTTGGTTGACTGGGCCGGAAGTTCAAAGTTTTTTTAGCTTCTGAGAACCATGCTTTCTTAAGTACTCTCAAGTACCAGCCAGATGTGTTTAGAATCTAGTCAACTAGTAATACAGTTAAATTAGCTAATAATCCACTCAGGTGGGCTCCTGAGTGTTTGCCAAATCTCATTTATCACATTCCATTATCTTGACACACTCAACCTCTATACAACTATTGATGATTATGAGTTTGAGAGCAGATGTTGATCTGAATTGGTGAAGGGAGTTTTCTCACTGGTAGCTCCTTATCCACGTGAAATAATGGATTTAATTTTAGATATATATGTGCATATATATATATATGCACACATATGACACATTATAGATATGATACAGATGCATGCACAGTCCACATAAATATATACATGTTCACATACATATGTATATATGTATAGTTTATATGCCCAAATATGATTTTGTATATGTATTATACATAGTGCATTTGTACTATATAGAAATATATCTCTACTTATTATATTCAGTCAGTGTTAAGCATTGAGGTGGGTATGATGAAGGTTTTCAGAATAAGAACATGCTTTTAAAAATGTTACATCAACCCCATGCTTACACCAGTCTTTTCCTGATTCCTTGAATCACCTTCTGTAAGAGAGGAAAATAACTAAACAAAATACCACAGGAAAAAATAGCATCTAGCAGCATATGCAATATTTTGTACCCATAGCCCCCTTTACCCCTCTATTGAGAGGAAGGTAGTACAGAACACTCAATTTCAAGCACATCTTGTTGTTAATAAATTAACTCTGTTTTTGCTTTGAGCCACAGGAACTCACCATATATATATATATATATATATTTTTTTTTTCTTCTCCTGCCTTCTGTGGCTAGTCCATGCCAGTGTACCAGCTCAGAAACAACTGAATCCTAGAAATCCACAGCAGATGGGAGTATAATTCAAGTTCTCTGAAAATGGGAGACTATTGGACTAAGTATAATATTGGCAAATCTGGTATAGCCTAAGGTTTTTAACCTTAATCAAATTTGCAGTTTATATCATATATATTTATGTATAAATCATATTGACATATATGAACATATATACATATGCATCTCTATATCTATATCTATATCTATATATTTTAAAGAGAAAGTAGAGGTGATTTTGAGGTGTTTCCATGGCAACTGTTTGCATCAGAGCACTATTTTTTTCCCAGAGCTATTTCTGTATCATTAAATTCTTGATAATGCTTTATTATTTGGTATCTGGTAAGCCCATATGCATTTTAGTGTCTAATTTACTTAACAAATTATGTCTGACAAAAGAGAAAACTTATAGAACAATAAACAACACTATTAATTACCTCATGAAGCAGGAAACCACTCTATTTGTCAGCAACAGTGTGTCTTCAAAAATAATGGCACCACATAATTAAGTATGAGGCCATTCCATTATTAGGACATACATCCTTTTAAGAAATTTATTCATTCTAATGAAGCAAAACCAGAAACGTGGGACTGGTGAGATTGCATTTATTACAGCAGAGGCCTTTATCCTATTAAAACAAAGAGGAGGGAATGAAAACAGAAAAATCATTGTCTGACAGTATGTAAGACAAAGAATGTTGCCTGGCAACCCAATGCCAGCTTGGTACTTTTCCCTCATTAGACCACTGGAGGTGATTGTGTGGGGTAAGGAAAAAAAATGGCCCCTCCACTTAGGAAAAGAGTTGAATAGAAAGGCTTGTTTTATGTTTGCTCCATTGGAATGAACTAAAATTAATTTAACCTGGGAAGCAGCTGTTTATGGGATACATTGGGGGGGGGGGTGAGAAGGGGCACGTGAGAATCCAAGTCCAGTTCTGTCAGGTTTGACCTGGTTTTGTCTTTCCTTCCCTTTAAACTGACTGGAAAGCAAAGTATAAAGAAAGAAAAGTCTGAAAGGGCAAGAAGTAAAATTCATTTTCTTTGAAATAGCCACCAGAGCCCAAAAGTTAAATATACTGAATCATGGGTGTGTTTGGCATCCATATGTATTATGTCATGTCTGGTGTAGGTGAATGCATGTATATGTGTGTTGATCTGTCAAAAGTCAAATGCTATGTCCTTCAGCCTTTGGTGATCTTGATGATTGACATGAAATGGCTAATATGCTTATTTGACAGTCGAAATATACAATTTAACAAATGCATTTTTAAGGTCTGTAGTGTATCATATAATTATAGATTTAGAGCTATAAGGATACTTAGATATAACCTACTCCAAGCACCTAATTATACCAATGAGTAAACTGAGGTGCATTAAGGTCCCAAAGTGTCAGCCCCAAAATTTCCTCTGTTTAAGCTACTTTTTTACATCATACTAGGGCATAGCATGGTAGACTGTATCCTAAACTCTAAGAGGTATAAATAATGCATGAGAATGCAATCATTAAAAACTTAACATGCAGCAAGTACTGGGGTAACAAATACCAGATCCAAAAACAGTCCTTTCTTTCAAGGAACATACCTATCGGTGAGAGGACTAACATAGAAAAGTCAGTGGTGACCAAGAAAGGAATTTTGGTCCATAAAGTTATAGAGATCTTTAACAGGGTCTTAGAGGAATAAACTGACAGATCCTGAGTAGAAACAAAGGCATAGTGGATCTGTTTATGATTCATGGTTCCAGAACTGAAGAGGGAGAGATGGATTGGGGACCGGGGAGAGGAAGGAATCATCTTCGTGTCTGACTTTGTATCTCTAGCATCTAACCAAGGACCTGGCCCAGAGACATACAAATGGAGAGCAGAATTGTCATTTCATTGGTACAGGAAAAGCTCCTCCTACCAATATAGTTTGGTACCATTGTTAAAATTTATTTTCTTAGTTACTTAGAGATTTGCTGTTATATGTCAGAAGCAGGTCTTGAACCGAGGTGCTCGAAGTTTCAAATTTATCATCCTATCCATTATTCAATACTGCCTCTCAATATCTGGTTATTATCTGTTGGGCTAGAGGAGGACCAAAATGACTTCACTATGTTGGGGATCAGTGTACAGTGTGTCTGACTGAGGTTGGAAGGTTTGGCTTGGAAGATTCTACCATGGGTCAGTCACAAGTAGTCAATACAAACATTTGGAGTGGAGATGTCTCTAAATTTATGCATCTCACATTTCTTTTCAGCTACTGAAATTCTGCTTTGCTCATAGAGCATGGCACCTTCTAGCACACCCTGCTTGATGGTCCTGTGTGAGTGACTCTCATGTCTCACAATCAATTCAAAAGTTCTTCATAAATACTTTGATAGTGTCCTTGTATGGTTTTTTCTTACCTCTATCTGAGTACTTGCCTTATACATACTAGGTACTTGATAAATGATTATTAAATTTAGTTAAGTAGAATAACAATAACTGATGTTTGTATAATGATATAAAATTTTTTAAATGTTTATCTATATAACAGGAAATTGGAAAATGAAATCCCAGTCCTTATGATCATGCTTGGCATACTCTGCCTAATGCAGTCTCCTATAAAGATTTCAACACATGTAGACACTTTGTGACTATTCTCTGTCTACTTATCGTGTAATGAAAAGGAACCCTTTGATTGGCCTCAACTATTCAAGCTTTTACTCTTTCATGTGAAAGGAAAGGAGGCAAGGATTGTTACAAACCTCTGGGTGGGAAGAGAGGTTTTCAACTTCCAGTGGTCTCCTTCTGCCAGCTACCTGTCACTTTCCCACCCCCAAAGCTAACCTAGGACTGTGGATGTCGTGATTCTTTTTTGTCTCTGCATTTATTTTTTCCTGTTTTACATGAATGAGAGTTGGAGATAGAAGGACACGGCTATAACTTTTTGAGATTAGAAAAGTTCCAAGAACTGCAGTTCCTGCCAGGGTTTTCTGGCAGCTAAGCCCCAAGAAACCATTTGTGGTATCCAACCAACCCATGGGACAGCAGCAAGATGCCATTTCCTTCAAACAAAGGAGTGACTCATCCATCACTTCCACCAAGTTCACATACTTGAGGTGGAACCAATGGATGAGTAGTTCCATGCCTGTGACACTGAAGATGATGACTCTCCTTTGTTGGTATTTTGTATATACCTATGGACATAGTACCTCTTACATTAGAATCTAAAACTCCTGAGGGAAAGACCTGAATTCCAATCTGACCTCAGACACTTCCTAGCTGTGTCACCCTGGGCAAGTCACTTAACATTATTTTGCCTTAATCCACTGTAGAAGGAAATGGCAAACTACTACAGGATCTTCGCCAATAAAACAACTCCCCAAATCATTGGCAGTATGATTCATGGGGTCATGAAGAGTTGGACACAACTCAATGACTAAACAACATCAACAACTCTGGTGCAACCCAGATGTCTTATGTTGAATTCTGTGCCACTCTTGGATTGTAATAATACCACAACTAAATGGAGAAAATGTACAGAGGGATAAAAAGCTTAAGTTCTAGACTAGGAGATTTGTCTGATTTCTTTTACCCTGTAATAAACTTTCTAACTGCTCATTATTTATCTCTTGAATGCAACAATTCATTGTCAAAACTGAATTTTTCATCTGTTTGTCTTCCCAATTATGAACACTGCACAGTGTTCTTGAACCAAATTAGCTTTCATTTCAAAAGCTAATTTGGAATCTTCTTTTAGTCATGTATTGATGTAATCACTAGATGGTTGATGTATTTCTAAACTGCTAGGGCTTCATCATCCCTCCTACTTAGACACTTAGATGGACCTGTGATTTTATCATTGTGAGTGCTTCTTTCATGGTTATTGATTACAACTGTGCCACAATTTTTCATCCCATGTGATTAATTTGATACAAAAAAAGTTTAATCGATGGATTTTATTTCTTTACACCATCATTTTCTTAAAAACTTCATCCCCCTCTTACTGCCTTCCTTTCTAACAAAGGAAAAACAGTTCATCTAAACTGATGGGCACAGTGACCACATCTTCCAACAAACTCAGCCTTCTTCATTTTCATTATCTATTCTCTGTAAATATTCATCTTTGCATTTTATCTGATTTCAGGTACTTTTTAATGTTTTCCTTTATGTAAGTTGTTCCAAAAGTCTTAGTGTAGTATTTAGCTTAAAACTTCACTAAGAGTAGGGGGCAGCTAGGTGGAACAGTGGATAAAGAACTGGCCCTGGATTCAGGAGGACCTGAGTTCAAATCCAGCATCATACACTTGACACTTACTACCTATGTGACCTTGGGAAAGTCACTTAACCCTCAATGCCCTGGAAAAAAAAAAAGAAAGAAAAAAAGCCAAAAACTTCACTAAGAGTTTTGAGAAACCTTGTCTTATTTTGTAGGGGTTGCTCACAATGTTTTTCTTGTTCTCTGTGTATCAGTTCATGTAGTTCTTTCCATGTTTCACCAAATTCCTTGTATTAAGCCTTTATTATAGTATAATAATCCATTTATAACATTAATATGGGGTAAAGGTAGAGATTAAGCATTTACATGGTGTATGCTTTGTGCCAGGCACTGTGCTAAGTGCTTTTGAAATATTTTCTCACTTTAATCAAATGATAATACAATTTGGATAGCCGATCCCACAACTGATGAGTACTTATTCTATTTAACCTTGTGATATTTTCAAATTGCTGCAATGAATCTTTTAGCAAATATAATACCTTTCTATCATTGACTTTAATAGCTGGTATGAGATTTTTGAATAAAACCTTATGAATAGTTCAGACATTTTTCACATAAGTTCAGATAATTTTCCAGAAACTGTACAAATTTATATTTCCAACAAACATGTATTACTGAGTGTGTCTTTAACATTTTTACAACCTTGAGGGGATTTGAGGTGAAACTTCACAGGATTTTAATTTGCAATTTACTTGTAGTGATTGGTAACAATTTTTCCATGTGGTTGGCAATTTTTTGTAGTTCTTTTGAAAACTGGTTTCTTATATTATTTGATCACTTTTTATTGGAGGATGGCTCTCAGTAATACATATTTGTTTAAATTATATATACATCTTGGATATTGAGGTTTTAATAAGAGATTGGGATTGGGATAGATTGAGTCAGCAATTTCATTGGTCTAAGTAATTGTCAGATGACTAGGGCTCTCAGTGTAGTCAGATGACTACACTCTCTTTACTAATGCACTGAGACACCTTTTCTGCAACTTATTGTTTTAGAGAGTTGCCTGAAGTACAGAGAGCCTACTTGCCTTGTCTAAGGTCACATAGACATTATGTGTCAGAGTCAGGTCTTGAAGTCAGGTTTTTCAGGTTGTGAGGCCATCTCTCTCTCCACTACTATCATCTTGCCTGAGTGATAGGGGGTACAAATTACTTTGATGCCTTATCTTTGTGTGAAGGTAACCATGAATTGTTGTAGGAACCACCAAATTCCAAGCTCTGGAAGGTTCTACTCTACTAGAAAGGCTGTGAATATATTCCTAGAAAGAGACAATATCTGATTTCTGAGGATGAGCTTTAACTAAGTACATAGAGACTAGCTGCCAGTAAGTTAGTCATTTGGTGATACATTCCGTGGCCATAGTAATGTCATTGGAAAGGTGAAAGAAAAGGGATGCGAGAGAGAAACATACAGCTTTAAAAATTATGTAAAAACATGAAACTAGCTGTTGATACTTTAAATTTGAGATTCCTATCTAGTGACCAGTTAGTGGCCATCTTACTGGAGGGATTAAATCATATCAAGTCATATTAATCAATCAGAAGACAAAACAGAGGGGCGGCTAGGTGACGCAGTGGATAAAGCACCGGCCCTGGATTCAGGAATACCTGAGATCAAATCCGACCTCAGACACTTGACACTTACTAGCTGTGTGACCCTTGGCAAGTCACTTAACCCCTACTGCCCTACAAAAATAAATAAATAAATAAAAGAAGACAAAACAGAGAAATAACTCACACTCTCATTGCAGCAACAAATAAAGGAATAATTTTTATTTTATTTATTTATTCTTCATTTATCTATTCATCTATCTATCTATCTATCTGTCATCTATCCATTCATTCATTTGTTCATTCATTCATTCATTCATTTATTTATGGGGCAATGAGGGTTAAGTGACTTTCCAAGGGTCACACAGCTGGCAAGTGTCAAATGTCTGAGGCTGGATTTGAACTCATGTCCTCCTGAATCCAGGGCCAGTGCTTTATCCACTGTGCCACCTAGCTGCCCCAGGAATGATTTTTAATCATGTTTCCAATGGTAAAAAGAAATAGTGTTCATTGAACATCTGGTCATCTTTTATCACAGTGCTCCTATTAACTATTTGTCAGAATACTGCCATAGAAATAATTAAAGATTGAACCCCGACACATATTGCAAGGATGAGAAGGTTGGATAGCTAGTCACTACAATGCAAGATGGGTATAAGGGAAGATGTTAAAAAGATATTTTGTGATATATAGTTTAGGAATATGAAACTGGAAGACCAAAGGGTTACAGTTTACAGAAACCTCGGGCCTGCATTTCCTTAATACTTTTTGAGGGCTGAGGAAAGAATTGGCAGACAGTAGACATGACAAGCACCAATTAGCATAATAAAAAATGAACTGATTATATTTTAACAGACAGGAAACAACTTGTTACTGATGAGGGAATCATCCCCAAATCAACACCCTGTGTACAATGAGATCATTGACTTGTTAGAGCAAGGATCAAAATTAATATAAAACTTGAAGAAAGAATTGAAATGAGAACAAAATACATGGCATGCAATTTCTTTAAACAATTCCAATTTCACATATTTTTAAAAGTTGCTGATACCAAAAGATGGGAAATAGATGATAGAATAGGCATTAGTAAGATGATAACTGTTTCCTAAAAAAATGTCTCATGATGTAAATTAATTGCTGCAATGAGGAAAGCAGAAGAGTCTAGACACCACTTCAGTCAGTAAACATTTGATCTTCACACAGTAAAGAGATAAGATCACCTAGGGCAACTCTGCTTTAGGGCATGTACTCATTAAGAAAATCCTACAGCTTGTGAAAATATGATGGAAGATTATCAGCAATGCATCTATATAAAACAAATAATCAGTGATAGGAAAAACATTTAAAGAAAACTGAATGAGAGATCTCGCTAAGTAGTCATCATTATTAGCACACTTAGTGGTGAAGCTGAAATGAGGATCCCAAAATTGATGAAAAAAAATGGAAGAATTCTATAATTTATTTAATTAAACTTTCATATTCAATTGAAGTGAAACAATTGCACTTGGGTTCTACCATCATAGTTTCATATGAATTTGAGGGTATAGAGACAAGGTCAAAAAAAAAAAAAAAAGGTGAGGAAAGGACTTGGACTAAGCCAGTTATCTACAAAAGACATCCCTGGATTGCCTCCTCCCCTGCTCTGCCCTCCTTCTTTCACCCTTCCCTCCTTATCATCTTCGCCTCCTACTTTCCTGTAGGGTTAAATAGATTACGCATCCCAACTAGGTGTGAATGTTATTCTTTCCTTGAGCCAACTCTGATGAGATTAAAGTCCTTGAGCTAATTCTGTGTTCTATATTTTTCTTCTTCCCTCCCTCCTAAACTCTCCCTATGAAATCAATCAATTCAATATGTCATACTTGTGCAGTTATTCAGAACACCTTCCCCTTCCTCAAAAGTGTTTTGCTTTTTACTGCTCTCTCCTCCAATCTGCCCTTCTCTCCTTCCCCTCTTCTCCCCCTTCCCTTATTTCCCTCCCCGCCATTTTCCCTCAGGGCAAAAATATATTACTTTACCCACTTGAGTATGTATGTTATTCCCTCTTTTAGCCAATTCTGATGATAGTAGGTTCATTCACTCCCCCCACTCCTTCCTCCCTTCACCTCCCCTCCAAAAGCTATTTTCTTATTTCCTTCATGTGAACTACCTCTCCCCAGTCCACCTCTCTTCTTCTCCATCCCCAAGTCTATTTCTCCTACCCCTCAAGCCCATTTTAAAGATGTCATCATGGGTTAACTAGGTGGCACAGTGGACAAAGCACCAGCCCTGGACCCAGGAGGCACTGAGCCCAAATCTGGCCCCAGACATAAGACACCCCACCCTGCCTGCCCCACAAAAATCAAGGATAAACTAAAAATAAATGCTTTATAGATATCAGCCCTTTATATTCAGTTCAGACCTGTGTCCTCTTTGTATTCCTTACTGAGAATGTTCTTATGAGTTGGAAGCATTTTCTTCCCATCTAGGAATGTAAACAGTTTAGTCTTTTAATGTCCCTAATGATTTCATCTTCCTATTTACCTTTTTATGTTTCTCCAGGATCTTGTATTTGAAAGTCAAATTTTTGATTCAGTTCAGGTCTTTTCATCACAAATGCCTGAAAGTCCTCTTTTTCATTGAAGTCCCATTTTTTTCCTCTGAAAGATTATATTCAGTTTTGCTGGGTACATGATTCTTGGCTGTAGTCCCAGTTCCTTTGCCCTCTGGAATATCATATTCTATGCCCTCCAGTCCTTTAATATAGATGCTGCTAGATCTTGTTTTATCCTTATTGTAGCTCCACAGTATTTTAATTCCTTTTTTCTAGCTGCCTGCAATATTTTCTCCTTGACATGGGAGCTCTGGAATTCGACTATAATATTCTTGGAGTTTTTCATTTGGGGAACTCTTTTAGGAGGTGATCAGTGGATTCTTTCAATTTCTATTTTACCTTCTGCTTCTATAATATCAGGGCAATTTTCTCCTGACAATCTCTTGGAAGATACTTTCTAAACTCTTATTTTGGTCATGGTTTTCAGGTAGTCCAATGATTTTCATATTATCTCTCCTGGATCTATTTTATAGGACAGCTGTTTTTCCAAGAAGATATTTCATATTGCCCTCTTTTTTTAATAAATAATTTGGATTTTCTTTACCATATCTTGGTTTCTCATAAAGTCACTAGCTTCCATTTGTTCAATCATAGTTCTTAGGCAATAATTTTCTTCAGAGAGCCTTTTTATCTCCATTTACATTTGGCATTTCAAGCTACTGACTTTTTTCTCATGACTCTCCTGCATCTCTCTCATTTCTCTTTCCATTCTTTCCTCCACCTCTCTAAATCTTCCTTTTATCTCTCCTACTTTCCCTTCAAAGTGCCTTTTGAGAACTTCCATGGCCTGAGAACAATTCATATTTTTCCTAGAAGCTTTGGATGTAAGGGCCCTGAGACTGCTATCCACTTCTGAGGGCGCACCTCAATCTCCCTTGTGGCTAAAGAAACTTTCTATAATTCTCAACTTTCTTTTCTTGCTCATCTTGCTGTCTTTTACTTGACTTTTAGTTCCCTCTTACAGTGGGGCCCTACTTCCAAGCTACGCTGTCCTGAGCTTCAGAGGGTCCCAGGTGTTACCATTTGAGGGAGGGCAGGTTTTTCTCTCTCCTGGCCTATTCTCTGGTCGGAGGATAACCTCGAGCCATTTTGCTTGTTAACCAGCCAGCAGAGTGCTGTGGTGGTTCTTAGCTCCTGAGGAGCTTGCACCCCTCCCCTACCTGGGCCTCCCTCCACTCAAGATTTCTTCCTGGTTCCCTGCTGGGTTGGGATAGATGAATTCCTCCTTAGGTCCTGCAGACACCCCTGCACTTTCCCATCATTCAGCCGTTCAACCTTCTCAACCAACTGTAAGCTTAATTCCATGAGATGCAGGTGCTGCAGCTGATTTGGAAGCTCGGGGTGAGTTCCTCTTTCACAGTGTGTCTGGGGTCTGTGTTGGTATGATTGCGGGGTTGGACTCTTCTCACAGCCCAGTATGGCCCCCTTTCGAACAACATCCTTTAGGTCACATATTTACAGTCCCAGAACTGATGGAAAATACAGAGAATATGAGCTCATACAGGGCCTAACATTTATAAAGGAGTTCTTGTGCATATATCAAAATCATATAAGATTCTTTGAAAGCTGTAATTAGAGATAACTCTGTTGTATGCTTCTCTGACCATATCAAGTGAGGCATGAATTAGGGACACATATTCTCATCAAAGCTTTATGTTTTCTGCTGTTTTTTTTTTCCAATGTTATGAAGGATGTGCTTCACAGAGTCCAAATACAAGAGAAATTACAACATAGATGGATGGCCTTTTGATGATTGAATCAACCCCTAGCATGCGGAATAGTCTTTGATTGTTCTGTTTGTTTGTGGGGCAATGAGGGTTAAGTGACTTGCCCAGGGATACACAGCTAGTAAGTGTCAAGTGTCTGAGGCTGGATTTGAATTCAGGTCCTCCTGAATCCAGGGCTGTTCCTTTACCTATTGTGCCACCTAGATGCCCCCTAAATAGTCTTTTAAATAATATCTATAGCTTTATTTTTTTTATTTGTTTATTTTTTTTTATTTTTGCAGGGCAATGAGGGTTAAGTGACTTGCCCAGGGTCACACAGCTAGTTAAGTGTCATGTGTCTGAGACTGGATTTGAACTCCGGTACTCCTGAATCCAAGGCCAGTGCTTTATGCACTACGCCACCTAGCTGCCCCCTATAGCTTTATTTAGAAGCAACTATGTGGTACATTGGATGAAGAAGGAATGGGCTTGGAGTAGGGTAGATCTGAGTTTGAATTTGGTCTCAGACTCTTACTTAACTGTGTCACAGTGCAAGTCCCTTAAATTCTCTCAGCTTCATTTTCCTCATCTGTAAAATGTGGATAATATTATCCCTTACAGTACAGGGCTTTTGTGAGGATCAAATGAGTTAACAGATATAAAGCACTTTGTAAACATTAAAGTGAAATATAATTACTATTATTATTTCTCAAAAATAATTTTAACTGTGGTAAAAAAATATGAAAGTTTTTTAACAGTCGGTTAGGATAACTGAAAGACGTCAGTTTTTTTAAGGACCACCCTTTTGGGGAGGAGACCAACGGCATGAGCTACATGCGCCAGTCCACCTGCTGCGCACATCAGACTGCCTGCTAGCACTCCACTTCTGGGGTGCGAACTTAAAAGGCAAGGAGAGAACGGAAGTGGGACTTTTTTCCTGCTCTGGTGGTCTCCTGACTGTGCTGCACAGGCTAATGCTGATGAGAGTTCGACTGGGCCTGGTTCGCGGTTAGCAGCAGCACTCGCTTGACACGGTCTCTTTCTCCCCAAAGGTGGCCTTCGGTTTTGGTGAGTTTTATATGGAATATAGACTAAGCTTAGACTTAAGACGATTTGTATTGTGTTTCTACTTTCCTATCCTTCTTATCAACATCACCTTGTGACTACCATACAATAAAAGCTCTAACTAGAAAGCCAGAAGCTTCTTCCATTTACTAGTCTGGGAGATAAATTAAGGGAAAGGTTAAAGAGGGGAGATTTATGATCTAATATCCAATTTTAAATCTCACATAACCTATGTATTAAAATATTGAAAAAGCTATGAAAAATCCCAATTGTCCAGATCATGACAAGCAGTTGAATGGATTACCCACAGAGCTTGTCCATCAATACTTATATCTTGGTTAGATAATATAGAAAAACATCTACTTCTCCTTCATTGACTATACTAAAAGCCTTTAACTGTGTGGATTAAAATAAAATTTGGCAAATCCTCAGACATGGCAGTACCAGATCATCTTACTTTTCTCATGAGGAACCTGTATGTGGGCCAAGAAGCAACAGTTAGACCTAAACATGGAACAACTGATTAGTTTAAGATTGGAAAAGGAATATGACAAGGCTGTATATTATCACCTTATTTATTTAACTTATATGCAGAGCTCACCATGAGAAATGCCAGGCTGGGTGAATAAAAACTGGAATCAAGTTTGCTGGGAAAACATCAATAATCTGAGATATGTGAATGATACCACTCTGATGGCAGAAAGTAAAGAGGAATTAAAAAGCCTCTTGATGTAGATGAAAGAGGAATGTGTAAAAGTTATCTTGAAGTTTAATGTAAAGAAACCTAAGATCTTGGCAACCAGTTTCTTGACTTCCTGGCAAATAGGAGAAGAAATGGAAGTAGTCTCAGATTTTATATTCTTGGGGTCAAAGATCACTGCAGATGGCAACTACAGCCATGAATTTAAAAGACTCTTGTTCCTTGGAAGGGAAGCAATGGCAAATGTGGACAGAATACTAAAAAGCAGAGACACCACCTTGCTGAAAAAGGTCTGTATAGTAAAATCTATGGTTTTTCCAGTAGCAATGTAGAACTGTGAGAGTTCGACTATAGGGAAAGCTAAGCACCACAGAATTAATGCTTTTGAAATCTAGTGCTGGAGAAGACTTTTGAAAGTTCCTTGTACAACAAAAAGATCAAATCAGTCAACACTGATAGAAATTAATTCAGGTTCTTCATTGGAAGGTCAAATACTAAAGTTGAAGCTTAAATATTTTGACCACAGAATGTTCTAGAAGATAGGACTCATTGGAAAAGGCCCTGATGTTGGGAAAGATTGAGGGCAAAAGGAAAATGGGATCACAGAGGATGAGATGGATAGATAGTATCATGGAAACAAGAAAGATGAATTTGGACAGACTTTGAGAGAGTGTGTAGGATAGAAGGGTCTGGCGTGCTATGGTCAATGGAGTCATGAAGAAACAGACACGACTGAACAAATGAACAACAAAATAAACACTGCCAATGGACAATGAGATGCATGCAGAATTGAATAGGAGGAAAGACTGGATTATCTTAGGCAACTTTTAATGACCTCACACTTCTCACTATAGCTATAGCCCATTTGTCCCCACATATTCTTCTATTAATATTATCTGCCTAAGAGTTATGGGATTAATGAAACAATTAGCAAACATTTATTAAATGCCTTATATTTGTAAGATAATATACTATATTCTGGAGATACAAATGTAGAAATAGAAGATTACCTGGGTTCAAGGAACTTACAATCTATACAATAACAAATATTATATGCACCTTTAGGCCCATAGACAATATATTCAAAGTAGATCCAAGGTGATTTGTGTCTTTTGAGGGGAGAGAGAGGACTTTTGGAGGAGGGGACATGGTCAGGAAAAGCCTCATTTAGAAAGTGGTAAGTAGTTCAGTTTTGGAAAGAGAACAGCAATTCTAATAGGTGAATTAAGGAGGACATAGATTCCAGGCATGGGAATCAGCTGTTGCAAAGCCCTTGAGATGTATGACCTTGGGGAGTCCTCATTGTTAAGTGACAAACTAATTGGTCTGTCAGGTGCTTTCCAACTTAAAATTTGGTATCCTGTGATAAAGTTCTAAAATGATCTTTGGGCGTTTTCATTCAAAAAGCCATAAATCTATAAATTAATTTAGGTAATTCCATCATTTTTATTATTTTGTCAAGGCCCAATCATAAATAAATGGATATCACTCCAATTACCCAAGTTTTTATTTCCATAAAGAGTGTTTTGGAGTTTTACCAAGTGTGTCTTAGAAGATTGAATTCTTGATACTTGACATATCTTGGACTTGTTTTGAATGAAATTCCCCCTTTTTAATGATTTTTATTAGGAATATATAGATTTCTGAATTTAAAGATGACAATAGGGTGTCTCGCATTTATACAACAGGATTGGTCCTTGGAACATGTAAGAACAGAAACAACCCTGTTCAATTACCATCTGAAAAACAAAACCAAAAACTTAAAAAAAAAACAAACACCAAAACATTTGAGTCAGTCAACAAGCATGTATTAATTGCCTAATCTATTCTAGCCACCATGCTAAAGAAAACACACCAGGGAGAACTAGGTTCAGTAGAAATATTTATCACTGAGAAAGGGGATCCCACATTTTAGTCAAGGTCAAGGAAGGATATCCTGCAGATGGTGAGATTCTGCAGATACTTCAGTTTGTGGATGAAATTGGGCTCAAATGCATCAAGCCTCAAGATATGGTAGAACATCTTGGAAGACAGAAGTAATTGCTGAAAAGGAATGTGGCCTGTCCTGCTCCCCATTCTATGCCAAGAGAAGAATGGAATGCATGAAAAATATTTATTACCAAGATTTGAACTTTCATTTGTATGAACATGTTAGAGCATTTATCCAACAGTATCTAGAATAGACAGGATACATCTAAAGGTGTATAAAAACCCAAGGGGTCTCTGGATAGATTCCAGAGTGTCAGTAAATTTAGAAGGCAAAGGAGAAACAAATATATGTATATGCACATATACATAAATATACACATATGAATACATACATACACACACACACTATATCTCTTTTCTCTTCCAAGTTCACTGACCCTCTAAAATCTATCTACAGACCCCATGGAGGCTCTGCACACCCTTTGATCTATCCTGTCTTTTCTATATATATACAGAATACATACACACATGCACACATAAATCTTTTTTTGTCAACTTGTAGTTGAAATTTATGATTTCCTAATGTATTGGACCTGGAGTCAGGAGGACCTGGAATCAAATCTTATCTCCAGCACTTGCTAGCGGTATCATCCTGACCAAGTCAATTAACTTCTCTCTGCCTTGCTTTCCTCATCTATAAAATCAGGATAAGAATAGAACTTTTCTCCTAGTGTTGTTGTGAAGATAAGATGAGATGATATTTTTAAGTTCTTTGCAAACATTAGGAAATGTGCTACATAAAATCTAGAAAATCATTAAAACACTCATTTCAACTATTTTAGAAGAAAAAAATATTTTGAAAAGAGCCTATAGTTTTTACCAGAATGCCAAAGGGAACTATGTTACAAAACAGTTAAGAAACTTTGCTATAGATGAGAAAAAATGAGAAGAACTTTGGGAGTTGAATAGGAGTTGAAGTAGTAGAAGGAGGTGGAATGCTTTAGAGAAATTGCAAAGCTTTCTTACTGATACAGAGCTTCGCATGAGAAAAAAGACCCATCTAATGAAAACTGACATTTTACTGGTGTCCTACAATTCTGCAAGATGTAGAAAACCACTGCTTTTGAAAATCTAAAGATGACTATCACACAGAGAGCAAAATGGAGAGACACACGGTGGGTGTGAGGAAGCTGCAACGTATAACTAGAGTAACACTGAAGAACAGAATTTATGGCCACCATCAAAACATTGTGTGACAGGAGAAAATGGCCTGGTCACATGTCGAGAGTGAGAAATTACAGGTGATCAATGAGAATACTTCTTTCGCACCCTTGGGATGTTGAAAATAAAGAAAGCCTCTAGCATGTTGGGTCAACAAACTTTTGGGAAAACATGGAAAGATGTCACAGAGTATGGGCATCATAAGATGAAACTCCCCAAATGCGGAGATCACAGATCCATTCAATTATTAAATAATATAAATTGCTAATGATTTTGTGAATTTATTTTGTATTTTGATACTTCATTGAAGCTACTAATTGTTAAAATTAATTTCCTTATTCCTTCAAAGGGGAACATTGTCCAAAACATATTATAATTTATGAATGGGTCAATTTTGTTTTCCCTTTTCCAACATTTCTTCCCTAATCAATTTATCTCACATATAAGAAATAAGACACCCTTAGTTTCCATTTGTATACAGTGGGAAAGCATTAGCTTTTTTCATTGCAAAAAGTACTAGTTTTGTTTACACACATACAGACACACACACATACACACACGTTCTTCAATATATTATACAATTGGGATATATAACTATAATCATATTACACATAGTATATAATAAATCAGAACAATTATATATTACATTGGTATAATTATATATAAAATGGTATGATGCTTATACAACATATTGGATATTATATATAATGACAATATAATAATTGTATATTATGTTATTATTGCTTATACAAGATATAATAAATATATCTAAAACCATATATATGGTTTCAAATAGATTTATTATAATTATTACAATAATATATAATTATTACATATTGTTGTTAAGGGCTAAAATTCTAGCTAAACTGTCTAAAATATCTAATGAGTGGTAGCCAATAAATTATAAGCTTTAGCAAGAGTTAGACTTTTAAGCATTTATTAAGGAGAATAAGAATTTGGTAAAGGAAGAGAAAGGCCTAGATTCCTATCTATTAAAGGGAGAGCACATTTCTAGCTCCGCTCTCCACCAGAGTCCAAAGGAAAGAGCCTGAGACCGAGCGCCAGTCTCTTCCTTCCTCCTCCCACTAACCCGCATCACTTCCTGATGCCAAAGAAAAGACTCCTGGTCTTGCCCTCAAAGACCTTCGCTTCATGGGCAGAACTCTTCTACAGTAAGTCTCCAGCAGGTGGCGTCATTCCAATCATTACATTGTATATCATAATCATATATCTAAAACCCCAAACTAGCAGTATTTGTATATTTGTATATATAATATATGTGCATGTGTACAGATACTTTAAATCATACTTATGATTTCTACATATAATAATGTAATATGTATGTTTCGACATCTAATGGCTTAATGATCTTTGTAGGTTTTCTTTGTTATCTATAGGGCTAATTATGATTCAAGTTGGCTAAATGTTCAATCATTTTGGGATCAATAATATAAACCTGAAGAACTTGTGGGATCTTAGTAGGTGATCTGGGGCATGTGTGTGAATATATTCAGAAGGTGTGTTTTCAGAGAGTGGTGATCATGTTCTCTTCTTCAATCTGCAATGAGGAGGAGGGGGAGGTTGAATGAGTGACTGTTCCTTTTAACTGTCTCCCTACCTTCACTTGTTCCTTATTTCCCCTACCAATCACATGTACATTAATGGAGAGAATATTCTCTCTTGTTTTCCTTTTCTTCTAAATACATGGATCAGAGTTCAGATAAAGGGTAATTCTATTTTTTCTCCCTTTCATTAGCTCCCAGCTTTATTCAGCATGGCAGTATCTACTTTACTTGAAATACAAGTGACAGTCATTATTTACTTAATGATCTGCATTGAATGACAATCATCAAATGTTGTTAAATTATACAGTGGTTGGATTCCAAACACAGAAATAATGGGAGCTTCATGCTTATCAACGAAGTAAATCCTTGAAAATTAAAGTTTGCTATTCTTCTTATCATCATACTTTTTTATTCTGGCACGATTTCATTTTTCTCCATAGATTCTCAATACAATTCAATAGTTTGTGGACTTACAGGAGATATCTTTGAAAAATCATATTAGTCATCCAGTCAGTCAGCTAGTACATATTAAGTGCCTACTGTGTGCCAGACTGTGTGCTAAAATCTGGATATATAAAAAAGTATCCCCCCCAAAAAATAATCACAGTCCCAGCTTACAAGGAGTACCAGTTTATAAGGAGCCCGTAGTGTAATGGGGGAGAAAGCCTGCATAGAACTATGTATAAAAACATATATATGTGTGTGTATATGTATATATATGTATGTGTATGTGTGTGTATGTGTGGAGAGAGAGAGGGAGAGAGAGAGAGAGAGAGGGAGGGAGGCAGGGAGGGAGGGAGGGAGGGAGGGAGGATAAGTTGGGGGGTAGTCACAAAGAGAAGACACCAAAATTAAGGAAGACTGTGAAAGTCTTTAAGAAGCCAGGGAATCTAGAAAGCAAGGGAAAAGGAGGGAGAGTATTTCAGACATAAGGGTAGGGGGAACTAAGGAAGAGGCTTGGAATTGGGGCATGGAATGTCTTGTATGAGGAACAGTAAGGAGGCCTGGATCACAGACTAGATAGAGGGGACTAATTAAAGCACCAGGACTTAACAGGAAGCTTAACAGTTTCCACATGCACCGCCTTCTGCACATCCTTGGCATATCTTAGTAAGATAGGATCACCAACACAGAAGTGCTCCAACCCGTGCAACTTCCGAGCATCTACACACTCCTCCAACAAAGATGGCTGCTCTGGCTTGCTCATGTGCACTGTATGCAAGACGGACACATTCCTAAAGACCTACTCTATGGCAAGTTAGCCTCAGGCCAAAGACCTGCTGGATGCCCCCAGCTTCACTACAGAGATGTATGCAAGGGAGACTTGAGGGCTCTGGGAATAGACATAGGCAGCTGGGAGGGGATGGTCAAGGACTGCCCGATGGAGTTCAGTACTCAGGAGCAGCTTGCACGCAGCTGAGATGGGCCTTCAAGCTCTGGAGGAAGAAAAACGAATGAGATGCAGGAACCCACGGGCAACAGAGACAACAGTTTTCCGATGTTCTCATTGCGGCAGGAGCTGCAGCTCCCGTATTGGACTGCACAGCCACACTGTGGCCTGTGACTCTTCAAGGCACTGATCCATGGTCATCCGCGACTGGCAGAAGCCTACTGGGCCTTTATTATTGAGTTAAAACTCACCCAAGGTAAAATCTGTTTTAGGAGGTACATGAAAAGGTGGGAACCTGGCGGAGGGGTGATGAGCGAAGCGTACAATCAGGATAGCATCTCCAGATCTGGATCCACAGCAGCAAAGAATACCTTACTCAACTGAGTAATAACCTACCCCTGAAAAAGAGATTAATAAATTTCAAGGGCAAACCAGAACAGAAAGTATTTTACCAGTATTTTCTCACTGGGACACCTAGATGATCCAGGTCTCTCCATGAGGCAAGTCAGGACCATGGAAATTAAGGATGGAGAATAGGGTATCCTTTCTTAGAACTCCATCAAGAATGCTTTACATATGCTTATGTTCTCATCATCAGGCATATAGAGCAGTAGTTTTTGCTATATTTTTGGTTGACTTTAATTTTAATGATAATCAGAAACTAAGTTTCTGAGTAGGAGCCAATCTATATTGATGGAGTTTGCTGATAAGAATTCCTTATAGCAATGAAACAATAAATTTAATCTAAAATACCAAGAGTGTGTACCTCGGGGCAGCTAGGTGGTACAGTGGATAGAGCACTGGCCATGGAGTCAGGAGTACCTGAGTTCAAATCTGGCCTCAGACACTTAACACTTTCTAGCTGTGTGATCCTAGGGAAGTCAACCCCCATTGCCTCACTTAAAAAACAAACAAAAAAAAAAGAGTGTGTACCTCATAGGATTGATAGATAGAACAATTAAGTAAGAAAATGTTTTTAACGTTTTAGACAAATATCAGCTACTAATTTGTATCAATGATTCAGAAATTGCAATAAAGTTAGTTTGGACAGGTGTTTGGTAAAAGGGTCTAGCTTCCCCCCCCCAGCTTTTTTCAGGATGAATTGAAGCACCTGGAGATGGGGGGAGACAAGAGAGCAAATTATTTTTCTCCTCTGTGAAGCACTTTGATTGTTCTCCTTTCTTTGATTGGCAACACAGTTAATATCCCATTACCTTTATTTTTGTTTTAACGATCACATTCCAGGCACTTGTCATATGACATGCTCACATTTACTGGCCACCATTAACCTCGGGTATATTTCTGTGTTGCTTTTTTCTACATTTCTTCCATCCATTAAGCAGGAATTGATGAGCAGTGACTTGAATAAAGTAGTCGAGTCATTGTTCCAGAAATTCTACCCTAAATGCCCGTGTTTTGGAAATAAGCACTTACTCATGAATAGGGAGTGTGGTATAAAGGATGTATTCAGCACAACAACATCCCAAAGTGGACCAAAATTAAATATAGAACATAAATGTACAAGCAGTTATATCACCCTATACCATCCTACAAATTATTAGAAAGAGGTAGCAAATGCTTCACCCTCGATGTTTAAAAGCAAACTGGAAAGGGGTGGGGAACTTGTTAGGAAGTCATAAATAGGTAGACTCCACTGTTCACTGACAGCTCTGGTTGATAATTCTGCCACCCTGTTTCATCTTTGAAATTCACACACATATATACATATATATGCATATATCACAAAATACATACATACATATGTATGTGTCTATTTTTCTATCTACCATCTATCTATATCTATCTCTATATCTGTATACACACATATATCTATAAAATTCACTTGCCATAGACACAATCTGTCATATGAACAGGGACAAAATCTGATAAACAGGCTCTTGGGAGATTAAAGAAGTATTATTTTCCCTAAGGGATGTTTTTGACAGCCTTGGAGCACTATCAAGCACAATGAAAGAAATGGTTACTATTTTGGAAAGAACACAAGCAGCATTTGTGTTTAGTAAAGATTATATACCCTGCCTCTCTTTCTTTGTAGAACGGTTGTTGGATTTTATTTCACTGGGATCATTGGTAAAGTTTAATGTCTCCTTTTATGAGAAAAGGAAAACAAAAAGACATTTATGTGTCAATACTATATTTAATTAGCCTAAATGTTCTATTTATTACTTATCTCAGTTATTAGAAATATACTATGCACTAAATAGGGTGCTAGATAAATGGTGTAAAGACAAAAATGAAACATTTCCTGCAAACAAAGAGTGAACAAAAAATATATAAATGGTTGTCAATCAGTTAAAAACATGTAATAAGTGCTTATAGTATGCTAAGTTCTGTGCCAAGGAACTGAGGATACAAGGAAAGTCAAGGGGGGAAATCCTTGTTTTCATAAAGCTCACATAGAACACACAATAACTAGATACACACATAGATACAAACATACATGTGTGCATTTATGTTTACTATCTATTTTTCTATCTATATAACTCTATCTCTCTATATTCATGCATATATTGGGTGAAAGAAAGAGAGATCGAGACAGAGACAGTAATAGAGTCTGTTTCTCTGCTCCCAGTTTCTACAGCTATAGCTATGGCTGAGGTAGGAGATGAAGTTCTTTCCACCAAAGTTCATGGCACTGTCTAATGATTCACCATCATAAAATATGATTTTATCAGTGGAAATGATATTAAATAAGAGGCACTTTTTTCTGTTTTGCCCTTCTACCCTAAGGACCATGGGGCATTTCCATCTGTCTTGCCACTTAAACCTTCCATATATGTTTCTTTCACATTAGCATGTGATTTTTTTTCCAATTTGTCTCCTCATCATTAGGACTATATTTTGCACACAGTAAGTCATTTTTTTTTTTTTTTGGAAGGAGGAGAGAGGGAGAAGCTGGAAGGAAGATGACTCGAAGGGAAGCACAAGTAGCTGGAGAGACCAAGAATAGAAAATTATATTTGAGCCGAATCTTAAATAAAATAAGGAAAACCAAGAGATAGAGGTGAGGAAAGAAAGTATTCCAGATATATGGTACAGGAAATACAAGGACTCAGAGTTGGCATATGGAGTGTTTTGTGTGTAAGCAGGCCAGTGTAGCTGAATCATTGGGTATGTAGAGGAAGAAAATTGTAAAAAGACTTGAAATGTAGGAAACAGTCTTATTCTGATTAGGATTGAATGATAACCTGATGACTTTCTAGTCGATCCTTCAGTTGACAGTATTAGGGAACCACTGGAATTAATTGAACAGGGGAGTGGGTGGGCAATAGCATAGATAGACCTACACATTAGGAAAATCATTTTGACAGCTAAGTGGAATATTGATTGGAGGGAGGACAAACTTGAGCAAGGGAGACCAATTAGAAAAGTATTGAAATTATCCAAATGAGAGGTGATGAGGGTTCAAATAAGGGTGTTGGTCTTTTAGATAAAAAAATGTAAGTTGAAATATAGGAGAGATATTTTGAAGGTAGAAGCAGAAATATTTGATATGTGTTTGATGATATGGGATAATTATGAGTGAGGAATGTCAGATGACAATGAGAATAATGATGTTCCCTAAAATAATAGGAAAGATCAGAAGTGGGGTGGATTTGGGGGTAAAGATGAATTTGATATTGTGCATGTTTTGTTTTAAATAGCTTTGGCATATGCAAATTGAGATATCCAAATGTCAATTTATGATGAGGGTCTCAAGTTCAGGAAACAGACTAAGGCTGTATCTTTACATCTGGGTAACGTGCACCAAGATCATAATTGAACCTATCAGAGCTGAATATATGCATTGATGCATATATATCTTTCTATGATTTTCTGAATTATTCATATTCATGTTTATTGGGAGATGCTACTCTTCCATCATATTCATTGACCACATTTTGTTTTTCCATTTCTCTATTGTTGAGAATCTATTTGTGAATTCAGGTGTTCCAGTAAACTTTTTGATGGCTGTTTGATGGTTACATTTCTGTTTATTTTTAAGGAATAGGCATAATGTATATGGCTCAAATCCTCTTCTTTATCCAGTAGTCAACTCGTCATCCTCACTTAAAAACAAGTAACTAGTTGATTGTAAAAAATGGAGGGGAAAATTGCTGGAGCTAGCATGTGTAGTTAACTAATTGTCAAAGTCTGGAGAATTTCTATTTGCTGCTACAAAGGACTCAGTGTTCTCTCCTGCTTTATTGAGTTATCTAGTATCTCTGATCATGCAGGCACTATTATAACTGATACATTAGAAATGCCTTTGTGGAACAATCAAAGTGATTTCCATCTACGTTACTAACATCATATGAGGTGAGTAAAATTTATTTTATCTAATTTTTATTATGATTTGGTCACTGTTGTTCTCTGAGTATGCATGACAATAAGAAGTTCAAGGATTTAGGGCCCCCTTCCTTGAGAGAATGTAGCCGGTTAGCCATTGTAACTGCATTAGTAACGGGTGACTTATGCTTTCAAACTTGTAATATCAAAATTTCTATGCATCAGTGAATCTTTTCCTTTCTGCTGAATTAAAAATGCATGGCACAAATCCAGTTAGGAACTTGAGTGATGACTTGCTTTCAGCACTTTGAAGTTGGTAGCCCCTCTCCCCCAAGGACATATGTAAGTGTGTTTTTGTAGAAATCCTGTAATGAGGTATCTTTTTCTTATAAATGGTTAGAGTAAAAAAAAATATCATAGCCTGCTGGTGCTAAAGGAAAACATGAGGCAGGCTGCCAAAGCCACATCAGTCACATAACTTCAAGATAATCACCCACACAGTCAATTTATAATCCTTTTTTTTTTAATCACGTTCAGATTTTAGAGCTGAATGTATGCTATCTTTCCCATATAAGAGAAATGTGCCTGGGCTTGTGAAGCCAGAATCGTGAAGGGCCTTGTCATCTTCCCATCTGAAGAATAATTGAAAGAGTTAAGGATGTTTTATCTGAGGTAAAGAAAACTTGGGGTGCCACATGAGAGCTGCCTTCAAGTTTTTGAAAGGCCCAAATATGGATGAGGCATTAGGCTTTTTCTGCTTGGCCCCAGATGATAGGAAAGGAAAAATGAGTGCCGATCGCAGAGAAGATTTAGGCTTGTTATAATTTGAATAAGACAAAACAAAACAAAATGAACTTCCTATGCCTGTAATTTATGCTCACCTCCCCTCTGCCTCTTAGAATCTGGAGTTTTGTTAAAAACTCAGCTCAGGTACCACCTTAGACAAGAAACCCTTTCCCTTCCCTGATGCTACTGCTTTCTCCTTCAACATTATATTGAATTTATTCTGTACATATGTTGAGTATAGGATTTATAGTGTATTCTGGGAGGACTATCACCTTTGGCATGAGAACTTCCTGAGCTCTTTTCAAGACCACTTAATACTTTTGGTGTGCACCTGTCACTCAACTCTGACTTGTGGGTCCAAGAAGCTGTGGCATGCTCAGTGGCCACGCCCTCAGAAATCCATCACAGTAGATGGGCTAAACCAGGTCAAAACTGCTGGTATATTAGGGGGATGTCGACAACAAGAATTGGAAGACTTCTCTCCAAGGTGAAATAAGTGGATGGGAATAATATATTCCAGTGGCCATGAAGGCAGCTGATGCCAGCTCTGTGGAACTCTTAGAGGTTGTTCAGACATCAAAGATGCCAAGATCATTCACTACATCCTGGGCCATTGCTGGTTAACTTGACTTTGGTCTTGTCACTTGACTTATATGACTCTGGAAGAGAGAGTGAGGCTGACAATTTTGTGTGACTCTGCCTTACTTAAATACAATTCATTCACAAGTCAACACACCATGTCATTTCTGCTCTTCAATAACAAAAGACAAGCTGCAACATGTTGACTATGTATATATGTACTATGTGTGTTTGCACATAGACACACACATATGTATATGTGCATACGGATGTGTATGTATAGGTCATTGTCTCTGGTAGCGTGTAAGCCCCTTAAAGGGATATCTCATTTTTATTTCTATCTCTAGCACCTGACACAGTGCCTCGTACATAGTTGGTGCTTGATAAATGGATATAAATGCTTCCTCTTCCAGCAAGACTTGGACTAAAATGTATCTGAGGGTCCCTTCAGATAAGTTTAATATAATATAACTTAATCTAATTCAGTGTTTTGATGTATTGAGATACTATTATATAAATGATACTGTGTTAGCTGTAAGCATAGAAATACCAAAATGAAACATTCCCATCCCTCAAGGATCCCCTCCTCATCCCCCTCCCCCCAAATGCTAAGCTTCTGGGAGTCTTTTAAACCATGGGATAATGACAATTTCTCCAGTGTGTTTTATGTCAGGCTCTAAAGACACATATATAAGAAAGAATAGATCATCTCACTCACATCTTTATTTCTTTATCTGTAAAATGGGACCAATGTTAACTTAATTCATTGGTCATATTGTATAGGTTTCTTATGGCAAGGTCCAAAAGAAAAATGGATTAAAAAAGTGAATTCCCCAAGTAGAATGAAAATGAGAACATCGCCGTCCTGGGTTTCCCCACAAGTGCTACAAAAGTATCTTAACTTTCTCAGTATAAGAAAACTGGTAGTGCATTTGCCAAGGAAAATGAGGCCCGAACTGTGCTCCTCCTGGAGAGTTTGATTAAATGCAACAAGGTGTCTTGAAATGAATTTTCTTTTAAAAAATATGTCTTTTATATTGTGGGCTATGAAAAGAAAAGAGAGATTTAACCTGTAGGAAACTGAATACAACAAAAGAAAGAAAGGAAACAAAGAAGACAATGGCTGACCTGATACATTATTGCTAAGGCCCCCAGGGGCAACCCGAAGCATCAGAGTATCTCTTCTCCACTAGTTGTTGGCTTGAGTACCTACTGGCTCTGTTACCTTCATTGTTAGGGACACTTGTGACTAGCACCTCAGTTCCATTTAACATAATTCACTTTTATAAAGAACAATTTAATTTCATAGTATGGTTAAGAACAAAGTAAAACAAAACAAAACTTTCCCTCAACACTTCAAGGGGGCAACTGGGTGGTGCAGTGGATAGATCATTGGGCCTAGAGTCAGGAAGACCTGAAATTTAAATCTGTCCTTAGACACTTACTAGCTGTGTGACCTTGGGCAAGTCACTTAAGCCTGCTTGCCTCAGTTTTCTCAGTTGTTTTTTGTTTTTGTGTTAATTGAGCTGGGGGAGGATATAGGAAACCCTGCTAGCATCTTTGCTAAGAAGACCCAAAAATGGCTCATGAAGAGCAAGATATGACAAAAAACAAAAACAAAAACCCAAACAAACAAACAAACAAACAAACAAAAACAACTAAATTACAAATAACAACAACACTTCAAGGGAATAATCTCACCTATGTCACCTTGTTCTCAGGGGGTGAAAGTAGGGGAAATTAAGGACACAATTTAACTCAGTTCTTATATAGCATTAGTCCCAACCCAGTTTATGTCCAGATGCAGCATGACTTCTTGGTGAGTATTTCTGCTGGGCTGGTATCCAGAAAAATACTTGTGAAAAATCACTCTTTACTCTCAGAGGCATTGATACTGTGTTGGCTGCAAAATCTGGCCTGTATTCCAACACCTGGATTCCTGTCCTTTGCTTTCCTGTCTTTGAATAGACTAAAGTTGGAGGCTCCAGTCCTTTCACCTAGAATGGCTAGAACAAACATAAAAGCCAAGGTTTAAGTCCTGTTTCTTATAACCATGTGGCCTTAATTGGTAGAAAACCCTCCTCTTACCTCATGAATTCCCATCACATACCATGAGAAGAGGGATTGAATTAAACCAGAAGAATAAAGAGGCAGTGGCTAATGCCAAAATGCCTTTTCAAATGCCTACAAAGCAAGTCAAAGAGATACCTCTTCACAGATGGTTAGCTGACAAGAACCAGGTACAGAAGATTTATGCATGTTCCACAGTGTCTCTGAGGTGTTTCCCTTAAATGTCATAATGATTCTCCTAGAAGCAATTTTCTTAGCATCCTCTGTATGAAGAGATTGCATTAGCTGAGCAAGATGACTCCCTATTATGTTTCCCTTTGTTTGAAAATGTTCCCATCTCCAACAAAAAGGCAGAGGTACATTTTAAAGATAATGACCAACTGTCCTCAGTCCAAAAGAGCTGTTTTGGATTCTCTGGAGAAGCATGGGGACTATCTTTTCACATGCTTCCCCAGTGCCATGCAGGAATGCCAACATATTCTTAATATAGTGTAATATGTTTGGGAAATAACCATAATAATGTCTTAATACAAAGTTTTCTACCATCAAAAAGAGCAAGGAACATATAGGAAATTTTACCAGAGATGACTGCTTGCTTAGTGCTCAACAAATCCCTCTCTTGGTGTTTGAATGACCTTCCTAAACCCAAAATTTTTAAAAAAGAAAAGAAATAGCAAAAAAAAATGGCTTCCAAGGTAAGAAAGAAAGCTTGGTGCCTTCAGAACTTCTCACACCATGTAGAGTTCCACCTATTGGGAATTTAGAACTGAAGTTGATTGGAAATCAAGTTCTCAAACTGAAGTGGAAAAACCAACTTGGCTCAATGCTTAGAAACTATTTTCTAATCCAAATGTTGTGTTTCACTAGGTTATTCTACCCCTGTTTCATATTCACAGTGTAGGTACAGTCATTGAGTAATTCTTAAGGAAAAAGAATGCAAAGCTTCTTTTTTATAAAAACAACAACAACAATAACAACACCTGAGTTCCTATCTAAACCTGAGGGCAATTGAGACTCTCCACATAGTGACTGGGGACGTGAGATGATCTGGGAGTCACTCTCTTTACTTGTCCTTCTCTACTGGGAAGTCAACCATTCTGAATGAAAACTCTTCCATGATTCCCATAGTTTTTGTTAAGACCATGCAAATACAATCTAGACAAAATTTTCTGCATCCCTTTTACACAGTATGCACCAAAATTCCTCAATGAGTTCCAGTATAATAGGGCATCCCATGGGTCTTTACTTCAGGGATGGCCAACATTTTCCCTGGCACTTCTAAGGCAATCCAAATGGAATTACAAATTCAATTGACAATACAAATAGGCTGAGTTAGAGAAACAGCCAAAGAAAAAAAGAGAGACAGAAGAGGGGTTACTCTTTCAAGAATAAAGCTACTATGCACTCAGGGTTGATTTCTTTGTATTTTTAGCCATACAGACAAACCTTACCTTATGGTCCTGTGAGACACATGGATCTCACAGCAAAGGAAGTAGTCTAGGTCTGTTTAAATGTAAACAGGAAAAAAAGAGAACATTTCTTAACTAGGTACTAGAATTCTAGTAATATAGATTCCATATTTCTCATGTTAAAGTGAGTAGCAATAAAGATGCATTCATAAAGTAAGCATCATTATTTAAATATTCAGTGAATCAGCCAATGCCAACTTTTGCAAAATAATTTTCAATGAAAGTAACTATTGAGGGAACACATACCTGAAAACTGATTATACAATTTCAGCATAAAAAACAAAACAAAACAAAACTTTTTTTATCCAATTTTATCCCATTTCTTTAGGATCCTGTAAAGTAAGGTAACCAAAAATAAAAGTTCAAGGTATACAATATCTCTAGGGGGCCCCTTAAATGTAAAGGGCCCAGTTTTATCCCAGCTATGTCCCTATACATGTTACTTGGAAGCTCCCTAGCATCCTACAAGGATAAGTTGCATCACTTTAATAAGCTGCAGGCATCTGGCACATGTATCAAAACTCTATTTTGCCTTCATATTTTTGCTTCCTTAAAATCAGTCAACTAAGTATTCATTGAATGCCTTGACTAGTATAGGGGTAAATTATGTTATCTCTACCCATAAGAAACTTGGTTAAAGAGAAACATGTCTGTTCCTGAATAGCTTAGCTGTTACCTTCTCTGATCACTTTTTTATTTTATAGATATTCCATATTTATTGGCGTATAGTTTTACACTGTCACCCTTTTCCCCCTCACTAAAGTAGAATGTATAATCTCTCACAGTAAGGGATATTTCTTTTTTTGGTCTATATCCCTAGCACCTAATACACTACTTAGCACAGAGAAGGCTCTTACTAAATCCTTGTTGAAAGAATGAATAAATAAATGGAAGGGTGGATGCATAAAAGTGATCATGAGGCAGCTAAATGATGCAGTATATAGAGTATTGTTGTGGCAACAGGAAGATCTGAGTTCAAATCCTCCCTTAGGCTCTTGCCAATTGTGTGATCCATGTCAAGTTATTTACCCTTGATTTATCTTTTTCCTTATTTGTAAAATGAGGATAATAATGGCACATGCCTCCTGGGTTGTTTTGAGAATAAGATAAGCTAATATTTGTAAAGCTTGAAATTCTATATAAATGCTTTCATCATTATCATTATGCAGACCAAGATATAACTCCTAGTATAGTGTAATGAATAGATTGCTGAATGCAGAAAAAGAAAATATTGATTTGATTCATTTTCTGAGACTTAGCAGTTTTATGACCTTGGATAAGTCCAAGCTATAATTTCTTTCTCTGCAAAATGGTAGGACTGGAATGATTTCTAAGGTTCCATCTGATTCAAATTCAATGGAATACTCAGAAGACAAATTCTTTTTAAGTATCTGGTATGTGTCTGGCATGATGCTAAGTGATGGAGAAAACAAAGAGAAATATAAAAAAATCCTCCTGAAGAATCTCACTTCATATTAGGGGAAATAACATGTACTTTAATCCCGTTGATTTCTCTTGGTCTTGGTTTACTTCTCTCTAAACTGCATATAATTATGGCTCATAGGGCAGTTATAATGAACCAGTTTGTGAAATCTGAATTAATATAAAAAGAGAGTCATGATTTACTTGTGTAGTATGAAAACTAATAAGTACAGGATGGGGAAATATAGGATAAAAGAACTGATGAATAAGGTAGAATAGAACCACCTGATTTAGAAGTGGAAGAACTAGAGTTGAGTCTTTTTGGCTCTACCATCTAAAAGCCATGGGACCTTCCTTGGCAATGGGATTTGAATTCTCCAAGTCTCATTTTCCTCAGGTGTAAAATTGGCATAATAGGCATGGTAATTATTTCATAGAGTTGTCCCAGGCATCAAAATAGATCATAGAAACAAAAATTCTTGGTAAAGTTAAGTATCTTTTGTGGTGGGAAGGAATACTAGTAAACCCCACCTTGAGGAATTTTTTTTTCCTCCAAGTGAATTGGAGCTTGAGAACAAGACTACAATTTCATCCCTGATCATATTTCTCAGCTGTGTATGCATGGATCCAGATAAGGACAAGGGAACAGAACATTCAGAAGTACAGAATGAAATAATAACTATATGCCTCCAGGAAAAGGATGGGGTTTAATTAATATAATGGGCTATGATGGAGGTATCAGTGAATGATAGCCAGAGCTTTTTAGGTTTAAAAAATAGATAGATCTTTGGAAAGTCTCTCTACTTACATTGTCCTTTGCCCCTTTGATGACAAAAAAGGGAAAGGTCTGGGAACCAACAATGTGGTATAATTGGCAAAATGGAAATTGATTGATTTTTCATTTTCTGGGAGATGACTATGTGGGGTTATGGGGAAAAGCCTGGAAAATATGCTGAGTCATTACACTGGTCATTGTAAAAATTCTCAAGATAACATTTAATCACAGATATAATGCCAACTGAGTTAGGACAAGAGTTTCAGTTGGGAGAAAAGAGATAATAATGGTTTAGCTTTAAAAAAAAGACTATAGGTGGAATAGAGAAACTTGGGGAAAGAATTTGGTATAATTAGGAGAAGGTTGAGGAGACCCAGAGAATCTGTTTGATTAATATTCCAGATTTTATAATTAGAGTAATGAGAGGAAAATATCTCCTTTACCTTCCTTGTCTGGTAGGTTGTAAAGATGGACCAGTGGAATCCTTGTATGAGATCTGAAAGGGAAGAAAACTTACAAATAGGAAAGCAGATATTAGCTCAATATCGGGGGAATATAACAGAGAACAGTAAACCATATTGAGAAATAAAATGCAGTTTTCAAAGAAGCAAGCAAAGGTCATAGGCTAATGAAGCTACACTAAGAGCAAAAGCTAAATTAGAATGGGATGCTGGGTTTGGGATATCCCACTTGATTAGAGTATATGCCAAACCCAAGCTGGTACAAGAAGAATGCTGCCATCTCAAAGGTGAACAGAAGAAACTATTCAGCTTTAGTCAGGGATTTTTATTAAAGGACAAGAACAGTGTCAAAGGTACTTCTGACCTAGAATCCCTGCTGAATTTGGTTGAGCAGACAGGGAAGGCCAGGCTACTCAGCATCCTTAGACATAAAACACAGCCTAAGAGACTGTTTCTTCTGGGTCCCTAAATACAGAGGACAGAGAATCCCTCCTTGAGAAGGAGTGGCTGATGTTCCAGGAAAGTGATACTGGATATGAAATTCCTTCCAGCTACAGATCTAAGAGACCTTAGAGCAGGGAATAAAAGTAAACACCCAGAACAAGGGTTCTTAACCTTGCTTACATAATGGACTCCTTGGGAAGCCTGATAAAGAAAATGTGATCCTGTGAACCATAGTGTCCACGGGAATTTATTAACAAAAATATTGTAATGATTTCCATTTTCTTCTCAAGACTTCCAGGCTCTCTGTTAGATTGAAATAGTAGATTTCCATTTTCCTACTTTAATTCTGCTCACTCCCCTTTCTAACGCATTATCTACACTGATAACCAAATTTCTTAGTAACAAAGAAAATCTGATCATGTTACTCTGTTCCATTCCTCAAAAATGTCTTTGCTTCCTTATTTTCTCTCTAGGAAAAAAAACCCCACAAACAGGAACAAAAACAAACAAACAAAAAAAAGAACACCTCTCAGTCTCTTCAGTCTGGCACTGAAAAATCTCTTTAAGCTGGAATCAATCTACCTTTCTAGATTATTTCACTTTGTATGCTATGTTGTATCTGAACTGAACTACTGAATTATACTCTGAACTCAGCATTCTGTCTCTCATTGCTGTGCCTTTGCATAGGTGGTCAACTCCTTCATGTCCGATATGTACTTGTTCCTATCACTGACCTTTTATATTTCTTACTACATTCAGGGATCAAGTAGCATCCCCTATGGGAAAATTTATAATATCCCAAGTTTTTACCATTTTTTCCATTCTCATATAATCTATTTACTTATTCTGTACATTGTCACGTACCTAACAGAAAATAAGTTTCTTGAGAGCAGTGGATTTTTAAGTATATTTTTTTCTATCCCCAGCACCTAGAAAAGTTCCTTTTCTTTAAAAAATATTTAACAAATATTAGTTGAATTTAATTTCTTGAGCCATTGAATTATTAGCACTCTCCTTACCTTTTATTTATTATATATGCATGCATTATACACATAATTATATATTTATATATTGTCTCCCAACTAGAAAATGAGTAGGGTTTTATTTTTGACTTTGCATTAGTCCCATTCTGAGTACCTAGAAGTTGCATAATAAATACTTATTGATTAATTGATTGATTGATTAGGGCAGGTTGAATTAAAATGTTCCTTAAGGCATGCACTAAATTTCCCGCACATGTTCTATTCTCTTAGACCTCTCAAGACCTTTAATATCAAATTGGATGTCAGCAGCATTGTACAATGCTGATAGACTTGGCTCTTCTCAGCAGTGCAATGATCCAAAACAATTTCAAAGAAGTCATGATAGGAAATGTTCTCAATATCCAGAAAACAAAACAAAACAAAACTGTGGACTATGAATTCAGATTGAGTCATACTGTTTCTACTTTTGGGCCATTGTTTTTTTTTCCTTCTCTTTTGAAATTTTTCCCTTGTGCTCTGATTCTTCTTTCACAATATGACTAATGCAGAAATGTGTTTAATGTAATTGTACTTATATAAACTATATCAGATTGCTTTCCACCTTGGGGAGGAAGGAGGGAAGGGAGGGTGGGAGAAAAAAAAATGGAACTAAATATCCTATGAAAACAAATGTTGTAAACTAGCCTTACATGTAACTGGAAAATGATAAAATAACTTTGTTTAAAAATAAAAAAATATATCAAATCAGATGACATTTTCAGGGGCAATATACACTGTCTATAGATGAAAATATATTTTTCTGCTTTTTAATCTTATAAATCGTACCTGTTTGTTCAATTTTTAACCCTCCTCCAAACAGTTGTTGCATTATCTCTTTAATGTGGATTATAGGTCATTATCTATCTGTATCTCCTAATACAGTTAGGTGGTTCTCTGTGTCCTCCAAAGAGGTTCTAATCCACTTGCTAGAGGCAAGGTATCTGTGTAGGACCTGGGCTGTCTATTGCTACCTCTTACTTTTATTACATGACAGACACTTCCTTTTCTAATCATTTCCTGGATAACATATTTTATGCCACCTCTTGCATGTAAAGTATTATCAATAAGTTGCAGTCTATTTATGGCCACCATATGTCAGTTCTCCATTGGCACTTGGGTCACTTGCAGTTTTCATTCTCCAGAGAATATGGTGTTTTTTAAATTGTAGCCATATGGCATCATGAGGTGGCATCATTGATATTAAAAAGATGTGTATGTGAGAGAGAGACAGAGACAGAGACAGAGACAGAGAGACACAGAGAAAGACAGACAGACAAATAGAATAGGATGAGATTGTTGAAAAGATTGTCCACTCTTTGAAATTTAATAACACCTGCCTCTTTATTCAATTTTGTACCTAATTTATTATCTATCATATCAATAATATGTAAGCTCAATAGGCTGCCCATCCAATTTAATATCATGTTATACACAGTAGAACTACTTTATCTGCTAGTTTCCCCCTCCTCCATGTGGATTTTTAGGGTAATCTTTCTTCCATGGTCATGTATCTCACTGAGAAGTTTTTATAGAATTCTAAATCTTGAACCATCTAGCATGATGTCATCTGAAAAGAGGAGAATCTGGAGGACCTCACCAAACTATAATGAAGCTCTCTTTTACCTGGACTTACGGCAAAGTATCCTTAATTATTGTAACTAACTTTAGCAAGTACATATCTTCTAATATTATACCTTGCTTGATATAGAGAATTACAAGGTTGTCAAAGTTTTCTTCCTATTATTCCATCATCAAAGAATATTGTAAAAAAATTAAAATGATTTTGGGAGATATCATTTGGAGAAGAGATTTTAAGACTGCATTTTACTCTACCAAGTCAAATACTTTTAAAACATAGCCCACAAACATTATGGTGCAATGATAAAGCATTGCATAATATCAATTCTCATTGTTTAGAAAAGCTCCCAAAATGAGGCTTTAAAGAATTGGTACATCATATTTAAATCTGGGAGAGGGGAATAGCTGCTTGAGTCAGGAGGGAATATAGTGCATAGAGGGTTAAGTAAAGAGAAAGAACTGACTTCAAATTGCTATAGTCAGATAATTATGGAGAATAATTAAATTGTAGTAATTGGTTAGTTGAGATAATTCTAACACTATGAACTATAGATGCTGAAATAGTATATAAATTTTCATACCAAAATGGTTAGTAATTCTAAATTATGCTCTAGTTCACAATTTCACTTTGTTATTCACTCACAATCATCTTACTCAACCCTCATCTCTCATTCCTGTTGTATCTCCAAGGGCTCATGTATCATTTTATAATATATATGACTGGAAGACAAAGACAGAAGTAGGGTCCTTTTGACTTCAGAGGGGGCCATTAGATTTATTTAATCTGGCATACCTTGGTAGCTAAGAACCCTTGGGGCTTCAATTCCAATGAAAGGTTATTGAGAATCTGCTTTGAAAAGGAAGAAAAGAAAAAAAAAAGATACAATGTGAGAAGCATTGATGAAGCTGTCATGCTCTGAAAGGCAGAGAGAACCCAAGGGACAAAGGTAATATGGAAGAGAGAGAGAGAGAGAGCGGGGGGGGGGGGTGAGAGAGAGGGAGAGGGAGAGAGTGTGTGTGTGTGTGTTAGTTGGGTAGAAGAGAAGTAATTTAAATGATTTAGTGATGAATTAATTTAGCAAAGGCTTAGTTTTATCTGCCACTTTTAAATAAAGTGAAGCATACGTTTCCATGATTATGTGGATAGCCCTGTGGAAGTCACTGAAAAGGAGTATTTTTTATTTTTTTTTTGGCTGGGCAATGAGGGTTAAGTGACTTGCCCAGGGTCACACAGGTAGTAAGTGTCAAGTGTCTGAGGTCAGATTTGAACTCAGGTCCTCCCGAATCCAGGGCCAGTGCTTTATCTACTATGCCATCTAGCTGCCTGCTGCAAAGGAAACAGTATGAACTTTTTTCTATTTCCAGACTTGAAGTTAATGGTTTGTTTTTTTCCCTTGTGCTAAAGAAATTTCATGTGCTGGTTAAGTGACTTGCCCAGGGTCACACAGCTAGTATGTGTCAAGTATCTGAGGCCCGATTTGAACTCAGGTACTCCTGAATCCAGGGCCGGTGCTTTATCCACTGTACCACCTAGCTGCCTGCTTGTGTTTTTTTAACAATAAACTTCATTAGAGATGGAAAGTTACTTAAACACTCATTGACTCAGTTTCCTCATCTGTAACATGAAGTTGTTGAAGGAGATGTCCTCTTAGGTCCTTCCAGGTTGAAATCTTTTCATCTGATATTCACTTATGGAACCTTGTGCACGCAATTTAATCTCAGTGGATTTCAACTTTCTCATTCACACAAAAAACAAAAAACAAAACAAAATTGTTGAGATCGATGGTCTTTAAGGTTCCTTATGGATTTAAATCTATGTTCTTATTAAGCCCTGACTCACTATGGAATCAGAAAACATGGGATCAAAGCCTGCATTGACCCTTACTATGTGCTTTACCTTGGTCACATCTTGCAGTCTCCCCCAAACAGTTTTTGTTCTAGTTAGACTGTTCTTGTTTGTCTTTCATTCTCAAAGAGGATGATGACATTGGATAATGTCATGACTTGCTATGAATTCAGTGAGGGAGGGCTGTGCAAAATCATCAACTTTGCTCTCTCCTCCATAGCCATCTGTGTCCAGTGGCAAGATATACATCCGGATGACTAGAGATGGCCCCTGATGTTTGAAACAATCAGGGTTAAATGATTTTCGCAGGGTCACACGGCTAGTAACTGTCTGAGGTCAGATTTGAACTCAGGTCCTCCCAATTTCAGGGTTGGTGCTCTATCCACTGCACTACTGAGGTACCCCTCTAGTTGAACTAGATGATTAGAAAGGTTCCTTCTAGTTTTCAGTTTAGGATCACATTGTACACTGATATTTTTTTTGTGTGTGAGGCCACTGGGGTTAAATGACTTGCCCAGGGTCACACAGCTAGTAAGTATCAAGGGTCTGAGGCCGGATTTGAACTCAGGTACTCCTGAATCCAGGGCTGATGCTTTATCCACTGCGCCACCTAGCTGCCCCCACATTGTACACTGATTCTTAAGGCAGAAAACAGGTGTTCATATCTTGTCTTTGATACAGACTACATATATCACCTTGGGCATATTTCTTCATCTTTCTGGGCCCCAGTTTCCTTCTCTGTAAAATAAGATGATTGAACTAGGGTGCCTTTTGGGCCCCTGCTAGGTTTTGATCAGATTAAACTCTGTGTGTGTGTGTGTGTGTGTGTGTGTGTGTGTGTGCGCGCGCGCGCGACTGAGAGAGAAAGAGAGAGAGAGAGAGAGAGAGAGAGATAAATGGAAACTATTGTCAAGCTACATTAAAGAGCATAGAAAACCCCTTTTCCCTAAGCCTGCCAGTCAAACACTTTTCACTGGATCTTAATCCATTTAGCATTTCTTAAAAAAAATATAAACAATTATGCATTGGCTGATCCTCTGGTCTTCACTGTTCCAGCCAAGACAGGAAATGTGTAACATATTGTTGGTGCTTTCACCATATGTTGGAGTCATCAGCTAATGATCTTTCCATTCTGCAGAGTTTCTGTACTAAAGGTGTACATACACTTTTATATTTAAAGTGGAAGGACTTAGGAGACTAATTAGCAATGCCATTTTTTGGTAGGGAATTAGCATAACTATTATTTTATTAACTGACTTGAATATCAATGAGTTTTTACAATGTCAAGTATATCTCTTAAGAATTGTTCTGACATCCCAGGTTGGTCTTTGACAGACAAGCACATTTCATCCATTGAGTTTTACATGGCTGAAAATGAAAATTTCGCCATTTGACTATTAGAGGGGGTGAAAGGCTCCAGACTTTGTTTTTTTGCTTGTTTTTCGTAGGGGGATTCAATTTGCCTTCATCAAACTGCCTATAATAAAGACACATTTACAGTGTGAAATGACAGATAAAATACTGTATTTCTAAGTGCAACATGGACAAAGCACACATTCACATTCTGTTGATGGAACTATGACTTATTTCAGATGTTCTAGAAAAAAATTGTTATGATACTATAAAAGTCACTGGGGACAGCTAGGTGGCACAATGGATAAAGCACTGGCCCTGGATTCAGGAGTACCTGGGTTCAAGTCTGGCCTCAGACACTTGACACTTACTGGCTGTTGACCCTGGACAAGTCACTTAACCCCCATTGCCATGCCAAAAAATGTCACTAAACTATTGACACCCTTTGTCTCTAGGGACACCACTACTGGGCCTATATCTCAAAGAGGTCAAAGATAAGGGAATAGTTGGCAAACATACCCAAACCCATAATAAAGCTATTTGAAAAAGTAAAGTACTACAGGCAGCTAGGCAGTGCAGTGGATAGAGCACCATCCCTGGAATCAAGAAGACCTAAGCTCCAATTTGGCCTCAGATACTAAGTGTGTGACATTTAGCAAATCACAACCCAAATTGCCTCAACAAATAGATTAAACACGTAAAGAACTCAAAAGAAAATGTCCTCCTATTGACTGGGGCATACTAGAAACAATCTTGGTACATGTATATGATGAAATATTATTGTGTCATAAAGAATCAAGGGATATGAAGAATTCAGAGACACTTGAGCAAATAGAAACCAGAGAACTATTAAATAATCACCCTACCAATGTAAAGTAAAATAACAGTGACAAGCTTGACAAGAGTGATCAGTGCAATGATCAATCATTACTTCAGAAGATTGACTCTGAAGCATGTCCCCACCCTCTCCTTAGATGAGGATACATTGAGTGCTGAATGAAGTATGCATTGTCAAACTTGTTCAACATGCAGATCAACTATGGTTTTGCTTGACTCTGCCTCTCTGATAAAATATAGACTATGATCTCAGAATGAAAGAAATCTTAGAAAAGAAAATGTGCAAGCTGGAAGGAAACTTAGCACTTACTTAATTCAGGTTCTTCCTCTTACAGTGTAGGAAACTGAGATCAGAAAGAACTTTTTTTGATAAAATTTACAAGGCTAGTCAATGAAGATGATTTTATTTGATGTCCAATTCTTTGTGATTCCATGGACCATTGCATGCCAAGCCCTCCTATCTTCCACTATCTCTTGAAATCTGTCCACATTCATGTTCCTTGTTTCCATCATATTTTCTACCCATCTCATCCTCTGCTATCTCCTTTTCCTTTTTTGCCTTTAATCTTTCCTAGAATCATGACCTTTTAAAATGATTCCCATCTTCTAGAACATTATGTGATCAAAGTATTTAAGTTTCAGTTTCAGTATTTGACCTTCCAGTGAATAGCTTGAATTAGTTTCTTTCAGTGTTGACTGATTTGATCTTCTTGCTGTATAAGGGACTCTTAAAAGTCTTCATCACCAGAATCTGAAAATGTTGATTCCATGGTGCTCAGCTTTCCTTATAGTCTAACTCACACAGTTATACATTGCTACTGAAAAAAAAACACATAGTTTTGACTACATAGACCTTTGTTGACAAGATGATGACTCTGCTTTTTATATGCTGTCCGGATTTTCCATAGCTTTCCATCCAAGAAAAGCTTAATTTCATGGCTGCAATCTCCATCTGCAGTGATCTTTGAGCCCAAGAATCTGTTACTACTTCCATTTCTTCTCCCCCTATTTTCTAAGAAGTGATGGGACAAGTTGCCAAGAGCTTAGTTTCAAGTGAAATTTTATACTCTTTTCATTCATGCTCATCAAGAGACTTTTTAATTCTCCTTTATTTTCTGCCATCCAAGTAGCATCATCTGCATATATGAGATTGTTGATATTTCCCTTGGCAACTTTGATTTCCAGCTTTTGATTCATCCAGTCTCTCATTTGTCATAATGTGCTCTGAATGTAAGTTAAATAAGTAAGGCAACAATATATAGACTTCTTGTACTCCTTTTCCAATCATACACCATGTTGTTATTTCATATTTGGTTCTAATTGTTGCTTTTTGGCCCACAAGTTGATCAATAGACAAGTAAGATGGTCTGGTACTCCCATCTCTTTGAGGACTTGACACATTTTCTTGTGATCCACACAGTCAAAGGCTTTAGAATAGTTAACAAAGCAGAAGTAGATATTTTTCTTGAACTCATTTGCTTTCTCCATAATCCAGTGAATGTTGGCAATTTGGTCTCTAGTCCCTCTGCCTCTTTGAATACCAGCCTTCTTTTCTTGTAATAAAAGTTGGTTGCCTAACTGAAATTTGGAGGTAGAAACAAAACATGAATCATTTCGTACATACAAGATGTATGCAGAAAAGTTTTAAGGTAAGCAAAGAAGAGAAAGAATTAGTAGCTATGACCTAGAAAAGAGCTTCTGCCAATGGCAGGATTTTAACTAAATCTTGAAGGAAACTAGGGAAGCTAAGAAGCCAAAATTGGGGTGGAAAGCATTCCAAGCACAGAGTCAGTCAGTCAGCCACTACTTCTGAGGATTGAAGGTAGAGAGTTGTTGTTCTCTTAGGTCACTTTCAGGTTGGCTGGAATGTAAAACTCAAGGAGAGGAGTGAAGAATAAGTAAGAAGACTGGAAAGATAGGAAGATCTCAGATTGAGGAGAGCTTTAAAAGTCAGAGAACTTTATATTTGATCACTGAGATAATAGAGTACTTATTGAAGTTTATTTAAGAAAGAGGATGCCTTGGTCAGACCTGTTCTTTAGAAAAATCATTTTGGCAGTTGTATGAACGATGGTTTGGAGTAGAGAGAGAATTGAGACAAGAAGGACATTTAGAAGACTACTACAATAGTCTAAACTTCAAGTGATAAGAGACTGAACCAAGGAGGTGGCTATATGAGCAAAGAAAAGGAAACATAAAGGAGAATTATTGGGAGGGTAGAGTGAATTGATGAGATTAAGCAATGGCTTGAATAGGTGGGGGCAGTGGGAGATAACCATGATGCCATAAGCCTGGGTAACTGGAAAAATAGTGTTGCCTTGATAATAGCAGGGAAATTCAGAAGTGGTGAATGTCTGGTGGAAAAGATAAGTTCTGTTTAGGACATACTGAGTTTGAGATACTATTGGACATCTAGCTTGAGATGCCCAAAACACAGTTGATGATGTTAAATTAAGGTTAATTGTGGTTGGTACATTTAGGAGGAAATAATCCGAGTGAGCCCATTTTAAGAAAAGTGGTGTTTTCAGACAGAGTTAGAGAGGCAGCGTGGAGAAGTGGGAAGTAGAGTTACAAAAATCTCATTTAAACTCCTATTCCCCATTTATTTTCCTAGAACCTTAGTTTGCTCATTTATAAAATGACAGGGTTGGAAAAGATATTTTCTGAATTTTTTTCCCAAAACATGTCTATCACCTTCTCTACCTCTCTTTCCTCATCTGTAGAATGGAGCCACAGAGAGAGAAGCAGAGGCAGAAATGGAAAACAGCAATAGAGGCACAGTGTGAGACAGAGACAGGTAGAGAGAGAGAGTTAAATATATTGATCTTCTCTAAGCCTGTTTCCTCATCTGTAGAATGAATATAATTATACCTATAGTATCCACCTCAAATTGTTAGTTTCAAATGAGATGATGTATGTTAAGGGCAGCTGGGTGCCACATTGTATAGGATGCCAGGTCTGGAGTCAGGAAGACTTAGCTTTGAGAGTTCAAATCCAGTCTCAGACAGTTACCAGCTGTGTGACTCTGGGCAAATCACTTCTCCCTATTTGCCTCAGTTTCCCTCACCTGTAAAATGAGTTGGAAAATAGAAACGGCAAAACATTCCAGTATCTTTGCCAAGAAAATCCCAGACTGGGTCACAAAGAGTCAGACAGGACTGAGAAACAACTGAGTATTAAATGTTTTGCAATGTGCCATAATGGAGATTTAGATTCAGAATAAAAAAGAATTGTGTTAAATCTAGCCTCTGATGCATAATGTGTGACCCTGGGCAAGACATTTAATCTCTGAGTGTGTCAGGTAACTTTAAGGATTGCAGCTTAGGTAGTGTGGTGGATAGAGAAGTGACCCTGTTAGGAGGATCTGAGTTCAAACCTCACCTCAGATACTTATTAGCTGTGTGACCCTGGGCAAGTCACTTAATCCCAATTGCCTTAAACATCCAGGGCCATCTCCGGTCATCCTGATATCTATCTTACCACTGGAAACAGATGGCTGAGGAGGAGTGAGTGAGGCTGATGACCTTGCACAGCCCTCCCTCACTTAAATCCACTTCACTGAAAATTGTGACATCATCACAATGCCATGATCCTCTTCAAGAATGAGGAACCACCACCACCACCACCAAACAACAAAAAGATCACAAAGAAGGTGCTGACTGGCATTGGTAGAGGTAGTTTCCTCATTCATCATCCTAGATCTTTTTCTTGACCCTGTCACAGAAATCTATCTCCATTGAAATCTATATAAAATGTTTTAATACAACATCCATGGAAATGGCGATTTTCCATAATGACTTTAAATATGACTATGAAATCTACATGGTTATAGGGCTTAGGAAACACGGTCATTTTAGAGCTATTGTCCTTGGGAAACAATGTAAAACATTTCAGCTCAGATCATGAGTAGAGAAAATTTTACAATGCTCACAGAAATGAGAGGCACTAATAATGTTCTCTTCAGGATCTGTGCCATATGAAGTTTCCTGGGCATTATTTTGGATAGTAGCACTATGGGATTTCCTAAAAGAATTTCATCAGTTTTGGGGTTGCCTGAGAGTCAACTAACCAGTGATACTAGCTGAGGCCATGAGGTTAATTAGTTCAAAGAATGATGGTGTTAAGCACCAAGGTCAAAGAGAGAATGAGTTTAGACAAGTTTGCTTCAATTTAACAATCAATCCGCAAACATTTTTAGTTGCTATCATATGCCAGGCACTGTGTAGGACCTTGAAGATACAAGGACGAAAATGAAACAGAACCTGCCATCAATCAGGAGAGGGTTAATGTAGATATCGTTGAGTCATTTCAGTTGTGCCTGACTCTTTGTGACCCTATTTGGGGTTTTCTTGGCTGAGAGACTGGAGTGGTTTGCCATTTCCTTCTCTGGCTCATTTTATAGATGAGGAACTGAGGCAAACAGGGCTAAGTGACTTGCTCAGGGTCAAACAGCTAGTAAGTGTCTGAGGTCAGATTTGAACCCAGAAAGATGAATCTTCCTCACTCCAGGCCCAGTCCTCTATCCAGTGTCACCTTGCTGCCTAATGTAGAAGATGGCCCTTAAATAAAGTTTCGATGGAAACAAAGTGTTTCTGAGAAGTAGAGATAAAGATTATGTTGTTGTTCAGATGTTTCTGTGGTCCCTGATTCTTCAGAACCCACTGGGGGTTTTCTTGGCAAAGGTACTGGCTATTCCTTTTCCAGCTCATTTTACAGAAGAGGAACCTGAGGCAAACAGGGTTAAGTGACTTGCCCAGGGTCACATAGCTAGTAAGTGTCTGAGGCCACATTTGAACTCAGGTTCTCCTGACTACATGGCTGGTGCTCTATCCACTGTGCCACCTAGATGTCCAGAGATAAAGCTAGCCAGTGAAAATGGACAGGAACGGGAGATAGACGGTTCTTTGTGAGGAACAATAAGAGGTTCAGTTATTATGAAGCCAAGAAGTGGAGCAGGGGTACAATGAATTTAATATTCCTTAGAATTTACTCTCCTAGAGTTCAGAGACTAAAATAAATTGTCTGTGTATTCTCATTGACTAACAAAGTGACTTATGCATAGTCATTGCTTAATAAATGCACATTGGATTAGATTGGATTGCATTTGACTTAATTGCTTCTGCAAGACTAGTTTTTCTGCCAGGGGTCTAAGGCAGATTTCAGGAATTCTATAGGACTGTATCAGAGACTGGGATTTTAATTTTGAAGCAACAGACATATTGGTGCCTGAATTTCACAATTGATCCATAAACATTTATTGTGCCTACCTTTTGCCAGATGTTGTAATATGCCCTGGGGGCACAAAGACAAAAATTCCACAATCCTTGCCCTCAAGGATTTTTCATTCCAAGGAGGCAGGAGATATAAGTAGGCATAAATGCAGAGTACTTCCAAAGTTTTAATGCAGTTTTAGTTATTTAACCTAAAATCTGCTCTAACACTTCTGCAACACCCTCTATATTAAAAAAAAAAAGTGGAAGAGACTCTAGAAGTGGGGAGGATCAGGAAAATATTCATATAGAAAGTGGCACCTGAACTTAATTTTGAAGGAAAGAAGGAATTGGGAGGAGAATCCTTTTAGGTGTGAGTGAGAGCTGATTCAAAGCCTCTGAGAAAGAAGATACAATGTCATGTTGGGGCTGGAGTTTGAGTTGCGGCCACAAGAAAGCCTGGGTGTTTGAAGGGTAATAGTGAATAATAAGACTGCAGAGCTTGGTTGGGGCAGGTCCTAAAGGTTTTTTTGTGGGGCAATGAGGGTTAAGTGACTTGCCCAGGGTCACACAGCTAGTAAGTATCAAGTGTCTGAGGCCAGATTTGAATTCAGGTTCTAAAGTATTTTTTTTGTTGTTTTTTTGGTGAGGCAATTGGGGTTAAGTGACTTGCCCAGGGTCACACAGCTAGTAAGTGTTAAGTGTCTGAGGCCGGATTTGAACTCAGGTACTCCTGACTCCAGGGCCAATGCTCTATCCACTGCGCCACCTAGCTGTCCCTCTAAAGTATTTTTAATGCCAAACATAAAACTTTCCATTTGATGTCAGAACCGATAGTCACTGGAGGTGGTGCAAGGGCTTGGAAACAAAAAGATTCATCTTGATGAATGCAATTCTAGCCTCATACACTTACAAGCTGTGTGACCCTGGGCAAGTCCCTTCACCCTGTTTTCCTTAGTTCCTCCTCTGTAAAATGAGCTGGAGAAGGAAATGGCAAACCAATCCAGTGTCTTCCTCGAGAAAACTCCAAATGGGGTCACAGAGTTGGACACAACTGAAAAAAAAAAAAAAGCATTATAGTCATCTCATCTCCATGCTCTCCCACTGGCTGTTGCAAACAAGTATACTTACCTTATTCACATCTATCATTTGAAATACCTAGCTCTCTTCACAGTTCAGTTCAAATGCCACTCCTGCTTTTCCACATCCTCCTAGTTACTGACACTGTGTTCCTTTGTGTTTACTTGTCTTGTAAAAAGGTATGCACTTATTTACCTGTTTTCATGTTCTCTCTGAAACAATGCAATGTCCCCAAAGGGAGAGTATATTTTTGTTTTTGTCTTTCTATTCTTAGTAAATTCTTGTTAATTTTAATTGAATTGGGGTTGAATGGAGTGTCAGAGTTAGGAATGTATTCTCTCAGATTTTACCAAATGTTTGAGCCATCCCCAAGTATTTAACTTCAATCTATACTTAGTTACTAGCAATTGAGAATGACAACTTAAAGTCTAAACCAATAGATACAAAATGTTAAGTTAAATATGTATATTATGCTGATTTTGCCCATTTCTAATTTGTACTCTATCTAATGACTATATCATTTCAAGGACTTGAGTATCCCTTCAATAGCGAATATCATAACCAATTCATGTCTGCCCATCCTGTGTCATTCTTGTCCTTCTCTGGTAAGTTCACCACAGAAATTCATCCCTAGGGCCTTTCCTTGAATTTTCTTGCTATCTTATAGCTACCAAGAGAACTCATAGGCTGTCTGTTCCTCAGTTATCCCTTATTCTTACTGTGTGATTGGTCCATAATCAATTTGACTCACACATTCCTTTGATGATATTCTTTACTAGACTAGTCAGGTAATTCTTTGTCTGTAATGTGTTGGACCCTGTTCATGCCCTTGGTGGACCTTTCCAATGTATCTTTGGTGATCCTTGACACTAATTCTTTGAAGACTGCAGCATGCCATGGCTCAGCTCTGTACCACAATGCCGGAAGAATGTTGGAGGGAAAAATATGGGCCATTCCTCCAGGGATGACCTTGAGATCATTAAAGGAATTATGTTAATTCTAAAAAGAAATCTAGGCCAGGAGAATCTGACCTATCAGAGAGGGAGAGGGGACTCATACATCTGATTTAGTTCAATCAACATTGATCATGCCAGACATTTTGTCAAGTAAGGTAGGACAGAAAAATGAAAATGTAATGTCCTCTTCTATCAAGGAGATGAAGTCTGCAGGAGCAAAAGATACAACATGTAAATAGGTAAAGAATGTAGGCAATTTGCATAGAGTGAGACCACCACCAAGGAGAAGAAAATGCTCCTGGCATGAAATAGACTGTTCCTAACCTTGAAAGAAGCCTAGGATTCTAAAAGTCAGACATAAGGAGAGAGAAAAGAAGAGCATTCCAGGCATTAACCCTGTGCAAAGTTATGTAGATGGAATGTCAAGCTCAGGGAAGAGCAAATAGACCAATCTGGTTAAACTGTAGAATGCCTAGAGGCAAAAGATGTGAAATATGTTTGGAAAGGTGGGCTAGAAACAGATGGAAAAGAGTGCTTGCCAAACATAGGAGTTTGTGTTTTATCCTACATGAGAATCAGGTGGTTCAGGTTCGTATAATTATTGGTTTTAGATTAAGGGAGAAATGATGCTTTCTGGGGATATTGGCACATCCTAATGTCCCTGACCCCTTTTGATAGAATCCTATGGTAAGATATTTGATTTGTTTTCTCTGCCTTCTGAGATTCTGTGGAAAGGGGATATATTTTTAATTTCAATGGATTTCCCCAAATCATCCCAGCTATAAGAGAATGCATTTTTGTGGAAGCTCAACAGCAACAACAACAACAATAAGAAGCTTTTGCCCATTGCAAATAAAACAAAAACAATAAAACAAACCAATCAACCAATGTGCCCAAAGTACCTACTATGTGTTAGTCACCATGATATATATTGAGGCTACAACCTGGGAATATCAATTCAAGTATCAGCACTTTAGGGGCAGCTAGATGGCACAGTAGATAGAGCACCAGCCCTGGAGTCAAGAAGAACTAAGTTCAAATCTGGTCTCAGACACTAGATGTGTGACCTTGGACAGTTCACTTAACCCTGTTTGCCTTAGTTTCCTCATGTGTAAAAATGAGATGGAGAAGGAAATGACAAACCGCTGAAGTATCTTTACAAAGAAAACTCCAGATGAGGTCACAGTCAGACCTCACCAAAACAACCAAACAACAGCAAAATCAGAACTGATGAGACAATGCATTGGATGAAATCCGATTCAATAATTTGTGATCTTTAATGCCACTTTCTTTAATAAAAAGTTTTGAGATCCATGGCCATGTATAATAGCACTGCTACTAATCATTGGCTCTGTGGGTTCTGGATGGTGGTATACAAGCCACCTAAATGGTACTGGCTAATGAGAGATGAAGGTTATGTTTTCCATATGAGCATTCAGATCTCTGAAATGAGCAAATACCACAAATCAGGGTTCACATTATTCATTTATTCATTCATTTATTTATTTTTATTATCTAGATGAGTAAATAATGGAGAAAATGTTAATGATTCAGATGAAACCTAAAATTGTTTCATGGGTACATTTTTTTGAGAGCTGGTTCTTAAATATTTGCCAACATATCCCTTGTTATGGGGAATCACGAGGTCACAGGAGTCAAGCTCAAATGGATCTTAGAGGAGATCTACTCCAACATCTCCATTTTATAAATAAGGAAACTGAAGCCAAGAGAGATGATTTATCATAAAATCAGATGGGGAATGTACCCTAAATATCATCTGGTCCAACATCTTCATTTTACAAATTAGGAAATTGAGGTCCAGATGGTTGAAGTGAATTGCTCAAGGTACTGATAATCATTGGCAGAGTCATTATCCAAACCCAGGTTCTCTGACTTAGAGATAGTGCTCTTTCTAACTCACTCATGCTCTATTACAATGATTTATTGACCTGAACTTTGGCTTTCTCAATCACAGATAAATGTCTATGCTGAATAATCCCGTCAGGTTAATCAAATAACTATTTTGACCCTTGGAATGGCTGCTTAACTAAGTAAATGCTATAGTGAAATGACTAAATAAGCTTGCTGTATTTATGAGTCTTTTAGTGACACAAACATGTAATTTGTCTGTTTCTGTATAACGTCAGCTGCTTTTTCCAGGTATTTAAAAGTTGGTGAGATGGTTGCCAGATATATTTCTTTTTTTTTCCAGATATATTTCTTGATCCCATCCCCAAACCCAGCTGTTAATACCCTCCTACCTCCATCAAAACTACCTTATATTTCTTTTGTTTAAGTTTAGATACATACATATATACATACATACATACATATATACTTACATACATATCAATAGATTCTTCTTAATATACTGTAAAATTCTTGAGGTAAGGGATGTTTTATCTTTGTATCTGCATAGTTTAGCACAGTATCAAGCATATAGTAGGTGCTTAATAAATGTTTTGTGGCTGATTAACCATTCCTAACTATGAAGAACTGAGATAGAATTGGAGTCATGACTTTTGACTTACAAATTTGATGATGTTTCCTTTACCACATTATGCTCTTTCATCATCTGACTTTATACCTTAGAGCATTTTTTTACTTTTCAAGGAACTTTTATTAATATTATCTCATTGCTCCCCAAAATTACTCTGGAAATAAAATAGTCTGTGAATGAATGAATGAATGAAAAAAAGCATTTCAGTCTCAGTGTCAGTAACTGAATTAAGCACTGATTGTACCTATAGAAAAGCAAGACAGTTTCTGATCTCAAGAAACTCACATTCTTTTTTTATGGCAGGGCAATGAGGGTTAAGCAACTTGCCCAGGGTCACACAGCTAGTAAGTGTCAAGTGTCTGAGGATGGGTTTGGACTCAGGTTCTCCTGAATCCAGGGCTGGTGCTTTATCCACTGTGCCACCTAGCTGTCCCTCCAAGAAACTCACATTCTAATGGGGGAAACAATATATCTAAGCTATTTCAGTTTGTTAGATAGAAAGCTCTAACAGTGAATGGATTTCAGTGACAAAACAGATAACTATGCATCTTCCTTAATGTCATTTTCACTAATAAAAGTATCAACTTCAGCTGCTGAACCATCTGACAAGGCAAAGAACTTTGGTGTCGAGAACTTTTTTCCCCCTTCATCTTCAGTAATTATGGTGGCTGACTAAAGAAGTGGCAGCTACAATGCTTGGAAATTCAGGCTTTATCTCTACAAGTATCGGTTCCTGCATTACACTATAGGAACCAGGATGGAAGCAGGGTTGATAGTTGGGAGGGTTGGCATACAGATGACTTCAGGGCAAGACAATCCCCTCATTTTACCAAAGAAGAAAGTAAGAACCAGAGAGACTAGTAATTGACAGAGCAGAGACTATATTCAGATCTTCTCACTCACCATTCCTGGTCCCTAATGAAGGCTGACTTTTATTACTGAAAGTCCTGCCTTATGGTGACTGACAAGGGAACTATTAGAAATTTGTCATGTCTACTTCAGAAGCTCAGAGGAGGCATTATTTGTGCATCTTGACATTCCATGGCTATCCCACCCTTCACTTATCCCCTATGAGTGAAAACAAGATGGCACCAGTATTAGCCAGGGGGCTCTCTATCCTGTCCTTAATGCTCCAATCCCTTTGTATTGTTCAAAGAAGGAAAAGACATTTACTTGACACCAGGGATGGTTCAACAATAGCAAGAAATTATGAAACTTCCAAAGGCATTAAATTCATTTTAAAATTGTCAGAGACCTGCTTATTGTACATGGCAGGATCTCTCAGTCCTATTAATGTCAAAGCAATAAGTCGTGCTTAATGAATGCAGCTGGAAGGCTCATAATGCAACGAGATTGAAAAATAGGCTCCTTAACTAACATTCTGCCTCCTCTACAGCAAAACTCAAGTGACCAACCTGATGTGTATCCTGACCCATGCATATTATTCTTGTTCTTGATGTAAGCTGTGCCTGAACTAGTGTGGCAAGAGGAGAAACACAGAGCGATCAAGTGGTTGGAATAATTGTCATTCAGTAAGACATGAATTCAAATTCCACCTCTGATACTTTCTGGCTGTCTACTCAAACACAGGGAAGTGACTTCTCTTTGGGCCTCAGTTCAATATCTATAACATGGAGATAATAATGCCCATAGTTATTGCCTTATAATGCTACTGAAGCAAATAATACAGATCCAAGAAAATAATATAGATGAAGTATACTCTACACTTTAAAAGGCTATGTAAATGCCATTTTTATAACCATGAAGAATGGCTTTTAATAGAATCATGTACTAATAGGAAAAGAGAAATAAGCCAAGGGAAGACAAAGTATCTGAAGGTATTTGAATTTCAGTATGAGACAAGAAGTTGCTAAGCCATAGGTTGGAATCTTTATCATTAGGTTATTGACTTTTAAATTATAGTTCCATCAACACATGTTGGTTAGTCTATCTGTGAATATTTATTAAGATCTGTCACTGTGCTAGGTGCTGAGAATAAACAAAAGAGGCAAAAGCCAGTCCTTGCCTTCAAGGAGTTCACAATCTAAAAAAATGAAACAAGCAATCAAAAATGTACAAATGGGTGCATGGGATGTGCTGGGAGGACTAACGCCTCTGATGTGAGGGCTTACTAAGCCTTTTTCAGGGCTGCTTATCCACCTGTAACCCAACTCTCACCTGTGACTCCAAGAAGTTGTAGCATATGCATTGGCCATATCTGGGTAAAACAGTCTCCACAGACAGGCTAAACCAGGTAGAGGCAACAGGCTTTAAACCTCTTGATGAGTTAGGGGGATGTCTACAATCAAGCATGTGAAGACTTTCTCTGCTGAAATAGGTGGGTAAGAACCATTCATTCCAACAGCCATGAAGGTGGCTGAAGCAAGTGCTGTGGAAAGCTTAGAGCTTGGTCAGGCATCAAATATGCCAAGGTCACCCACTGGATCTCAGGCCAGTCATGTTAACTCATCCCTTGCCATGGGACTTTGATGACTCTGGAAAAGAAAGCAAAGCTGATGACTTTGTGCAACTCTCCTTCACGTAAGTCCAATTCAAGGGAACAAATCAAGATATCACTTATTTGTGATATCATTGGTCTGCTTCAAAAATGAAGGACACAGGGGGCAGCTGGGTGGTGCAGTGAATAAATCACCGGCCCTGGTTTCAGGAGGATCTGAGTTAAAATCCTGCCTTGGACACTTGCCACTTACTGGCTGTGTGACCCTGGGCAAGTCACTTAACCCTCATTGCCCCACTGAAAAAAAAATAAAGGAGAAACAATAATATACAAGAAAGCTGTATAGAGGAAAATTGTTGTTGTTCAGTTGTGTCCAACTCTTCAGGACTCTATTTGTAGGTCTCTTGGCCAAGATACTGGGGTGGTTTGCTGTTTCCTTCTCCTGCTCATTTTACATGAAGAAACTGAGACAAACAGGGTCTTTCCCTGAGTCACCCAGCTAGTGTCTGAGCCTGAATTTGAACTCAGGTCTTCCTGACTCCAGCCTGGGGCTCTATCTACAGTGCTACCTAGCTTCCCCTATATAGGATAGGTAAGAAATAATGAAAGAGGGGAAAGCACTAGAATTTAGAGAGGTTTAGAAAAAGTTCTTATAGAAGATGGGATTTTAGTTGGTACCTAGAGAAAGCTAGTGATGCCAGTGTGGTAAAAATTATTTGTGGTAAAGATTAATATTCCTGATTTTAGCTAACTAATTTGGGAGGGGCCACATCTGGTCCACCCTGAGGTTACGAAGGCACCTTTTTGAAGGACCTCCCCTTTTTGGGGAGGGGAGATTGAATTCTTCGGGAAGGGAGGCAGGCTACTTCTGGTACTCGAACTCTCTCTCATTTTTTTCTGCTAGGGCCCTTGAGCTGGCGGTGTGTGTTCATTGCTCTATCTCCAGCGACTGCTGTCTCTGTGCGAGCAACCTTAGACTGGCAGGCTGTTCTGTTGTTTGGTGAGTTACTTACAGCAGAAAACCCTAAATTCCTTTGAACTAGCTACATTGGAAAGAGTCTGGGCTAAGTTTAGAGTTAAGAATATCTATCTGTATTTCTATTTTCCTAATCTTTGATTTTTATTAGTTTCACCTTTGTTGTTTAATTAATTCCCAAAAAATAAAATCTGATGCTTTTGTGAACTAAAGCTTAGAGGCTCCTTTCTTATTGGCCTGGGAGAAATATCTAAAAACGGGCTGTTCAGAGGGGAGGGTTAAACCTTAAAGGTCCCCCAATATTAAGGCGAGCCATCCAAATAATGCTCAGTATATCAAATTTTGGCCCTCACACCAGTAAATATAGATGAAGAGAGAGAGCATTCTTTGCATGGGAGACAGAGAAAAAAATGCCTGAAACCATGAGATAGAGAGTCTTGCTTGTGGAACAGCCAGGAGGTTGGTGCCACTGGACTGAAGAGCATGCTGTGGCAGTGAGTAAGATATAAGAAGACTGGACAGATAGGCAGGGCCTAGGCTGTGAGGGACTTTGAAGTGCAAACAGGATTTTGCATTTGATCCTGAAAAAGATAGGGATCCTGGAGTGCAGGGGAATGAAATGTTTGGACCTGTGCTTTAGGAGAATCACTTTAGTAGCTGAATGGAGGATGGAGCAGGGAGAGACAGGAGGCCTGCAGACCCACCAGCACCTATTGTCCAGGCCTGAGGGGATGAGTACCTACACCAGGGTGGGGGGAAAGTCAGAGGAGAGAAGGGGCATATTCAAGAGATGTTGTAAAGGTGAAATCAGCAGGCCTTAGCAACTGACTGGAATTGTGGATGGCAGGGGGCAGTGGAAAGATGAGAGATAGTGATGAGTGAGGATGACACCTAGGTTGTGAGCCTGATGGACTTGGAGAATGGTGTTGCCTTCTACAGTAATAGGAAAAGTAGAAGTGAGTGAAGGAGGGTTGGGGGGGGGATAATGAGTTTATCCTGATGTAGGTGTGAGGGATTAGGAAAGAAAGTTAGATTTTTCAGTGGGAATTATAAAAGAGCATGGTATAATGAAAAGAATATCAAACTTGGAGCCAGCAGACCTACCTTTAAACCCAGCTTCTGTATGAACTTGGCCAAGTCATTAAACACTCTAGGCCTCATTTTCCTCATCTTTAGAAGGATAGGAGAATGGAATATCTCTTAGTTATATGCACTTAACCTGAGGGTCATGAATTTATTGTGCAATTTTGGGGGGTAACTATATTTCAATATTATTGGTTTCCTTTGCAATCCATTTAATTTTATTTTTATAAATTTTACAGTAGTCTGATAAAGGATCCGTTGACTTCAGTGGATTGCCCAAGGGGTCCATTTTCCCCTACACACACACACACACACACACACACACACACACACACACACACACACACACAGGTCAAAAGGACCTCTGCCCTAATATGCTTTCTAAATTTAGATCCTGTGTTCTCATAAGACATCTTGATGGATTTTTGCAATTCAGATAGCCCTTCTGGGTAACAGGCCAAAAGGATCCACTTTGCTATTTCTTACTGCATTTTTATATTTCACTTTTCATTTTTTTTTTGTAACTTTCAGAAGTGACACTTATTGGCTATGTGACCAATGGAAAGTTCACTGAATTCTCAGACTATCAATTTATTCATCTTTGCAATAAAGATAATAGAATCTTTAGTATGCGTGTTGAGGGATTGTTGGGAGGCTTATATTGTATAAAGCATACAAAGTGGTTTATACTGTTTTGAGTACCATTTGATAATTATTCTTCATTTTAAAAAATCCATATATTAGGCACTCTTTTTCTTCTTTATCTTTTTTCTCCTCTTCCTGTTCATATTCCTTTTCCTCACTCCCCCCCCCCTGTCCTTTTTTTTTTCCTCTTCTTTCTACTGTTTTATGGACAGTTCACATTTACATGACAGAATGGTTTTTAATCTTATCATCTTTTAATGTTTCAGCTAATTATCGTCTATAGAACTACACAATACAGGCAAGAAAAATATGCATCCATGGGCACATGATTTCACAATCTACATAATCTTTGCCTGGCAACTTCTCTGTGCACAGTGAATTGACTGTATTTGGTTGAATAATCTATATGTCCCTACTTCCTTGTATCTTCTTATTGCCTTTTCTATGAAATTCCTACCATCTCGTGTGATTGCAAGCATATTCCTTTCTCCTGCTTCTATGAGAGGAAAAACATTACCATCTTACTTGACTTTGTGGGCTCTTTCTATGGCCCCCTAACTGCTCAATGAACATTCATTCATTCTACAGAAAGATGGGTGCAAATCATCAAATGTTAACCTGAAGTTTCATGTTACCTTCTGTACTACCATTTTTCATAAAATGATGTTATGAATTTATAATAAAGAGAGCTGCTTTAATCGCATAGCATGTTAATTTTAGATCTAGAAGGCCTTCTCATCTGACCCTTCATTTTACAATTATGTAAATTAAGAACAAGTGAAGTTAAGTGACTTGCTCAGGATCAAAGATAGTAATTCTCAGGGGGAAGGTAGAACCTAAGTCCTTTAGTCTAGAGAAGGTATGCTTTCCACTATATGGAACTCTATTTAGAATGTGCTAAAAGGAGTCCTGATGTATTTCCAACCTAATGACCACTTATTATCCACTTCTGATAATCAATGTAGCAACAAAGAAAGCAAAAATTACTACCAGAAGGGTGCCAGGAAATGCTGAGAGATTATAAAGTCCAAAAGAAATAACAGAAGAAATGTTGTATTTGGGAGACCAACACAAAACATCCACAACTAAAACTGCAAAGGGATAAATGAATAAAGGAAGACCTAACAAATTGAATATGTATTTGGTGTTCATGGTTGGGCCATGCTAATAAAATAAAATGATAACTCTACTGAAATTGGTCTACAAATTTAATACCATAACATTCAAACTATCAGACTTTATAGAATTAAGCAAAAGAAAAAATTCATAAAGATAAACAAAGATGTCAAGAATATCAAGAAAAAATATGGATAACAGCAGACAAAATGGAGTCTTGGGATTACTAGATCTAAATCAATATTGCATAATATTAACGATCAAAATCATTAGATGCCAGGATTAAAAAAAAATAACCCCAAAAGAATAGATTAGTGGAATAGATTAGATAAATATCTCAAAAAATTCAACAAAAACACAGAAGGTTAGCTGTAAATAAATCCAATAATTAAAACTATTAGGGGAGGTTTCTTTTAAAATCAGCTATTTCTTTACCAGGAACTGCTGAGAAAAATGATTTCCAGCTTGACAGAAAATTGGCTTGTACACATTATTTCATATTCCAGTGTCTTTATATTGCATTGATGTGGATAATGAGTACTCACTCTAATGATATAAATGACAATCCATTAATGCTACTCTGTCCTATGCCACTCACCTTCATGTCCTCTAATAAGTTATTGACAAAGGGAATATCCAATGTGCCTTAATCTTTCATCATCTTTTTTCTTCCCTCCCAACATTGTGTGGAAAACAATAGAGCATATAAGGTTTATTTTTGTTATTCTTGACTCTCTGGCTCTTATAACTTATTTCCCCCCACTCATAAATTTACTTTATAACATTTTAAAGAAAAATGTTCAAAATTTATTGTTTGATAATTATGATCCAAAAGAAAAATTATGAAATTATACCTCACTCTACTCGTTGGCAGAGATAGGAGGCCTATAGGCACACAGGTGTGGTACATTGCACATTTTTCACTTTTCCAATTCATTATTTAGTTTTGGTGATTTTTTCCATTTTTTAAATTTTGTTTTTATTTATTTTACTCTAAAATGCCAATTGTCATATGAGATAGCTTTATGGAAGGATAAAGATGTACAATACTGGGAGAAATGATGGTGATATTAAAAAGAGATATGTATCAATACAATTTATAATTTTTTTAAAGCCTTGTTTGAAACATGTGATAGTCTGCTTATGATAACCACGTACCTTTCCATTCCTTTTGGGTGATCTTCAACTTCAATTCCTTTGAAGCTGCAGTATTTTCACAGTACTACTATTATTATTGTTAATAATAAATTACATATAAATAATGGATAAAAAGCAAAAATTGTAGTACTATTGTCCAATCCCTGCTACTAGACACTCTTATTTTCCTTGACTTTTAATGTATTTGCTTCCTGACTTATTGGTTCATTCTCTATGTTTTGTTTCTATTTTCACCCAACTCTCCATTCTTACCGATGAGATTGTCCTGGGGGTTCTTATAGCATTCTATTTTCTTTATGTAACATATATTCTCTTGAAAATCTTATTAGTTCCTCTGGATTTAAATATAATATCTGCAGATGAGTTAAAAACATCTTTATCCTGTCTTAATCTCCCTCTTAACTCTAGTAACACATCAACTCCTTTCTAGATATATCCTTTCAAGTATTCCATATGCATCGAACCTCTAACCTTCAACCCATCCCTAATATAAACTTTTAATTTCTGTTGAGGGTATCATTATCATCCAAGTTACCTTCTGTGTTTATAGTGAATTTTTTGAGATATTTATCTAATCTATTCCACTAATCTATTCTTTTGGGGTTATTTTTAAAAAATCCTGGCATCTAATGATTTTGATAATTAATATTATGCAATATTGATTTAGATCTAGTAATCCCAAGACTCCATTTTGTCTGCTGTTATCCATATTTTTTCTTGATATTCTTGACATCTTTGTTTATCTTTATGAATTTTTTCTTTTGCTTAATTCTATAAAGTCTGATAGTTTGAATGTTACGGTATTAAATTTGTAGAGCAATTTCAGTAGAGTTATCATTTTATCATCCAAGTTACCTCAGTGTCTCCCTTCACTTTTTCTATTTCCTCTCTCAACCCACATAGCCAGTCATTTATCATGTGTTGCTGATTCTGTTGTTGAGTCATTTCAGTACTGTCCCACTCTTTGTGAACCCATTTGTGTTTTCCTTGGCAGAGAGAGATACAGGAGTGGTTTGCTATTACCTTCTCCAGCTCATTTAACAGAAGAAAAACAAACAAACACCTGAGGCAAACAGGGTTAAGTGAACTGCCTATGGCCACACAGCTAGCAAGTGTCTGAGGCCAGATTTGATCTCAGGAAGATTCATCTTCGAGGCCCAACACTCTATTTGCTGTGCTACCTAGCTACCTGTTGCTAATTCTACTTTAATAAGTATATATCTTGACTCTATCTCCTCCTCTCTAACTACTACCCACATTCAGGCACTGATCACCTCTCACCTGTGTTACTTAATTCCCTTCAAATTGACCTCACTATTCCTAGTCATTCCCCTCTCCATTATATCCTCCACATAGCAACCAAATAATCATCCTCATTCATAGGTCTAATCATGTCACACTCACCTTAAAAAAAAAAAAAACAACCTTTAGTGATTCTTTACTGCCAATAGTATAAAATATTTAGTTTGACATTTACGACCTTTCAGAATATTCCTCCTTTTACCTTCCTTTTTACCCCAGATTCTCCCCATTGCATTTTCCACATTCAAGGTAAATTAGACCCCACATTATACCTTCATGTGCTTCCATATGGTATTCCCTATGGGAAGAATGCAATCCCTTATGAACTCTGCTTCTCTGGGATCATAGCATTGTTTCAGGCACCATATCGTTAAAGCCTTTCTTGTTCTTAGCAGTTAAAAGTTCTTCCTCCTTCACTTCTCTTCATGGTCTTTGTGTGTATACTTGTGGAACCCTCCCCTCCAATCATACAATCCTCACCCCATGGAATGTAAATACCTTCAAGTCAGGAACTGTTTTATTTTTGTCATTGTTTGTGGCACAATATCATGCACATGCATACAGTAGGCACTTAATAGATTTCTTTTGCATCCATTTGGATTGAATATAAGGCTAGTTTGAAGTAGCAGAAGGTTTTCATAAAATCAAAGTGTACAGCTTCATGGTTACCATGGTTAGCCATATCCAAGGAAACAATCTGAACTATATGTTGTTAAGGGCTAAAATTCTAGCTAAACTGTCTAAAATATCTAATGAGTGGTCGCCAATAAATTATAAGCTTTAGCAAGAGTTAGACTTTTAAGCATTTATTAAGGAGAATAAGAATTTGGTAAAGAGAGAGAAAAAGGCCTAGATTTCTATCTATTAAAGGGAGAGCACATTTCTAGCTCCCTTCTCCACCAGAGTCCAGAGGAAAAGAGAGCGAGCCTGAGCGCCAGTCTCTTCCTTCCTCCTCCCACTAGTCCGCGTCACCTCCTGAAGCCTGGTCTTGCCCTCAAAGACCTTTGCTTCATGGGCAGAACTCTTCTACAGTAAGTATCCAGCAGGTGGCGTCATTCCAATCGTTACAATGTATAGGCTGGTTCTACTGTAATATCAGTGACTATGTTCTATGAATGAAGAAAAAAAAGATTTATTTAGTGCTTACTGTATGCCAGATGGAAATACAGTAAATGAAGACATCATTTGCTTTCAAAGAGTTCACATTTTAATTGGAGAGACTTTATGTACAGGGTGGCTCTACATATAGAAGAGTGGTAACCAAATTTTGGTTTCCTCAGTGGTGGTGGGAGTGGGTAAATTTATTCACTTAGATATATACATTGACACATCCTTTTGTAGAACCAACAGTTTAAGTACTATACAAAGAATAGGAGGTAGACTTAAGAGGTAAGTAAGTGAAATGGATAGGGTAGATTACATAGCCTGGTTGGGCAGCTTAGATAAGTGGGTTATTGGAATTTCAAAGCTGAATTTTTCCATAAAAAGAAGAAAAAAATCAGAAGTAGACCTTAAACTCCCAGAGAAAAGGCACTTTCGTTTATTTTGTCTCCCTGTCTCCACTGCCTAGTACAGCATCTTGTGCATATTAGGTGCTTATTGAATGCCTGTTTGAATTCTGAGTTCAAAGATTTTTTTGACTCCTCAGATTCCTAAAGAGGAAGTGATGAAGGAAGGGAGGGGGGGGAAAGATAAGGAAAAAGTGTAGGAGGGAGGAAGGAAAGAAAGAAGGGAAAAAGGAAGGGAGGGAGGAAAGGAAGAAAGAAGAAATGAAAGAAAGGAGAAGGAGGAAAGGAATGTGGTAGGGAAAGGAAAGAAACATTGATTAAGTATTTACTACATTCCAGGCATTGTGCTAAACATTGATTATACAAATATAAATCAATAGAATACAGTACCTCTTCTTTCAAGGACCATACCTTCTAATAGGAAAAAGCAACACAATAAAAATTAGCTAAAAAGTATATTTGCTAGGGAAAGGAGATGAAAGTACTTGGTGCAGGGGCTTGGTTTTGAGGTCCAGAAGTAAGGAAGTCAGGAGGAAATGAAAGCTAGGGAAGCTGAGCCCTTCCACAAAATGGAATCCCCAGGAGGAACACACCACTGGGAAGAGACTGACCTGCAGAGAAGTTTTACAGGGTAAGAAGGTTGAAGGGGTAGTAAGATTGTCCAGAGCTAGGATGCCTGAAGTGCTAAGGGAAGTTCTAAAATGAGACTATAGTTGAAACAGTTTTGAAGTCTGAAAGTCAGAATTAGAGCTGGGAGTAGAAATGTGTGTATATATGTACATAATACACATGCATACATATATGCATATATATACTACAGATAAATACACAATACACACATGCATGTATATATGATGTGTATATATATGTATATACACACATATAGTGATATGTCTATACATCTATATATTCATTCCTTTTTTAAATGTGAAGAATCCACAATAGGGGGAAAATTTTAGATCATCACAATGGATACTTCAAGACATTCACTAGAAAAAAATATCCAAGGGAGTTATTAAAGAGAAAAATTGAGTTAGAATACTTATTTGAGTTTATATATTCAATACTCTGTTAATCTTGGATGAAACTAGAAATAATGAAATATAATAAAGGAGAAAAGTTTGGAGGAGCTTTGAATCCTGAATTAAAGTATATGGGCTCTATAAGAGCCCAATCATTCAAAACAGTGTTAGCTTCTTGGAATGCCTGACATCTTCACAAATAGAACCTCATTTGGCCATCCTTGGCTGGTGTGACAATCACTAAAATACAAGCGTAACAATTTAACTGATATATGACTGAAATCAACCTTCCATGAAGATTGTTTTCCATAAATATTTGGAAATTTATGTTCTGCAGTGGAAGGCTTGCCTGGGCATGTTGAGCAAAAGTTTAAGATAAAGGGAGCTTTCTGTAGCTACAAAGTAGAATAAAAACATAAATGATCTTTTATTATTTTTTTAATGATGGACTGAAACCCAAGATTTTTTCTAGTAGCAAGACTGTTAAAGTAGGCCTTTAAAAAGATGAACTGTGCATGACAAAAAAAAACATATGGTCTTCAGATGACAGTTGACTTTGTTTTACTTTTTACATATTTATGGATATAGGTTGATGCTTAGCAATGGCTCTTCCAAGAAACTCTTAAAAATGACCTTTAAAGAATATACAGGTGAGTTGATGATAATTATAATTATGTTTAAATAGCATCTTTGTATAACTATACCATATTTGGAGGCAAAAATGTTGCAAAGGAATTCATTTTTATTCAATATTTCGAATACTTAGGGGATAACATATCATGCATAGAAAATCGTTGATTCTGAAACCAGAGAATCTAGGTTCAAATCCTTTGTTATTGTTAGTTTGTGTCCAACTATTTGTGTCCCCATTTGGGAGTTTTCTTGGCAAAGATACCAGAGTGATTGGACCTTTCCTTCTCCAGCTTATTTAACAGATAAGGGAACTGAAGCAAACAGGGATAAGTGACTTGCCAAAGATCACATAACCAGTAAGTGTGTGAAACCAGACTTAAATTCAGGAAAATTAATCTTCCTGACTCTAGGGCTGGTACTTTATCTACTGTGCCACCTAGACGCCCAGGTTCATATCCAGTATTTCCTGATTTCTAGTTGTACTATTGAGTTGTCACTCTGGGCTTACAAATAAATTACATATATTATTTCATTTTAGCCTTATAATGACCCTCTGAGGTAACGATTACAGGCAGTATTATTTCCATTTTATAGCCTTCCTTAATAAGGAGGGCTTTTTATATATCTTCTCCTTCTGTCTCTCTGTCTCTCTGTCTCTCTCTCTCTGTCTCTGTCTCTCTTTCTCTTTCTCTCTCTCTCCTCTCTCCTTTCTCCTCTCTCCTCTCTGTCTCTGTTTTTCTCTCTCCATCTCTATTTCTCTCTCTCTCTCTCTCTCTCTCTCTCTCTCTCTCTCTCTCTCTCTCTCTCTCTCTCATATTTATCTATATCTATTTATGTACCTGTTGACTTTCCCATTAGGATGTAAACCCTTTGAGCTATAGAAATTTTTTTCCTTTCTCTGTATCCCTAGAATTGATCACAATTTAAGTTATAATACCTAGTATGCAGTTAAATAAATGCTTATTGATTGATTGATCTCCTGATTTATTGAAGCTAATATTTAGAAAAAAATTATTGGATTAACCGAAGTTATACAGTTATTATGTAGTGTAATTGAACACAGTCTTTAAACTCCAGGTCCAAAGCCATAGCAACTGGCAGAGTTTGTTAAGCTAATTGTTAGCCTCCTTTTGCTTTATAGAGAAACCATCTTTGTAATTGTTCAAAAAATAACATTCCATCATGTCACCTCAGAAAATTATTTTCTTCACATAAAGCTGAATGACCTGCATTGATCATCATCATTGTTGTCGTCATCATCGTCATCATTTTAATTAATTTTCACAACATAATTGAGGTCTTGGTTCACATTGAATTTGGAAGCAATGCTACTGTAAGAAATGTTGTCTTTGATCACTATTCCCAGTACATTAATGAGAGAGAAAATAAAGTGTACAGAAAGAGTGGGGGGGGAAAAACTTAGGATAAAATCCCATTTCTGCTATTTCCTACTTTTGTAATCTTGAAACAACTCACTTTATCTCTTTCAGACTCAGTTTCATCATCTGCCATACAAAAAGACTAAAACTAATGAAAAATAAATTAATCAATAAACATTTATTAAATACCTATTTTGTGCCAGGCACTGGGAGAAACAAAGACAAAAATTAAACAGTCCCTGCCCTCAATGAATTTACATTCCATTGGACATAATACATGGGGGCAGCTAGGTGGCACAGTAGATAAAGCACTGGCCCTGGTTTCAGGAGTACCTGAGTTCAAATCTGGCCTCAGACACTTGACACTTACTAGCTGCGTGACCCTGGGCAAGTCACTTAACCCCCATTGCCCCACAACAAAACAAAACAAAACAAAAACAAAAACAAAAAAAGGAAATAATACATGCCAATAAAATATGTATAAATAAGTTTTTTATATATATTTAGCATATATATGTAATTTATATATATATATTTATACACATATCTATATTTCTATTTAGACTATACCTCCATTCATCTATAATATGTATATAACTAGAGATAGAGATCGAGATAGATACATTCTTTTTCTAAGATAACTTCCTGTTCTATAATTTTATGATTATATTAACTTGGGATAGAATTCCAATGCATTTGGCCAAAATATGATCTAAACACATATATTATAATATTTGAAGGGTCTACAGGGTACTTACTCCCTTCAACAATGCAGATTGTAATTCTTTTATAGTATAATCTTAGTCTTCAAGAGTTAATGAGACTGAATAATTATTAACAATCTAGCCATGAAGTCCTTTTAATTTAGCCAATTTGGTTCTTGAATAACAGGTATTCAGTCTACCATGTGGCCCATCCCTAAAGTCTTTCCATTTGGGTAGGAGCAGCCTCCTTTTTTTTCCTGTTGACTGTCATAGAACCTAGGATTCTGCCTAAGCTCTCATGAGGCATCATATGAGCATACAATTTCAGTATGTACATATACAAAGTCATTGAAATCTCTGTCATTTGATGATTAGCTGTTGATAATTTCAATTTGGAGTGAGCTAAGCTGTTGAGACCCTTCCTGTTTCATTTTTCTTATCATACTCATAATAATGAATCATCTCCTAGATACTTGGTTTGAGAAGAGTAATAATATGGCTCTTAAACTTTACTTTACACCCAGGTGGAAGAGTGGATAGGGCTTAGAGCCAGGAAGACCTGAATTGAACACTTGCCTCCAAAGCTTCCTAGCTCTGTGACCCATGCCAGTTAATTAATTTCTGTCAGACTCAGTTCCTTAAACTATAAAATGAAAAGAATTACATCAACTACCTTACAGAATTCTTATGAGAATCAAATACCTATAAATACATGTGTATATGTGTTGTGGGTATGTAGAAAGACAGAGTGCTTTGCAAACTTTTTTTTGGGGGGGGGCAATGAGGATCAAGTAACTTGCCCCTAGGGTAATTGTCAAGTGCCTGAGGCCGAATTTGAACTCAGGTCCTCCTGAATCCTGGGGCAGTGCTTTATCCACTGGGTCACCCAGCTGCCCCCATGCTTTGCAAACTTTAACATGTTCAACAAAGGCTAGCTGTCATTACAACTTACATTGTGAAAGAGGTACAGCCGTAGGTTAATGTATCAGAGTAAGGGTGCACATTTCTGTTGTTAACAGAATTGGATCTCCTTGATTCAAAACTGTTCTGACCTTTAAGAGAGGAATAGTAACATAAGGGCAAGAGTGTGAGATTTGGAATCAGGCACGAGTCCAGACTTAAACTTTTGCTAGTTGTGTGAACATGGGCACTAATGTTCTTTGAGTCTAAAGTTTGTCATCTGTGAAATGGGGATAATAAGGCCTGTAGTAATTATCTCTATCCATTAATCAATCAATCATTGAGCAAGCATTTACTAAGTATCAAGTGACTTCTGGGAGCACAAAAACTAAAAAGAGACAAACTCTATATGTAAGAAGAATACATTATACCATAAAGTCTGATTATGCGGGACCAATGAGATACCATATTTAAATTTCTTTTGTAAGCCAAAAGGACATCTATCATCTGAACCAGAGCTTAAAATACAGAAGTCATAAATTTGCCTATCAGTCTACCAATGAGCTGAGAAGTAGGTTGTTGTAGAGCATGTTTTCTTGGTTGTGCGTGTGTGTGTGTGTGTGTGTGTGTGTGTGTGTGTGTGTGTGTGTGTGAGAGAGAGAGAGAGAGAGAGAGAGAGAGAGAGAGAGAGAGAGAGAGATATCGAGCGCGAGAACGAGCTGAGGTTTATGGAGTTCTCAGCATAATGTCTTTAAATATATAAATTAATTATGTAAGATTATAAAGAAACCCCAAGGTTAGTTAAATAAATATGTATGCTTTTGCCCAACCCAAGTTCATTGACCCCCCACCCCCACCCCCATCCTTACCCCCTGGAAAGCTATTCACGGATCACTTTAGAATCTCTGGATCCCAGATTGCAAACTCCTAATCAAGATAACTCTAAGAAGAAGGGAGGGAATTTCATGCAACTTGACTGAGGCTGAGAAAACACATAGGATCTCAACTTGGCTATGTGTGATAATGGACAAATCACTTAACTTCTCTGGGTCTTCATTTTATAATATGTAAAATATGAAGGTTGGACTGACCAGCCTTAATGATACTTTTCAGCCCTAAATATCAGATCCTATAATTATTTCTTCTAATAGACAGATGAGCACTCAGATAAAGTATTCTTCTCCTCTATTCCCACCCCTTTTCTCTATGAGGTAAAAAGGAAGGGGACAAGAAACTCAAGTCAAAGCGTGGCCAATGGGGCCAAGGATAAGTTTTGATTTATATTCTAATTTTACTTTATTTTCAGGAATATTTGTTTCTCTATCTTTAGAGTTGTTTTTTAAGATGTATCTTCAATTTTTAGAAGTAATTTTTTATGGATTTACATATTTGTACTGAGTTACATATTCCCTGGAAATCTCTCCTCTGACAAGTTCTCATTAAATATCTCATTCCATCTCTCGTGAGCAATGCTGTCTCTATTTATTGAGTGGAGTTCAGTATACTATCTATCAGCCACTTGCTAAATATTCCAAGAGTTGCTGCTTGCAAATAGGAACCAGTTGTAAACTGAAGTCCCAAAACAGTGTTTCTAGCAAAACTATAGAGAACCTTTTGACATAGATCATTTTGCATCTTATTCAATGTAGTTAATTTGAAAGATGGTTTCTAGAATTTGAAGCTTCAACCAAACAGTAGCACTGCTAGACCTATACCCCAAGGAGATCATATGAGGAGAAAAAGGTCCTATATGTGTGAAGGTATCTATAGCAACTCTGTTTTTGATGGTAACAAGTCACAAACTCTATGTGTGTGTGTGTGTGTGTGTGTGTTGGTAGTTGTGGAAGGGTGGCATGAACTGGGAATGACTGAACAAATTACAGAATTATGGTATATGAATAAAATGGAATGTTACTATAGTTTAAAAATGATGAAAGATGGTTTCAAAGAAATCCAGGAACACTTATGAAGCAGAGTGAAGTGAGAAGAACTTGTTGAACAATTTATATCACAGTATCAACATTGTAAAACTGAACTATTTTGAAAGATTTCAGAATTCTCATCACTGTGATAATCAATGAATCTGTAGGACAAGTGATGAAGACTGCTGCCCACTTCCTGAACAGAGAGATAATGGGTTAATATGCAGAAAGAGACAAATATTTTGGAATAAGGCCAATATAGGAAAATATTTCCCTTGGTATGTGTATTTGTTATAAGATCTTATGGGACTTGGTGTTTTCTTTTTCCATTGTAGTAATGATAAACTCTGATAAATATATTGACATGCTAAAATGCACAATAGTACTGAAATTATAGAAATTCTTAAATGCAGATAAATCTCGTAACTGATCATTCTCCAGGCTACATGTCACAAATTGTTGATACATTTATCGAAAATAGGAGAAAATCATGCTTCAAAGATCCTGGGAACTCATCTGTTTTAAATTTCATTGTAAATCTATTGGTACAAACCAAGGCCAGACTTGGAAAAATAGATTTTTCTTCAGGGATTTTATGTAGTTACAGCAAAGTACCATATTACATATAAAAAGAATTTTAAAACATGTAAATGTAACAAAATTTATTATATTCAATTATATCATGCATATATATATATATATATATATATATATATATATATAGAGAGAGAGAGAGAGAGAGAGAGAGAGAGAGAGAGAGAGCGCGAGCTTTTTTTATGGTCATTTAATTTCCAAATTTAATGACCTTTCCTCAATACTTATTTTTCTTGAATTCTTTGAAGCACATAAGACTGTCAATTACCTTCTCCCACTTAATACTCTTTTTGAGACTATTTGGATATTCTTTCTTCCATGGTTTTTTGATACTACTCTCTCTGTCTGTCTCTCTGTCTCTCTGTCTCTCTGTCTCTGTCTCTCTCTGTCTCTCTCTGTCTCTCTCTCTCTCTCTCTCTCTCTCTCTCTCTCTCTCTCTCTTTCCCTCTCTCTCTCCACCTCTCCCTCCCTCGCTCTCTGTCTCTGTCTCTCTCTCCACCTCTCCCTCCCCCCCTCTCTGTTCTCTTCTTACTGAATTGTTTCTTCTCCATCTCCTTTGTTGTATGTTTATAGGCTATTTCAAATGGACTATCCCATAAGCATCTCAAATTTAACAAGGTCAAAGCAGAAACTAGTATCCTTCCCCCTTAAAGCCTTCCCTCTTCTGAACTTTATGCCCTGATGAACCCGACTCAGTCTCCCATTTCTTCTCAATTGTAATCCCTCACCCAACATATTCAACCTGTTGCCAAATCTTGTTGTTTCTCCTTTCACATCTCTGCTATATGTCCGCTTGGCACCAATTCACATGGACTATTGAAATATTTTTATAATAGGTCTCCCCACATTGTCATCACACAGCAGCAAAAGTGATTTTCATATAGTGTACTGAAGACGCTAAGCATTTATTAAGTATCTATTCCATACCAGTCACTGTGCTAAGCAGAAAGGATACAAAGGAAGGTATGACAATAGCTTCTCTCAAGAAGCTCAATGCAGGTGTGGTGATGACATACACAGAACTATGTACAAACAAGATATATGCACGATAAATTAGACATAATCAACAGAGGAAAGATTCTAGCATTAAGAGAGATTAGCAAAGGCTTCTGGTAGTTGGAAACTAGGCAAGCTGGCATCTAGAGATAAGGAGGGAGAGAATCCCAGGCATAGGAAACAGCCAGTGAAAAGGCAAGTGTTGACAGATGGAATATCTTGCTTGAGGAGCAACAAGGTAGCCAGTGAGATTGTATTGGAGGGAACATGGTGGGAAGTAAGGTGTAAGAAAATTGGAAAGGTAGGTTTATAAGACTGGAAAAGATGGGACCATGTTATGAAGGGCTTTGAATGGCTAACAGAGGATCTTTTAATTGATTCTGGATATGAAAAAGAGTCACTGAACTTCACTGTATATGGAAGGGGATGGTATGGTTAGGACTGTACTTTAGGAAGATCCATTTTACCCCTTTCATATAGAATTGATGGAAAGTAGGAAAATAAACTGGCAGGCTTTCAGTAATCCTGGCATGAAGTGATGAAGACTTGTATTGGTCCGGTGACAGTGTTAAAAGGCTTTCAGTGCCTATCAGAGTCTTCAGCACCAGCAGCTTCTGGGGCTCTAATCACGGACTGGTGAGGGGCTTTACAGGTAGGCCGGGGTGAAGTGGAGGCAGTATCTGCTGGAGTTTGGGCAAAGTGCCCTGAGTCTGAACCAGTGGGCTGAATCAAGTGGTGGTGGCCTAGTGGGGGAGGGGCAAAGCATACCAAGTTTCCAACCATAGAGAAACAGAGTTCAGTTAGACTTCTCTTTCAGGGTCAAAGAGAAAGTGGACATGATTACTCACAGGCCAGGCAGGCTGAGAAGAAGCCCAATCACCCCCTGCACCATGCTGTAGCACGAACAATGTGGCCTGGAAGCAGCACTACATTTTAAGAAGGAGCTAAAAACCAAGCAATAGTAAGCCAGGATGAGTAGGCAGAGAAAGCAGAAGACCATCGAAAACTTCTTTGGGGGAAAGGTAGACCACAATACAACCTCAGAAGAAGATAATAGCAGGGTCAAAGCTCCAACATCCAAAGCTTCCAAGAAAAATATGAACTGGTCTCAGGCCATGGAAGCTCTCAAAAGGGACTTTGAAGAGAAAGTAGGAGAGATAGAAAGAAGATATAGAGAAAGAGGGGAAAGAATTGAAAGAGAAATGAGAGTGATGCAGGAGAGTCATGAGAAAAAAGTCAACAGTTGAAAAGCCAAATGGAAAAGGAGATTAAAAAGCTGTCTGAAGAAAATAATTGTCTAAGAATTAGGATTGAACAAATGGAAGCTAGTGACCTTATGAGAAACCAAGACACAGTGAAGCAAATCCAATTGAATGAAAAAATAGAGGGCAATGTGAAATATCTCCTTGGAAAAACAGCTGACCTGGAAAAGAAATCTAGGAGAGAGAATTTGAAAATCATTGGACTACCTGAAAACCATGACCAAAACAAGAGCTTAGACACCATCCTCCAAGAGATTGTGAGGGGAATTTGCCCTGGTATTCTAGAAGCAGAAGCTAAAATAGAAATTGAAAGAATCCACTGATCACCTCGTGAAAGAGATCCCAAAAGGAAAACCTCCAGGAATATTATAGCCAAATTCTAGAACTCCCAGGTCAAGGAGAAAATATTGCAAGCAGCTAGAAAAAAGGAATTTAAATACTGTGGAGCTCCAATAAGGATAAAGCAAGATCTAGCAGCTTCTACATTAAAGTTTCGGAGGGCATGGAATATGATATTCCAGAGGGCAAAGGAACTGGGACTACAGGCAAAAATCACATACCCAGAAAAACTAAACATAATCTTTCAGAGGCAAAAATGGAATTTCAATGAGAAAGAGGACTTTTAGGCATTTGTTATAAAAAGACCTGAACTGAATAGAAAATTTGACTTTCAAACACAAGACCCTGGAGAAGCATAAAAAGATAAATAGGAAAAAGACTTCATGAGGGATATTAAAAGATAAAACTGTTTATATTCCTACATGGGAAGATAATATTTCAAACTCATAAGAACTATCTCAGTAAGGAATTCACAGAGGACACAGGTCTGAACTGAATATGAAGGGATGATATCTGTATAGCATTTATGTTTTGTTCTTTGTGGCGTGTCTTATGTCTGAGGTCAGATTTGGGCTTGGGGCCTCCTGGGTCCAGGGCTGGTGCATTGTCCACTGTGCCACCTAATTAATGGATAATGACATCTTTAAAATAGGGTTGAGGCATAGGATAAGTAGACTGGGGGAGGGGGAAAGGGAGATATGGTCTGGGGAGAGGTTGTTCACATGACGGAAACAAGAAAAAAGTTTATGGAGGGGAGGGGAAAAGGTGGAAGGAATTGGGGAGTGAGTGAACCTTAATATCAGAATTGACTCAAGGAAGGACTAACATACATACTCAAGTGGGTATAGTAATATATTTTTGCCCTGCGGGAGGGGAAAGAGATAAGAGGTGGGGAGAAGGAGGGAAGGGCCAATTGGGAGAGAGAGCAGTAAAAAGCAAAACACTTTAGAGGATGGTGAAGATGTTCTGCATTACTGTGCAAGCATGACATATTGAATTGCTTGATTTCATAGGGAGGGTTGAGGAGGGAGGAAGAAAATTTAGAACACAGAATTAGCTAAAAGACCTTAATCTCATCAGAGTGGGCTCATGGCGGGAATAACATTCACACCCAATTGGAAGGAGTAATCTATTTAACCCTACAGGAAAGTAGGAGGGGAAGAGGATAAGGAAGGAAGGGTGAAAAAAAGGGAGTGCAGAGTGGAGGAGGGGACAGTTAGAAGTAAAATACTTTTGAGGAGAAATAGGTTAAAAGAAGATAGAAAATAGAGTAAATATCATGGGAAGGGAATAGGATGGAGGGAAATAGTTATGATGATTGATTATAATGGCAAAATGTATGATACCTACCTTGATGGGCTATTATGAAGAAAATTCTCTGTCAAGTTTAAGCTACTATATATAGGTTATGATGAACAGGATACTATCAGAAAAACCTGGAAAGATCTACATGAAGTGGAGTGAAATGTACTGTATACAAAATAACAGCAATAGTGTAAGATGATCCTCTGGGAAGCATGTGGTTATTTTCAGCAAGACAATGATCCAATACAACCCTGAAGGACTTATGAAAATGGAAACCCATCTACAGAAAAAGAACTGATAGTATCTGAAAGCAGATGGAAATACATTTTTTTTCCATTTTTTTCTCCTCTTTGACAATTCCTTAATCTGAAGTTTTGGGGTTTTTTGACTGTTTTCTCTCACAACCTAGCTAATGTAGGAATGTTTTCCATGACTACTCATGTATACCTTATTTTTAAATGCTTGAATTCTAGTGGGTGGGGGGTGGGAATGGAGGAGGAGGAGAAGTTGAAACACAAAGTTTTAAAAAAAATTGATGTTAGAATCTGTTTTTCCATATTTTTTGGAAAACAAAATTCTATTCAATATTAAAAAAACTGCTTAATAAATATTTGTTTATTGATTAGTTCTAATAGGGAGAATATTCAGTTTATTAGGATGTGATATTTAAAACTTAAATATTTTTATTTTGTTTTTTTGTTAGAGAATATAAAAATATCTAAAGTATTAAATATTAATAAGAAATTCTTCAAGTAGATAAAAATATACCTTTTTCTTTAGCTCATTCTTCACAGTATTTAATGAAGGAAAGGGAGAACTTTCCTAAGGCTCTCTATAGAAAAACATTGATTTGTAATTTGGTCTGAATTATATAGATTGCCTCTCTGTACTGAAATGATTATTTAATTTCTAAATCTCCAATGTTTTCTTTCATATTTGTCCTATTTATATTAACATTCATTTTGTACTTTGAAAATCATCTATACCTGGACTTCTGTGAGGTATCAGCAGTGGAAGAATATAGATTGACAAGACTGTAAGCTCCAATTGGGCAGAGTCTTACTCTTTTCTCATCTGGGAAAACTAGCTAGCACCTAGAACAATGGTCTTCACACTATACGCAACTATTAAGTGTCAGAAATATGGTCCAAACTTATGTTACCCTTATTCTAAGTACAACACTTCCCCTGTCCTCCCCCCAACCCTCTCCATGCTATATATAAAACAATGTTTGCTAAATTGACACTTTGTAAAATTAAATAGTAGGTGACCATAGACCTATTGATATAGATGGCAGAACTAAGGTCAGTTATAGCCATTTCAAGGTGATCAGGTTTTGGTCATTATAAGGAATACTTTCCCAACAATTAGAAAACTTAAAAAATGGAATAGATTGCTTCAGAATCTAAATGCTCTATGATGCCTGCTTCAGCTGCCTTCATGGCCATGGGGACAAATTGTTCTTATCCACCCATTCATACTCAGAGTGGACATCCCCTTAACTCAGCAATGGAATTGAGACCTATTGGTTACCCTCAAGCTGGTTTGTCCCCTTTGTCAAGATAGTTTTAATGGAATGCTGCCATGTGCAAATTCCACTTTCTTGGAGCCATTGGTGGGAGTTGAGTGGGGACACTAAAGATAGATGTGCAGGCTTGAAAAGGGATCAGCAGGCTGTCACGCCAGAGGTTTTATTCCTCCCTAAACACTTTATATACCTCATTATGGTTATGATATAGACAAGACTTGGATGAGTTCTGGTCTACATTTTTAGTGAGAATACCCTTAATAAAAATATCATGTGTTCACTCAAATATAATTAGAAGGATATTCCTAGACTTTTAGTAATTAAGAGACTTAAGAGATCACCTAGCCCAAATGTTGTGGAAATAGATCCAGTCTGGAATTCATTATAGCTTCCTCCATTGTTTCCATATAGTCCAAACCTGGGAACCTGCCCAGTACTTAAACCCAAGGATAAAAGAAATGATCTAGGGGCAGCTAGGTGGTGCAGTGGATAAAGCACCAGCCTTGGATTCAGGAGGACTTCAGTTCAAATCCAGCCTCAGACACTTGAAACTTACTAGCTGTGTGACTCTGGGCAAGCCACTTAACCCTCATTCTCCCACACAAAAAAGAAAAAAAGAAGAAAAGAAAAGAGAAATTATCTAAACCAGGTTAACAATAACTTTCCAGTACCCTGAAAAGAGAGTTTCCTTAGCCTAACAAAAGAGACTTATTTTATCTAGCAAACTCAAAGCATTTTACTTTCTAGGGATTGGGAGGTCCCAATGATAAGTGGAGCAATGTAGACCAGTTATTAGTGCTTAAAGCCATTTTCATAAGGTTAACTTCTCTGTAGCTTTGTGTATCATTAAATAAACACAATACAGTTGTGCTATATGTGTTGACTTATAGGAATCCTTTGCACCTAACAAGTGGATCAAGATACCAACCCCATCATTTGACGCAAGAAATCAATATTTTTCTCAGCTCTAGGTAATTAGTCATGAAATAAAGACAAAGTGGATTTAAATTTTTATTTATGATTTGATACTTTTTTCTCCTTTTTGGCTTTAAAGAGCCAAAGAATCACATTCACTAGTTTTCTGAGGACTTCTCATTGATTTCATTTTATGAAGGACACAATCTGTCTGTCTTGGTTTGTAATGGCTTGGCCATAATATAAAAAATGGAAACATTATTTGAGAAACATATGAAATGCAAACAATATGAATGGCATATGCTTGATTTTAGTGTTCTCTGTGGTGGGAAACTATCCTTTAAATCAAAGAGAGGTGAAAATCCAGGGAGACTTGATTATTCTCACATAATATGGTACATCTTAAGAACATGTGTCAAGCTATTATTCACGCAGCTTTTTCTTGCAAAGCAGACTTGAGTACCTCTCTTCATCAAATGGAAAGAGAATGTCAAAATCACATAAGGTCACCATTAAAAAAAGAAATTTGGCCAACATATATAAAGTCGCTCTGCCCAGCAATGGCAAAATATATGACCCTGTGATATAGAAAGAAAATCTGCTTGTTTGTCTCAGAGCTTATATTTATATGGCTGCAGTTCTACTCTAAAGCTGTTCCTTGAGCTCATTCAAGATCTCAAGTAGGAATAAATGTCACATAGGGCTGAAATATTATAAAAATAATTCCATGTTTATTTATAAATATGACAAGCCAGGAACTTGTATAGATTCTCCAAAGAATTGTCAGAGGTAGAGTCACTTCTGCTGGAAGATTTTTCCCATCCATTGAAATGTTTGCTATACTTAGAATCTGTTCTAGTCAGATATGAAAATGCAATTTTAATGAGAGCAGCATGGCATGATGAGGAGAGTAATAGGCTTGGATTTGGGAAGACCTAGGTTCAAATCTAGTCTCTCACAGTTTTCTAGCTGTAAAACTATGGAAAATATGTGCAGATTGTCTATACCTTATTTTCCTGATTTATAAAAGTAGTTGCCTGATGGGAATTATTTAATGTAAAAAAGATAATGTATGTAAAGTACTTTTCAAATCTTAAAGCATTTAATGATTTCAATTGCTGTCATCAATAGAAAGGTGATATGTTTCAGTGGATCAAGAGCCAGCTTAGAAGTCAGGAAGTCCTGGGTTCAAATCTTGCCCATGTCAAATATTGACAGTATGCTTCTGGGCAAACTTCTTATCCTCCCAGTTTCCTCAAGTACCTCTAAGAATACATGTTGCAAAAAATGTGCCAATCTGTTCTGGTAAAGGTTTCTAGATCAGTGAATGCATAAAAGCAGTCCCTACTCTATTTTAATTGTGTCATTGAAAAATCTTCTGTAGGAGATTAAAAAAAGTTATTGGATTTAATTCCTAAAGATATTCTATTGGGGATATTATTTTTTAAATCAGATCTATGGTTTCAACAGCCTGCAAAGTTCTTTTCCTCTCATAAATTTATAGTCTGAATTTCTTAGGAAGGAAAGAAAACATGCATTTATTAAGGATTTATTATGAGTCAGGCAGTGTACTAGATGCTTTGTAAACATCATTTCATTTAACCATCACAACATTATATATAAATATATGTATTATATATATATGTGTGTGTGTATACAGAGAGACTATATATATATGTATATATTCTCATTTTACAGATGAAGAAACTGAGGAAGACAGGTTAAATGATTCAGGATATATACACATATTTGTATATGTGTGTATATATTATATATGTATGTGTATTCACACACATTTATGTGTGGTGGTGTTTTTGTCCATCATTCTCAAAGAGGACCATGATATTGGGGTGATGTCGTGACTTGCAGTGAATTGGATCTAAGTGAGGTAGGGATGTGCAAAGTCACCAGCCTCACTTTCTCTTCCAGAGCCATCTGGGTCCAGGAGAAAAATATACATCAGGATGACTGGAGATGGCCTGAATGTTTGAGGCAATTGGAGTTAAGCCCAGGGTCACACAGCTAGTAAGTGCCTAAGGTGAGATTTGAACTCAATCTTCCCAACTTCAAGGCCAGTGTTCTTTCCATTGCCACCTAACTGTCCTATATGTGTATGTTTACAGAGAATATATACATGTATGTGCATATATATATGCATATTCAGAATTACACATTTTAAAAGTGATTTTCTTAAATGCTCAGGTAGACATTTGCATTTTTTCCCTCAGTATTTAATTAGGAATTTTCTGATCCATTTTATTGAATATATCATAGCAAAAATAAACTTAAAACTCTCATACAGTAACATTCAAACATAACTAGGATTGTTATAAAGAATTGTGAAAATGAAATTTTGGGGCGTTTTGTTTGTTTGTCACTGTATCTTTTGTCTGTTGTGTGATTTCTCTTTTTACTAGCTTCATAAAGATTAGAACCAAATGACAGTGATTTGGCAATTAAATATATGGTTCGAAGATTGGGAGGCTGGCAAGGAATTAAGTTTGGAATGATTATCTAGGGACTCACTTAATCTTAAGGTGTCATTAGTGTATAGAGAACAAAAGTAAAATGCTGAGAACAGGTTTAAAAAAAAGAGGAAAAATTAGTAAAATCTTTATGGGTTTCTTTTAGCGTGTTATTCTCTAGCTCTACTGACAATGGATAAACAGAGGCCACATTGACTAATGTCTGCAGCAGAAATAAGGAATAACAATTAACAAAGTTAGATGGATTTAAATTTATATATAACACAGTATCTAGTGCTGTGATCACAACTCCCAACAGCATTGACAAATCAGGTCCCCGAAGCTTAGCAACTAATTCTCCTTTAAGATTTGTAGAGGTGGGCCTAGGGGTTTTGTACGGTTGTTTTTCTTTTGCTTTAACTAAAGAGAACCCATTTTTGTATTTCCTACCAAGAATACTGATTGATATCAATTTTTCAGCAAAATGTAATTAGCTTTTAAAAAGGGATATATTGCTATAGTAGTTTAATTGAAACAAACAAGGCCTTCTCAAAATTTTGTGATGCGCTATCCAATCATTATATACAGATTTCAGGCAAAAGTACACACAGGTGTAGAGAGCACATAGGGCAAAGTGGGAACTCCCAACTCCTGCTAATGCCCTCAATATATTCCCCTTAGGAATGAATGGTCTAGTTTTGGGATTATACTCTTTGAAGAGTTTGAATAAGCGTTCCTCATTTGTCCAGTATACTTGGATTCCTGATGTAAGCATGCTGACATTATCTTCTTGGGGGATGGGGTGGGGTAAGGGAGGGTAATTTTGCTCTTTCAGTTTGCTATTGTCATTTTCAACCTTATATATTTTTTAATCTGCTCACTTTACTCTGTATCAGATAATTTACATCTTCCCATACATCTCATGATATAATTTCTTAAGATATAATAATATTCAGTTATTTCCACGTACTACAAGGTATTACTTTCCCAAATGATTGGGTATTTATTATTTTCCAGTTCTTTGCTCACATGACATATATTGGCATTCCTTTTTAGAAAGGACTTTTTTTTTTTTTTTGCAGGGCAATGAAGTGACTTGCCCAGGGTCACACAGCTAGTAAGTGTCAAGTGTCTGAGGTCAGATTTGAACTCAGGACCTCCTGAATCCAGAGCTTGTGCTTTATCCACTGTGCCATAGAAAGGACATTTTCAAGGTAGGTTAAATCCAGAGGAAGGCCACTAGAATGGCTAAGGGACTGAAACTCATTCTACTTGATAATAATTTGAAGGATCTACTTTAGACTGGAGAAAAGTAGCTTGGGTTCCAAGAGAAGAAGAAAGATACATTGGCTCTCTTCAAGTCTATTAATTTTTATATTATATTAAATTTTAATTATGTTATGGGTATATCATGTAATTGAGGCTGCTAGGTGGCGCAGTAAATAGGGTACTGTTCTTAGGGATTGTGAAAGACCTTTATACAACCTAAAGCAAACAGACACATCAGTAACTAGTTGTAATTAAAACTCAGCTAAACCAATTGCATGGTGGTACATAAATGGAACAGATGGTTGAATTGTCGTAGGCCCTCCCGGATAATGTGACTATCTAGTCACTTAGGTGAGGTTGCCACATTCAAAGGGAAACAGAGAAATGAGGTAGTCTTTAGGGTAACTTTTCCTGGCAAGGAAACTGTCTTGCCTGAATTATCCAAGTAATGTAAGGAAGGAAATTCCAGATTTGCTGCAATCCCTTCTTTGTTCAATACCTATACATTTGTATGCTGATACATGCATGGACTTTCAACTTCAGATGAACTGAAGCAAAAATGAGCAGTTATTATAAATAATCCTTCCCTGATGTAAAAGGATGAGCAGTCAAGTGCATTGGCAGTGTGCGATGCATCCAATATGAAAACTGTCTAACTGAAGAGGAAAGAAAACAAGAAATCAAGACTGCATAATTCAAGGCAATATGGGGAAGGAGGGTAACAGATACACAGAGGATAAGGCAGTAAGTGAATCACTAGGCTGAGGTCAGAAAAGGGAAGTCACTTCAAAGACTTTAAAAGTCACTTCAAGACTTCAAAACAATTAGCATTTTAGAGTATACATCACAGGTTGGTTGGTTGGTTTAATACTTTCCTTTGGTAGATCATAGTCTTTGTGAGATTGTTTGGACATTTCTTCTGTATCCGAGTTTAATATGCTGTCTCCTGAGTGTACAAACCTAAAGGTTAGGTCTTTTTCTCTTTTTCTGTTCATAAGATGAAAGACCTACAGATTCATGAATGGGGGTGAGGTGCAAGCAAGGTGTTATTTCAAGGTTCAATAGAATCTTTGGATTTAGTACTAGAAAGGCCTTAAATATTAGCTAGATATCATTATTTTTAAATGATAGATTCCAGGAATATTCTCATATTTTTTTCTTCAAAGATGACACATTGTTTACAGAATTATTAAACTTGAAATAAGACTCATTCTTTTTTTAGTACAATTGTGCCCATGATCTGTTGAATAGCTTATGAATTAGGGTTTTGAGGATCCTCTCAAAGGATCAAAGATTAATTACTAGATGAGACCATAGAGATGCCCTAGTCAACCCCCAGTCCAGCCCCAGTTTTTAAATGAGGAAACTGAGACCCAGAAAAAATAACCAACTTGCCCTGACTCATTTAAGTCGCAAGTGTCAGAGTTGGGACTTTAATCAAAATTCTCTGGATGTAAAGTCCTTTTTATATCTAGCCATCCATAGACATTTATTTATGTACCTACACTGTGTCAGGCATTACAACAAGTGCTGGGAATGTAAAGACAAAATAAAATCAGGATTTGCCCTTAAAAAACTTGCATTCCATGGGTAGACAACATATACAATACTAGGTTGCTCTTTGAGCAAAGAGACAGGGAATTATGTACAAGAGATGTGAAGGTAAAATCAATACAATTTGACAACGTATAAATTCAGAATGACTGAAAATGAAGAGTTAAAGGTGATTTGGAGTTGTGATTCTGGATGACTATAAGGAATATAGCACCTTTGACATCAACAAGAGATGTTCAGAAGGAAGAACTTGTGGGCAATACATAATTAGTTCCATTTCGTACTTTTTAAGTATGAAGTGTCAATGAGACATCTCATTCTAAATATTTTTAGTAAACCATGTGTCAATAAGACCACATAGGCTTCCCCTCCACCCTCAATCCCACCCAAATACACATACACACACACACACACACACACACACACACACGCAAAAACACTGTTTCCTCTTTTTGTTATATAATTGTAGCTTTGATGATTCTGACTTAAACCAAATAGAGACATTACCTGGATGAAAATGTAAATGGAAAAGGTAACATTTTAAAGTCAGCCATTTATTCTTTTAGAACCAGGACATCCTTTCGAATAATTAAATACGGTCATCATGTTCCCTCAGGCCTTTTTAGGCCAATCATGCACCATTTCCTTATATGGCACAAAATCTAGGCCTGCCACTATTTTTTGCTACTTTCTGCATAATCTTTCTGGTGGCACAGAGGATAGAGCACTGAACTTTGAATTCAGGAAGATTCCTCTTCTTGAATTCAAATCCAGCCTCATACACTTACTTGTGTAACTCTGGGCAAGTTACTTAACCCTATTTCCTTAGTTCTTCAGCTATAAAATAAGCCGGAGAAGGAAAGGTTAAACAACTGCAGTATCTTTGGAAAAACACACACACACAAACACACACACACACACACACACACACACACACACACACAAACCAAAATGGAGTCATGAAGAGTCCAACATGATTTAAGTGACTCAACAACAATGAGAAACTCAAAAATCCTAAACAATTAAATCCAATAATCATCTTCTCAGCACATATATGTTTCAGGTACTGTGCTAGGGAAAAGGAAGGAAGGAAGGAAGGAAGGAAGGAAGGAAGGAAGGAAGGAAGGAAGGAAGGAAGGAAGGAAGGAAGGAAGGAAGGAAGGAAGGAGAAAGGAAAGAAGGAAGGAAGGAGAAAGGAAAGAAGGAAGGAAAGAAGGAAGGAAAGAAGGAGAGAAAGAAAGAAAGAAAGAAAGAAAGAAAGAAAGAAAGAAAGAAAGAAAGAAAGAAAGAAAGAAAGAAAGAAAGAAAGAAGGAAAGAAATTATTTCCTGTCTTCAAGGAGCATTGTATTCCACTGTGGGGAAATACAAACATGTATACAGATAAAGTGCAGTGGAAAAACAACAAAAACAATTGGCTCAATAATCAAAGAATCTACATTCACATCCTGCCTGTGATGTTTGCTGTCTTGAACAAGTCACAACCAGATAGCTCATCTGTAAAATGGGAATGTTGGAATAAATGGCCTCTGATAACTCTGTCTGCTCTATAACTATGATGCTACTCTAAGTAATTACATATAAGGTCAATATTAATGTTTTGGGGAGGGTCGTTTGTGTTGAAGGAATTTTCAGACAAATAACTGTATCGGGGGAAAAAGTGAAACATTTTATGTTATAGAAATGGTCAGAGAATAAAAAAAAAACAAAAACAAAAGTAGGTAGGCAACTAAGTCCTGAAGGCCTGTTGAGTAATCATAAAACCCAGTAATACTGTAGCTTCTGAAATTTGTATTTTGAATACCAAGAGAAAGAGAAACAAAATCTATATCTGATCTCAAAGTATTCTATATTCTACTAGTGATCTTACATTCTATTTACATTAGATAGGTCTCCATATGTATCTTTTCATCCCCAGGACTTAGCAGAATTATATTCCCCATAGCTGGCACTTAATCGAGACCCACATATGCTCATTCTCAGCAATTATCTTTACATTCTAGCTCAATGAGACAATTGTGGGCAACTTACATGAACTGCCTAAGCGTTTTTCCTCTAAACCACCCAGCTTCCTCACCCTTCCTTTTCCCTACAATCTCTGAACAAGAGTTGGCTTTACTTCTCTTTACAAAAGCTAACCCTGTATCATCATCAACACATCAATGACAGTCTCCTCTATAACTATTCTTCCTCAAACATCTATTCTTTTCTCTTCTAGACAAATGTACTAAATAACATCTTAACTCCTCCCAGTTTCTTCCCTCTTAAATCCACCCTTCACACAGTTGCCTTGGTAATCTTCCAAAAGCACTTCTTGGCTCATGCCATTTTTTTTCCCCTCAAAATCCTTCAGTAGCTTCACAACAAATAAAATTTAAATTCTTGATATTGGAATTCAAGACCCAACATACCCTGGATTCAACTGAATTTTCCAACTTTATCTCATACTGCTCCTTTTTGTGTACTTAAGTTTCCACTAAACAGGGCTATTTTGAATGACTTTATGGGTCTGCACCTTCCCATTTCTGTCTCTATGTCTTCATTCATACCAGTCCCCTGAGTATCCTGTGAAGTAGGAGGGGGTAGATTACATGCCAACTCTATGTCATAATCTGGACAATAGGCATTATTTTCAAGTATGTAGTTATTCACCATCCAAAAAAGTTCTATTCTGATTCTTTATTAGAGGTGAGCCAGTGTGGTGTAGACTCATAATTAAGAACACCTGAATTCAAATCTGCATCAGATATTACTAGCTATGTTGCCCTTTAAGAGTCACTTAAATGTTTTATGCCCCATTTTCTTCATCTATAAAATGAGATATTTGTAATCCAGTTTTGATTTTCTTCCAGCTCTAAATCTTTGATCTTATGGTGATTGCATGACCCTGAATTCCAAAGAAGGTAGGCATAAATTCTCATAGGTTCTACCATGTTTGAGAGGCTTGTCTGCTTTAAGACCAACCTAGCAACATATGGGAAAGCACATCATGTAGAAGCTAGGTACTTGCTGATTAATTCTTTGACCACAGAAATCATTTTAAAAAATAAAAATACAAAATATCTTCAGAATTGAGGTTTCTTTACGTTTATAAAGTGAAGGCAGTGGTAGAGTGACAGAAAAGTAAGTGAGATATTGTTAAGAAAGATACAGTTTTGAGACAATCTGATATATGTTAACTTAATTTTTCAAATAAATTCATTTAGTGTTATATTTAATATAAATTTAATTCATCATTTAATGCATTAAATGAGTTAATGTAAACATAAATTTAATATAAATATAAATGAAGTTAACATAAACATTTAATTTAGTATTAAAATATAAAATTAAAAATATATTATAAAAATGTAAATACTGATATTCTGAGAATGAGATTCCTACTCAGAAAACAAGAAGTGAATATACTAAAGGAGTAATTGAATCATATAAATGTTAACATTCTTGTTATAAAAGAAACCAGTAGATTAAAATAGAGGTTGCAGTCAAATGGAAGATTCTTTTAGGAGAGACAATTGGAAAAGCTGATGGAATTGGATTTACCTTTCATCCAAAGACAAAAACGTAACTTCATTTCATGACACATTTGATCATCTTCCATTGCAGTGTTCATAATAAGAATTTGTAATTTAAAATTCCCATGAAAACAGTTTTAACCAACAACTCTTGCAGAGGATGAAGAGATGGACACATTTTGTGAAGACCTGGATAAAATAATCTGGCTCAAAGCAACATGTGTTTTCACATGCAGAAAACTCAATACAAAGTTAGATATAGAGATGAAAAAAAATAAATTTCAGGAAAAAGAAATTAATCCAAAGGCTCACAGACTACAAAGAAGCCTCATCAGCGTATCATTAATAATTTAAAAAAAGAAACAAAACATATTATGTGGTAAGAAACAAATAATGGTATAAATGAAGCATATTATATTTTAGCAGAAAAGAAATGATAATTGAATAATTTGAGTATTACTTGTGAACTAACTGACTAGGTAGAGTGTGATAAAAACCAATGCAAAACTTATACAAAAATATAAAATTTGAAGATATTAAAGGTAGTTTAAAATGTCAACATAATCTACTTAAGGAAGTTTTGGGGAATAAAAAATTGCTCATGGGTAGGCTGAGCCAATATAATAAAAACAACCATGCTGCCTACGTCAATTAATTTATTTAGTGCTATACCAATCAAACTATCAAAAATATTTTATGGATCTACAAAAAATAATATCAAAATTCAGCTGGAAAAAGAAAAGCTCAAGGATATCATGGGAATCAATGAAAAAAATACAAAAGAAGGTAGTCTAGCAGTACCAGATCTTAAACTGTATTATGAAGCAGCCATTCAAAAAAAAGTGGTATTCCCTAAGAAATAGAGATGTGGGTCAGTGGAATAGAAAAGGTACAAATTGTACTATGGTAAATGACTATAGTAATCTAGTATATGATAAACCCAGAGATTCAAGCTTTTGAAACAAAAATTCATTATTTGACAAAAACTGCTGGGAAAACTGGAAAAGAGTATGGCAGAAATTAGGTATAGACCAACATCTCACACCATATACAAAAATATGGTAAAATGGGTACATGATTTACACATAAAGTATGATACCATAAGTAAGTTAAGAGAGCATGGAATCATTCATCTGTCAGATTTATGGGCAGAGGATGCATTTAGGACAAAAAAGGGGGTTATTGAACCCTATTGCTTGATTTATCAATGAACATATTGAATATTGAGTCTTGCTGATTGAGGTTTTATTTCTTTTTGATGAATAATTATCTACTTCAAGTATCTGTTATTGTCATACTATATAGAGAATTCATGTACAAGGTGATGTGGTTTACTTGCTCAAGGAAGATTCTGTAATAATGTTTAATAATATCAGCCATTTGCATTCATTTATCATTTGTATGTCATTGTGACTATGTATACTCTGGGTATGGTGTTAGGGGCCAAAATTTTAGCTTTACTGTCTAAAATATCTAATGAGTGGTCGCCAATAAATTAGGAGTTTTGGCAAGAGTTTTTAAGTATTTATTAAAGAGTATTAGGATCTAATGATCAGAGAGAAAGGTAAAAATCTAACTATTTCTAAGAGACCCCATCATCCCACCTGCCATGGCGAGGTCAAGAACCAAAAAGGACTCAACACTTCCTTCTTCATCCCACAAACCTCATGTGGAACCAGGAACATCCCATCTACCCGCACAACAGCTACAAGCTAATTGGCTGGTAGCTTTGATAGACAGTACCCACGAATAAATGTCACTTGCTGACACCAAGGCTTGCCCTCAGACGCCTTCTCCTCATGGTGGAGCTTTCCTACAGTAACTCTCCAGTAGGTGGCATCACTCCAAACATTACACAACATTGTATTTGGGAGAGAAAAAAAATACTTCATCAAAGGCTCCCTATGAGAAACTATTTCCCACATGTCAAAATTATACACAAATCCTTGAAAGATGTAACAAATGAGATAACAATTTTGGAGAATCCTTTGATTATTAATATCGTGGAAGTATAAAAAGGGGAGATCTATATTCATCAAACTATTTACCTTCTGCCTAGAGACCCCAGTGTAGGGTTCAAATGGAAGTGAGGTTTCTCATAGGTGCTTAAGTACTCCTCATGATATATGGGGACAGTAATAGAGTTGATTTCCTCAATACTCAGAATATTGCAGAAAATTTTAAATGATATCTATAAATACTCAAAAATGATTGACATAACATTTCATTAAATCTCTACCAGAAAGCAGCTGATCTTTGGAAGGGATTGGGCACCCTAACCCAGTTTGGCTTTCTACATTGGATGTTTTTGATTCCAGGCTGCCCCATACAGTTTGAAAATTCTCCATTTTGTCTTCATTACACATCAAATAACAATGAAGAAAAGACTAAAAGTATCATATTTTTGTTCTAGTTCACAGCTATAAGTTGATTCTTATCTAAACAGCTTGCCCTGTCACTTAAATAATTTAATACTTTAAAAATTCAAGATATCTCCTATCTCAAGTCAGCCATTTTTCTTCCTGTATATTGCATTCCATCACAGAATTTCTGGGAAACTGTGACCATTTTTTTAATCCCCAGGTGTGCTACAGAAATTTTTCTACATGGCGTTATTTGATTCACTTGCTATGATTCACTGTGACAGGATGACAGTCTGTAGTAGGGTACATACCTAGCTTTGGAGGTGATTTTCTTCCCCCAGAGAATGCAAATGTGTCCAGCTACTGATCATCCTTTGTGAAAGGAGGTAATTGGAGTGCCTCTTCCTTTCTTGTCAGTGAATGAAACAGGAAGGAATAGAAATAATAGTGAAGAAAAAAAGACACCAGGTCAAACAGAATATCTTTCCAGATGACAATATTATGTGAGAACACAGACAACTGAAATATGGACGTTTTCTTGGTAATTGATAAAGCCACATCCCCATGACTACTTCTCTTTCTGGACATACTGGATCTCATGTAGACCAAATAACTTAACTCGACCTGTCTATCCTTGTGTATTATGTTGTATATTTATCCTTGTAGCTTTGTGATTATCTATATTTGCAATGACACTACATTGGATGTAGACTCTGAGTCATATTGTATGGATCAGAGATTTCCTAAACTCCTTGTAATAGTAGAATTCTGTTTCTGTTTCTGTCCCTATTGTTTCTATTTCTCTATTTATAGAGGGGTTTATGTGTGTGTATGTATATATACATATATATACACACACCTACATATATCTGTATATATAATCATGTACTCCCTCATTCTGTATATATTTGCATATACATTTTTATATGTATACAAGTGTGTATTGTGGTAAAAAATGAAAGCTTTTAACTAAAATTTAAAAGAGTTGGTTAACAACAACTGAAGGACGCCAGTTTTTGAAGGATTGCCCTTTCAGGGAGGAGACCATGACAAACAGCCGTGCGCCTGCTGATAATTAGGAGAGTGTGACTGAGCACTCCACTTCCGGAGGGCGAGCTTAAAAGCAAGGAGAGAACAGAAGTGCTCTCTCTCTCTCTCTCGCTCTCTCTCTCTCTCTCTCTCTCTCTCTCTTGCTCTCTCTCTCTCTCTCTTGCTCTCTCGCTCTCTCGCTCTCTTGCTGTCTTGCTCTCGCTCTGCACACACACGCTGACTCAGGTTTGACGGCATGTTTCTGGTGATCGGCCCTGGTCCTTGGAGGCAACACGTGCTTAACGCTGGTTCTCAGCCTGAGGGGTAACTTGGGATTCAGTGAGTTTTATAAGGAATATAGACTAAGCTTAGATCTAAGACTATTTATTTGTATTTCTACTTTCCTATTTCTCTAATCAGCATCACTTTGTTTGTTGGCTAATTAATTCCCAAACAATAAAAGCTAAGTAATCCATCTCTAACTAAAGCTCAGAGGCTTCTTTCTCTTACTGGTCTGGGAGATATATAAGGAAAAGGTTAAAAGGGAGTTTAATGCTCTTATATCAAATTTTAAATCTCACAGTATGTATATAAACATATTCTCCTTTGAATATGGTATTTTGCTGTCCTCTTATAGCAAAAGCTGCATTTTCATTATTCTAACAGGTTGTTCTTAAATAATTAGGAATGTTTGTGGTAGGTGAATATTAGATGAGAAGATTGTTTTGGAAAACCTTTTAAAACTTTTTTCTTTTTGTCTTAAATAATAATATATGTATACACATGAATATATATATATATATATATATATATACACACACACATATGACAAAGGCATGGAATTCTTGCGTTCTGTTCATTAAAAGTTTGTGTTGTCATGAAAGACACACAAAATTCAAGGTACACATGACAGGACAACCATGAAACCTTGCACCAAGTAGAAGTACCTCTCCTGAAGACACTAGTAGGATCCTAGGACTTAGAGCTCAGGACCATTAAGACATAGTCTGGTCCTATCACTTTGCAGATGAGGGAACCTGGATCCTTCCTCAGGTCTTTGAATAAGGCCTTGCCTAGACTTCTTTCATATAATTCACATATTTTTTGGGGGGGATGAAGGTCATGTGTGTGTGTGTGCACACAAGTGTGTGTGAGTACCCTAGACTGTAAGCTACTTAATGGGTAGAGGATAAGCTATCAGTTTTGGTATCTACCCTCAACACTTAGCAAAGGGCTAATCCATCTGTTGACCCTTAATATCTGCTTGTTGAACTGAATGGTAACATAACAATGGGGCTCCACGTTCCTCTACAAAACAGTTTTATTTTCTGATTTTTCTTCTTCAGTTAATGGCAGTGGCTACATGTTTGGAAAGGCAGTTTGTCTGTTCTGTCTGCCTAAACCTTGTCACTGAAAATGGGTTGATACATGACCATGCTAAATAAACTTCTATAGTGTATGCATTTGCCTGGAGGAAGGGGCAGGTACTACTTTGCTCCTTAAGAGAAATGATGGAATCTATCACCAGGCTATCATGGACTTCTGAGGTTAAAAGACTTTAAATTATATTTGATCACTCTGCAAATTGTCACTGTTCATCACAATGGGGTGTCGATAAAGCTGGGCAGCCATCTGTCCCTCATTTCTGCTGCCAGGATTCAGACACTTAGCAGGGATGAAGCCAAGAGCATATGAGTTATATTTTTAAGGCAATACTGGACATTTCCTTCTCTGTTTGATGTCATGAATTATAGAGTTTAACTTAAATACTCAGCCCGGGAAAACCAGAAATTGTTTTATCTTTTAAAACCTGCTTTTACTTATCCATTGGGATATATAAACCACTTAGATTTTAAAAATGGAAACAAAGTAGACCTAGGTGTTTTTTTTTTAATTCTTAAAATGTCATCTCTCTTTAGAAAACACATTTTTCGCATCAATTTTTCATTCGAGTGCAAATGGAAGAAAATATACTTAATCTATGGTCATTATCCTCATGCCAAGTGTACATCATAACTCCTTGGTATTTTTCCATGTCCTCGCTGAGCTGCTTTGTAAGGCCAGGGTAACACTATGCTAATTACCTGGTCAATTTGGTCAAAAAATGTTCATTCAGGCAAAAATGGTTTCAGCAAAATGTTTCACAGCCTGGCACTTGACCTTGTGTAGTGTAGGTCTGGCCTCAGTGATCATGGGCAAAGATTAGCATGGAGCTGGATGGAAACTAGGCCAAACTCTAGCAAGATTGCTTCATTTTTCTGCAACTGGGTATCAATTTGTTGCTGTTTTAATGTGGAGAAATTCCTGATAAAACTTTATTTTAAAATGTAACTATTCTTACCTTGCTATTTACACAAAACCTATTGGTGGGTGGGATTTGGCCCGCCACCCATAGCTCACTGACCCCGGTTCTACAGTATATTCAACAAGTGTTTGATATTCTCGCCTCTTAGAACATTTCTAGTAACAGAGAACTTTCTGTTTCTTGAGACAGAACATTTTTTTGGAGTATATCTTGTATAGTTAGGCAACTTTTTCCTTACATTAGATATAATTTACCATTTTAAAGTTTCTAACCATCATTTCTGAATTTCTTTTTAGAGCCAGAAAAGGTTGTATCATTCTTCTCTATGGCAGGTCATCAAATATTTGAATGTAGTTATGATAGCCCATTACCAAGTCTTCTATGGTCACAGTACATTCTTGAAGCACAATGTATTTTCATTAATTTACAAAATATATACTCCATGCAATTCATATACTGTGTTCACTGATGAGGAAGACATGAAATTTAAATATGACACAGTCACTGCCTTCAGGAAGTTTATAGTTTAGCTAGTGGGAAAACATGCAAATGCAAATAAGTATTATATAATAGTCAAGAACCACTTATTAATAGGCACTTGCCTATTATGTGTCAAGCATTGTGATAAGTTCTGAGGACACAAATGAGAAAAAGAAAGATAGCCCTTGCCCTCAAGAAGTTTACAATCTAGGGGGCTGCTAGTTGACACAGTGGATAAAGCATCAGCCCTGGATTCAGGAGGACCTGAATTCAAATCTGACTTCAGACATGACATTTACTAGCTGTGTGACCCTGGGCAAATCACTTAACCCTCATTGCCCCACCAAACAAAAGAAACTTAAAATCTAATTGGGAGAACAATATGCAAAAGAAAGTTAAATGTTAGGGATGGGGGAAGTGTCTGAGGGTCCCCAGTGTGGGGTCATGATGTTTGTAGAGTCAAAACCAAGCAGAACAAGTGGAGAATGGAGAGAGAACTAGAATTTCTGGACCTTCTATTAAGATAAACTTTGGGAGGAGTGTTTTTCTCCATCCTCCAGGCTTTCCTTCAAAGGAGAGAGGCAAGTGAGGGGTTAAGCATCAGAAGTAAAGCAATCTCCATGATAAGATTTCTAGTGATCCAGCTTCTCCTGGGGGAAGCATATTTGCTCCTGGGGCTCAAAATCAAGCAAGTAGCTGGTAGGAAATGAATGATGTCCTAGAGGAAAGGATGTTGGAGACAGGAAATGTTTGGTTTGAATACTACCTCAGATATTTACTAGGCTTGAGATTTTGTCTTTGTTTTCTCTAACCATTACTTTTCTCATCTCTAAAATGGGAATAATAACACCCATGTATTGATTTTTTTTTAAATTTTGTGAAGTAGTAACTCAAATGAGATGGTGTGCATAATTAGGTTTAGAAGCCTTAAAATCCTACATAAATTGTGATAAGTCCATTAAAAAACTATAAACCAAGGTACTATGTAAAGCTAATGTTTTTTTACCCCTGGGGGATGGGGTGGGGACAGGACTCAAGGATGGTTTTTCGAAAGATATAACATTTTAGTTATACTCAGTCTAAAGTTAGTGCATCTCTTAACTAATACCCCAGAACTTAGCATTCTGCCTCGTACATAATAGTTTGTTAGTACTTCTTGGCTCATGTTAGTTAAGTGTGGATGGTATTTATATATCTAACACCAACATTACATTGAACGTATACTAGAACCATAAATCTATTGAATTTTTTGTTAAGTTGTTTTCAGTCTTGTCTGACTGTTTATGACACCATTTGGGATTTTCTTGGCAAAAATACTGGATTGCTTTGCCATACCATTTTTTCAGCTCATTTTACAGATGAATAAACTGAGGCAAAGTTAAGTAACTTGCCTGTTGTCACAAAACTAGTAAGTGTCAGAGGCTCAATTAGAACTTATGTCTTCCTGATTCCAGACCTGCAGCTCTATTCACTACCCTGAATTATGTGTTTTTAAATTGGTTTTGAATTATTGAGAGGCAATGTGGCATACTACATAGAGACTAGCTGTTTGACACTGAACAAATCACTTAACCTCTCAGTGCACTTTTAGAGCAGAGAAGATGCCAGACTCTATTAGGGGTTTCTTATTTAGTAGTTCCCTATTTCAATTAAATCATAAGTACAGTCCTGATCTCTAACCCTATTGAATTGTTTAACTTTAAAAAAAATGTGAAGAGAGAAAGAACATATCAATCCCTGTGTTTTTGAGGCTTATAAATCTGGACATAAGACCTTGGAAAAAAGTTTATTTCATATTAAATATGAGGCTTAATAGTATAGCATAAAGTGAAGGTGGCCTAGGGAATATAGGTGAAATAATTGATGTTGTGAGTTTACATGACATTGTTTGAGCTACATTCCATTCAGACTTCAATTACTGAAGGCCTGGGATAGAAGAAATACCCAGAAACACATGAGGGGGCAGCAATCTTGGAATCAGTCATCCCCAGGGAATTCAAGACTGTGCATTTGGAAGAAAGAAAGTAAATGAGGAGCAGGATAGTGATTTGAAATGGACCGTTATTTGGGTTCTTTGAATAGATGTTATTTATCTTAGCCCAGGCTTCACTGCAATTTCACAAAACACATGGACAAACATTCCCTTGAGTAGAGGGCACAGCTGAAAATACAGGGGCCAGAGAAAACATATAGTTGAGAGACAAAAAAAATCCTTATCCATTTTGGTGATAGATGCAGCTTACCTCTTATTTGCTATCATGATCCATTCTATTAGCAAGAAGGTAAGAATATTCTTTTTACCCCTTTTAGTTCTTCGAATTTAAAGTTCTGTCTGAAATTTCTGCCTGCCAATGACATCCAAAATCTGGTCGACAAAAACATTTGGTGGCAACCTTGGGAAAGCATCATTAAAGGGAAGCCTATCAGGTCACAGGCAAATAAGATAGCTGAAATCATTATCTCTGATCCCTACCAAAAAAAAAAATCCGATAATAATTTCAGAGAAGTTACAAAAGGAGTAAAAATATACCATGAAGTTACAGGGACTTGTTCAGAATTTTATCTTTGATACCAAAAGGCCATCTTCTTTTCTATGGCTCTGTCAGCTTGTCTGACTTTAAAACAAAAACAAAAACATTTTATTGACATGTTTTGTTTTTATGTTACAAATATTTACAGATTACCTCTAATCCTAGAGAGCTCTTTTAATGAAGTAAGGGTCTTTGGGGAAAAAAAACCCACACACATTAAAAAGTTGGAAAGAGAATAAGCAGCTTAAAAAGCACATATATAAAATGTGGCTCCTGAGGTAGAAACAGAAATTTAAAAATGTATCATCTCCGAAGCTAAAGTAAGACATAATATACTGTAGGTTAGAGTATGTAACTATGTGAAAAGTAGCTAGAGTAGTCAAGTGGAAAGATGATTAAAAAAAAATAATTGGATTTGGGGCCACTAGGTGGTGAAGTGGATAGAGCACCAGCCCTGGATTCAGGAGGACCTGAGTTCAAATCCAGCCTCAGACACTTGATACTTACTAGCCCTCCCCCCCAAAAAAGTAATTGGATTTGGTATTTAGGGGGACTTTTTCTTTTATTTGTGATATATAATTATATTTTATACATATAATATACAAAGACACATATATGATATATAATGAAAATGTTCTACATTATTAAATTTGTATATCCCTAGATATATTCTAATACATATAACTTGGTATTTTATTTCCTTAAATAACTTTTTTATAAATAACAAATACATATCAATTTATATAAATAATTGATATGACAAATTTGTTTAAATATAATTACTATCTAAATAATACCCAAATAACTCAAAAATGCACAGCATATATATATATATGTGCGTTTGTGTGTGTGTGTAAATACAAATATACCTCCTATACCCTTTTACATCTTTCCAGATTAAACATTTTTACATATATTTTTCTATTCCAATTTCTATCCTTCCATTATCCCCTCCTCTCCCCTCTCCCAGAGGTAGTAAATAATCGGATATGGGTTATACATAGGAGGTCTTAAGAGAGCAATTTTACTAGAATGTTTCACAGGGATGGTTGATTGCAAGGAATTAGGGAGAAAGTGAATAGTGATGAAGGAAAGGCATCATGTTTGGGATAACTTTTTTCAAATTTATTATTGAAGACAAGGAGAAAAAGAGGATGGTGGCTGAATTAGCCAGAAGGGCAAAGGAAAATAATTTTAGGATTGGGAGTTTTGAATATATTTAGAGGCATGCGAGAGATATTAAAAAGGCATATCAAAAAAAGATATATACAGGATAAAAGATAATGGAGTAAGATCCTGGAGGAGTCTGGAGGGAATGGCATAAACATCACAGGAGAGATTCATTTTAGGAACTGAGATACATCTTCTGTGGTCAGAAGGAAGGAGGAGAGAGTAGGTGATGATGCTCAGATGGCTTGAGGAGTGGAAATATATAATTTGTGATACGATGGCTTAAACTGTATACCAGAAGTAGATGGCTGTATTATCCGGGGCAAGTGTAGGCTTGTATGTGTATGGTGGTGCAGATGGAGGTGGTAATTGGTAATGTGGAAATGTGAAGGGAAACATGCAAAGATCTGAAACATATGATGAAGCTCAGCATAACAGTATAAGAAATTTTTACTTAATGATACTGATTGGTTTAGTAACAAAATACTCCACTGGATCTGTGATCTAATGGATGTAGCTAATTGATCCAATAGAGTAGAACAGAATTCATCTATTCCTGCACATCCTTAGTGTTTCTTATTTATTTCTTTTCACAGATTCATTTCAGGGTTTCCACCATGGTGACTGGAGACTACGGAACCCCTCACCATTTTGTCTTAAATGGAATGGTGCCACTGGGATACAGGGTCTGGAAAAGAGTACATTTCTTTCTTTTTTCATGCTTTCAAGTTTATTCTATATTAACATTTTCTCCATCACTTCCTTAAATCTAGACAAGCAACAAAACAATAGATGAAGCCCCGGTTTGTAGAATTTGTAGATTTCTGAATTGTAAATGTTCACACTGAAAATTTAACATCATTTCCATCCTCAAGCTTTGCAATACTAGACTGACTGGTGACTATTGCCCTTCTGACTCATGCTTTTGTTGTTGTTGTGTTTTTGAATTATTATTTTTATATTCCATCCCAAGTTCCCTCTTTCCCTTCATTTCTCCATTACCCACAGAAAACACAAGAAATATGATATGCATTATACATATGAAGTTATGCGAAACATTTCTCTAGCAATCTTAGTCTAAGGAAAAAAACAGGAAAAATAAAGGAAAAATATGCTTCAATCTGCAATCTGAATTCATCAATTCTCTATTTAGAGATGGATAAGATTTTTCATTGTGAGTCCTTTGGAGTATGGTGGATCATTTTATTGATCCAAGGTACTAAGTCTTTCACATTGATTATCATTATGCTATTGCTGTTTTATGTACATTATTTTCCTGATCATACCCATATTTGTTTGTATCATTTCATATGTATTCCTAGGCTTTTTCTGAAACTATCACCTTGATCACTTCTTATAGCAAAATAATATTCTATGACATTCATATATCGTAACTTACTCATTTCCCAAAAGAAGGGAATCCATTTTTTCTACCACAAAAAGAGTTTCAAGAATTTTTTTTTGTATGTGGGTCCTTTTTCTTTTCCTTTAAACTTCTTGGGTGTATATAGACCTAGTAGTGCTACTGTTAGGTCAGAGGATATATCCAGTTTTATAACCCTTTGGCTATAGTTCTAAACTGTTCTCCAGATTGGTTGGACTACTTCACAGCTCCTCCAGCAATGCATTAATGTCCCCATTTTCCCAATATTCCCTTTAACATTTGTCATTTTCCTTTTTGTCATTAAGCCAATCTCATGGATGTGAGGTGGTATGTGAGGGTTCTTTTAATTTGGATTTCTCTAATTCTTAATGATTTATAGAATTTCCCATAAAATTGATAGCTTTCATTTCTTCCTCTGAAACCTGTCTGTTCATATCATTTAACAATTCATCCATTGGTATGCCATTGAATGAATCAATTAATTTAGGCAGCATTATCATTTTTAATATATTGATTTGGACCACCTATGAGCAATTAATATCTCTTAAATTTTTTAGATATGTCTTTATTAGTGTGGAGAATGTGTTGTCATTGTGTTCATACAATTCCTGTATGTCTTGGCAGGTAGACTCTCAATAATTTTTTACTGTCTGCTGTTATTTTAAATGGAATTTCTCTTTCTATCTCTTCCTTTTAAAAAAATGGCAATATATAGAAAAACTGATAATTTGTGAGCCTTTATTGTATATTCTATAACTTTGACAAAGTTGTTTATTGTTTTGACCAATGTTTCAGCTGACTCTCTAGGATTCTCTAAGTAAACCATCTTATCCTTTTCAAAAAGTGACAGTTTAGTTTATTCATTTTCTGTGCTTCTTTCTTCAATTTCTTTTTCTTGTCTTATTGCTATAGCTAGAATTTATAGTAAAATATTGAAAAAAACATGATCATGGACATGCTTGTTTCACCCTTAATCTTATTGTAAATGATTCTAGTTTATCTCCATTACAGATAAAGCTTGCTCTTGGTTCTAGATATACAATTCTTATCACTTTAAGAAAATGATTTATTTCTGTTGCTAGTGCTTTTACTATGAATATATGCTTTATTTTGTCAAAAGCTTTTTTCTACATCTATTGAGTATATTTACAAACTGAAAGGAAAAAATATGTCCTGATTTTACTCTATAATCTTATATTTTAATTTATCTTCTATATTTAACAAGTAATGATAGTTCTATGGGGAATCTTTCTTACTTTATTGTGACACTGCAGCAATATAAAAGGGTCATATGGCATGTTCATCTGTTATCTGTCTCCACATAACGAAATTTTCTTCTCCTATTCCTTCTCCCCCACTTCTTCATTATCCTCTTTCTTCTCCACTGCTTCTTCCTTCTCCACCTCTTCCTCTTTTGCCTCCTTCACTTCCTCCTTTACTTCCTCTATGTCCTTCACTTTTCCTCCTCCTCTTCCTCTACTTCTTCCTCTATATCCTCTTCCTTTCTTCTTTTTTCTCCTCCTCCTCCTCCTTCTTCTTCTCCTCCTCCTCGTCCTCGTCCTCATCCTCCTCCTCCTCCTCGTTCTTCTCCTTCTCCTTCTCCTTCTCCTTCTCCTTCTCCTTCTCCTTCTCCTTCTCCTTCTCCTTCTCCTTCTCCTTCTCCTTCTCCTTCTTCTTCTCCTTCTTCTCCTTCTTCTCCTCCTTCTCCTTCTCTTTCTTCTCTTTCTTCTCTTTCTTCTCTTTCTTCTCCTTCTTCTCCTTCTTCTCCTTCTTCTCCTCCTCCCCCTCCTCCTCCCCCTCCTCCTCCTCCTCCTCCTCCTCCTCCTCCTCCTCCTCCTCCTCCTCCTCCTCCTCCTCCTCCTTCTTCTTCTTCTTCTTCTTCTTCTTCTTCTTCTTCTTCTTCTTCTTCTTCTTCTTCTTCTTCTTCTTCTTCTTCTTCTTCTTCTTCTTCTTCTTCTTCTTCTTCTTCTTCTTCTTCTTCTTCTTCTTCTTCTTCTTCTTCTTCTTCTTCTTCTTCTTCTTCTTCTTCTTCTTCTTCTTCTTCTTCTTCTTCTTCTTCTTCTTCTCCTGCTCCTGCTCCTGCTCCTGCTCCTGCTCCTTCTCCTGCTTCTGCTCCTTCTCCTCCTCCTTCTCCACCTTCTTTTTCTCTTTCTCCCCCTCCTTCTATTCTTTCCTCCCTCATTCTTTTCTATCTCATTTCCCTTCACTTTCCCCCTCCCCTTCCTCTTAAACTTTGGAAAGGATTTGTCTATGACTCAAATAATAGCAAATAACTAAACTGTATTGTTTAAAATTAGAATGTAAGGTCTTTGAAAGTAGGGATAATTTCTTTCTTTGCATTTGTATTGCTAGCATTTAGGAGTATGCCTAGAATATATTGATTGATTTTAGAAAGCCAAAATGTATAGGAGAGTTTGGCAGGCATAAATGAGGTACAATATATTACCGCTTGTGATTTACATTCTTCAAGTGTTCTGCCAAAAAACATGTCTGAGAGGGGTTATTATATATCAAAAATGATTAATAAGAGATGGAAAGACTAAGTGTTGCTTTGTTAAAAGACTTAGGGTTTCTTAACATGGGGATCCATGAAAGTTTGTCATTTTTCTTTTGATAATTGGGTTTCAATATATTTTTCCTATATAAACATATTGTATTGCTTGGATTAATAAACATTATTCTGATAAATTGTCCATATGCTTTACCAGATTACAACAAGAGACTGTGACACTCACAGACACAGACATATACACAGAGGTTAAGTACCCCTGAGTGACAGGAATATCTCCAGCATGAAGTGAGATTCACTACAAATGCTTTATGGCATAGCATAGATAAGAGTCACATATAATTAGAAGGTTTAGATGGATTTTAATTTGTGTGACCATAGTGGTGGGTACTTATTCTCATGAGATCATGTGTCTATGGAAGTATTTTTTTTTTTTTTAGTGAGGCAATTGGGATTAAGTGACTTGCCCAGGGTCACACAGCTAGTAAGTGTAAAGTGTCTGAGGCCGGATTTGAACTCAGGTCCTCCTGACTCCAGGGCCGGTGCTCTGTCCACTGCGCCACCTAGCTGCCCCGTCTATGGAAGTATTAAAAATATATTGTAGAGTTCTGGGCCCCAATTTAACTCTTGCTCAGGTCTCATTTGCTCATCACTCAATCTTAGTTTAAGACCTTTGACACTATAGGATAAAAATATGGTTCAGAAGACAAGTTCATAGTCAACAAATGATGGAGGGTATAATCAGTATGAGTTCGCAAAATATGTATATAGGAAGCACATATTCCAGAACATATTTTGCAATAGTTTTGAAAGATTGAAAATTCATTCAATAGCTTGGTTATATTCTCTTAACACTGATAAATGATAGAATCAATTGACAATTTATTGAATTGTCATTATTTGAGCATCCTATAAACACAGGTGAAATAACATAGTACAGGGCCTTAGAGATAGTTATATCTTGAGTTGTTTGTTGTTGCCATTTTGTTGGTGCTGTTGTTGTTACTCCATTCAGTGCTCAAGTTTACTACTCTTTAATTTAATTTAATCAGAATTCATGGGGAGAAAGGCAAACAACAAATTTCATTCTCCTTTTTGTTATTGATGAATCAAAGATACATGATCACAGAATCTTCACATTGAAGGGGATCTTCAACGTTATTAATCAACAGTGCCACTCAGTGTATCTGAGGCTATTGGTAATAAGAACTTGTTTCTCCTGATTCTTTCATCTGACCCTACTGGCACATAATTATGAAATAGTTATTCCATCATGTTAATTATGTATCTTTGCATCTTACAATTATCTTTTAGGGATTTTAATTCCCTACTAAAATGGCTCTTTATCCTGGCCCATGCCTAAATACATTTTCTTTTATATGATACCTGACAATACAGAGAATAATAGGATGATAACATCAGAGCTAGAAAGGATCTTGGAGGTCAAATAATGCAATGCCTTTCTTTGAAAGAACTGTAGGGAGGGGGAACCCAGAACTTTATCTTCTTAGTTAGCTCAACCAACTTTTGAACAACTGTAATGTTTTAGAAGATTTTTTTTTTCTTATATGAGGTCAAACATTCACATTTGGAATCTCTACTCATTCAGATTTTTCTCCATTGGGGCCAAGGAGAAAAATAACCTAATTCCCCTTTTTATTTGAAAAACCTTCAAATGCTTAAAGACAGCTCTCAATTATTTGCATCCTTATTGACTCACTGAGTCTATTCTTTAGACTTAACATGTCTGGATCTTTTAACTGATACCTAAGTCAAGCTGAGGTTTCTATCTGATCTCAATTAATCACAAGAGGTTCAGAAGATATTGACTGGATCAATTAATTAAATGTAAACTAGATATGAATAAGTCCAAATCAATTTGCAAGGGTCACAGGGGCTTTAGGTCATTGGATAAAGACAGATGATGCCACATAGGAAATATTTGTGGGCATTAGAATATCAGGTCAAGACTTTTGGATTTCATATAGAATACCAAATAAAGGCTTCTGGTTTTAATATAAAAACATCCAGATTGTTTGGAGACAGCCAGTTAATTGGATAGGAAAGGGCTCAAATGTGAGAAATGAGGATTATAAAGGAATTGTTCTTACTAGAATGGGTTCCCCCTTCTCTATTAGCCATTTATCAAAGAGAAGAGAGTATTAAGAGACAATAAATCCATCTAGGATAGAGAAATATGGAAGGTAAGACAGAAGTTCTCTAAAAAAATAGATATCTGAGTAGCCAGAAATAGAATTGACTAGGTTATAAACTTGTGAAAATTAAAAGGTCAGAAGATTTAGAAGCCCCATCAACATTAGTAGCAATGTCTACAAGAATTGGTAGCAGCACCCTGCAAGTATCAACACATGACAGCAGCACTGGTTTCAGAAGCCGATACATGGAGGAAAAACTAGATCCACTGAGAACAATGGCTTCAGGGTTCTACAGGGACACTGACCCTAAGAGACAGAAAGTTATTTCTAAAGTAGCCATGAGTCCTTCTGTGAACATAAAAATGACTTACAATAATATAAGCACTAAGTTACCCCTTTGCCACATGAGTTCTTCATAGGGGTGCCTCAATGCAATTTTTTTTTTACTTTTTTTTTTTTTTTTTGGTGAGGCAATTGGAGTTAAGCTACTTGCCTTGGGTCACACAGGTATTAAGTGTTAAGTGTCTGAGGCTGGATTTGAATTCAGGTCCTTCTGACTTCAGGGCTGGTGCTCTATCCACTGCACCACCTAGCTGCCCCACCTCAATGCAATTTTTTTTTTTTGTGAGCCAATTGGGGTTAAGTGACTTGCCCAGGGTCACACAGCTAGTAAGTGTTAAGTGTCTGAGACCGGATTTGAACTCAGGTACTCCTGACTCCAGGGATGGTGCTTTATCCACTGTGCCACCTAGCCGCCCCTCAATGCAATTTTATGTTAAATTTTATCCTTCTTATGTATGCAAGGGAAGAGTATTCTCTAATTTCAAGAGAGAGTTTCTGTAACAACCCTCCTTGCAATATTCATCCTAACCATAATAAATCCCTTTTCTAAAAGCTAATTGTCTGGCTGATAAACAATCACAAGGATAGTGATGTATGTTGAGGCATGGGGTTAAGGTGGGAAGGGGGTGGGTGGTTCATAAGTCACTATACAAGAAAAACTAAAGATGATTATAATTATCCCTATTGACCATGAAGGAAATTAGTAGTCATTGCCCTCTTAAAGACCCTCAACTTCCAGTGTGATTTGGAAAAAGAATCCAGCACGGAGGCTACATTGCTATGACTTGGATTTAAAGAATGTCAATATGTTGGTTGCCCTTTGCTGGACACTTCTAAGTTCATCAATTGACAAGACCACTCAATGTATTTGAGGCTATTGGTAGCAAGAACATATTTCTCCTGATTTCTTATTTGACCCTACTCGAACATATTTATGAAATACTTATTCACTTATATTAATTATGTGTCATTGCCTCCTAGAATTATCCTTTAGGGATGTTAATTCCTTACTAAAATGTACTAAGAATATAGAAAAATCAGCAAGATTGGATAAAACACATTATTTCTTTTCCCTTGCCCAAACAAACCTTCCTAGAAATGAATTGAAATTAGGGGGGGGAATCAAGACTTATTCTGTTTGTACTCTGTGTATTAGTTGAGCCACCTCATTATAGGAAATAAAATGGTCTTCAGATAAACCTGCATGTGCTTAGGCATTTAGGGATGATAAAGAGAAAAGTAGCTTTTTTTAAAGATGAAATTTAAATTATTTAATTATGCTTTTATCTCTTGAGCATCATTTTCATTTGTAAATCGAAGTTTGGGGAAGTTCTTTGAAATTGGATAGGGCAATTTCAGCTCCCTCAACTTTATATATCTACTTCTATAGGTAAATTTACCCCCCCCACACACACACACATCATTCAGCAGAGATGAATAACGGGAATTAGGAAGAGTTTCCAAAGTAGGAGGTGTCAATATGGGACCCAATAAGTATTTAATATTTGTCTAACTAAATAAATCAATCAATATACATTTATAAAGGGCCTATTAATTTATACATTAGGCACTATGCTTGGTATTATGAATTAAAACACAATAATGACACAGTCCCTAGGAGGTTACTGTCTTTTAGAGAGATATGTAAGTATATAAACATTACAAGTATGTATCTATGCATGTATTTATACACACACACATACACACACATATATATGTAATACGTGCATAAGGGGGGGACACACATCTATTGACACATTGTAAATAGAGCTACTTTCCAGTCCTAGCTGTATATACATGTTTTAAATGTGGGTGTATGAATATATATATTGATGCACATACATTTTGTCCTTTATACTCTGGGAATCTGAATTCCAAATTTACTTTAGAATGATGAGTTTGGTCCCCCAGGAGAACAGGGTCATCTACATTTGCTTTCAAACCTCTAAGGGTATCCCTGAGTGATTAGGGTGTCTTTCTATCATGCCATTGGTTTGAATCTCCATTACTTTGTCTTCTCAATATAAACCACCACTTATATTTGGCATCTCACTTATAACATTGATATTATAAACCAATTAGCAACCCAATTTTCTTTTAAATAATTAATATCATGGGTTTTCACAAAGGGATATTCACTGAGAAGTAAAGGCAAAAAACAAAGTACAAGCAATTTCTACCAACACACAAAGGACATTATGCCACTCCCTTATGCCACTGCAATCACTGGAAATAGTAGGCTCAACCTTAAAGTAATTGTGACAAAGCACTCCATGCATCATTTCTGAATGTTGTACAGAAGATTGAGGAGGTCAAGCCCTTGCTTTCAGAATTTGGTATCTGGGCTGTGGGGTTGACTCATTTCTGGAATGGGTCCCTGTCACTCCTCAAGGGTGTGCTTAGCTGTCTGCAAATTCTGTGATGAACTACCAACACTGGACTTCTAGCAGCAATTTCTTCAGATCTTTTGAAGCTTACAAGGTCACAATTAGCCTGTTCCACCTCACACAGGTATCCACGCATATATCTATATAGTCATGTTTATATGTGTATATATGTGTCTTTTGTATATCTATATCTGTCTCCATCTCCTTAATATTTATTTTTATTTCTATCTCTATCCATCTCTCTCTCATTCAATTCAATAAACATTCATTAAATGCTTACTATGTGCCAGGCACTGTACTAAGTGCAAAAGATATTATTTCCCTAAAAGAGCTGGGGGAAAAAAGGTGTGAATTTATGTGTGTATATTTGTTGTAGTTGTTCATTTGTGTCTGACTTTTTATGGCTGTGGACCATAGCACACCAATACCATCCACGGGCTTTTTTTTTGGAAAAGATTCTAGAGTGATTTGCTATTTCCTTCCCCAATAGATTAAGGCAAACAGAAAGAAAGTGATTTGCCCTGAGTCACACAGCCAGTAAGTGCCTGAGGACAGATTTGTGCTTAGGTTTTCCTGATTCCAGGCACAATGCTCTATCTGCTGAGCAACCTGGCTATATTGCTTAGAGTCAGGAAGACTTGTTATATACGTGTGTATGTATTGTAAGGGGCTAAAATTCTAGCTAGTCTGTCTAAATTATCTAATGAGTGGTCACCAATAAATTATAAGTTTTAGCAAGAATTAGACTTTTAAGCATTTATTAAGGAGAATAAGAATTTGGTGAAAAGAAAGAGAAAGGCTTAGATTCATCTATCTATTAAATGGAGAGCACATTTCTATCTCCATTCTCCACCAGAGTTCTGAGGAAAGAGAGTGAGAGCCCCAGCCTCACCCCCTCTTCCTCCCACAAGCAAACATCACTTCCTGACACCAAAGAGCCAGATGTCTTGCCCTCAGACGCCTTCTCCTCATGGCAGAGATTTGCTACAGTAAGTCTCCAGCAGGTGGCATCATTCCAATAGTTACAGTATAAAAATATTTTCTACATATACATGTATACATGTGTGTATATGCATATGTATAAAATATATATACATAACATTTTATACATATGCATATATACATAAATATATATGTGTAAAATATTATATGTAAAACTCATCTTCCTGATTTTATATATAAACTTAAATTTTAAGTAATATCTATAACTTAAGATATATATATGTATATACACACCCATATATCTATATCTATATCTATCTACCTATCTATCTATCTATCTATCTATCTATCTATCTATCTATCTATCTATCTATCTATCTATCTATCTATTTATCTATATATCTATATGTATCAGATAAGTGGTAGGATGGATAGATTAGATAGATACATAGATACATAGACACATAGATAGATTTGTACTTAAGGGACCATTGTTGCATTGCAATGTTAATTTTTTTTTGTTTGAATGGTTCAATTTGTTCAAATGAATAGTTGCTCAAGAGTTAATGTGGCTTGAATTGATAGAAGCTTAGTTAATGAAATCTTAAGTTTACGTGACTACATTATTTACTAACTAGACTCCTAAACTTTTTTGTTTGTTTGTTTGGCATCATGGACCTGCTTGACAGTCTTGTGAAGTTTATGTATTTCTCAGAATAATATTTAATATGCAAAAATGTATAGGATTTTAAAAAATATATGCCAAAATAGCGTTATCAAAATAACAAAAAAGAAACAAGTTCATGTACAGAGCTTAAAATCATCTTGGGTGGCAGATAAAGTGGCACCAGATCAGTTGAGTTTAAACTCTTGGTCTTGTATTCACCATCTATGAGACCTCACATCAGTCACTTAATCTCGTTGGACCTCAATATTCTCATCTATTTAGAGCATTGGGTGGACTAGCAAACCACTAAAATCTCTTTTGGTTCTATTTTAAATAATATCTATGAAAAATTCTTGGTCTTAGAAAAAATAATTAGATTGTAAAGAAAGGATTACTATCATTATTATTAAATTTTCAGTAGCTAGGATTTATAATACGAAAATAGTGTCCCCCACCCCAACCCCAGCCCTGGTGGTAGGTAAAGCACTGGAGAAGTAGAACTTTGGTTACCCAATTCATAAGTTGGAAAGTATTTTAAATTAATTTCTTACGCATAGACTTTTCTCTGATTTCTTTTGATCCTGAATGTAATGATAATACGCATCGTCAGAAAAATGAAAATTTAAGGTTATTAGCAATTTTTCAGATCTAAAAAGATTTTTGAGACATTTTGATATTTCCAAGTTCATTTTCTAGTTTGCCTTTTCAACTATCTCACTTCTCTCCATCCTCTCAAAGCTATTACTGCCATTTGTTCCATAACAATACCTCTTCCCTTTTAGTCCATTTGTTCTGTTCCGACTCTTTTTCTTCAGTGCATAGACGTTTGTCTTATTCTTTGATCTGATAGAACTATGAAATTAGCATGAGTTTTCTGTCATTATATTATCTCTCCATTTCCTACTGTAAGAATACCTTACATTTGTATAGCACTTTATGGCTTTTCAAATTGCTTTCACGTGCATTATCTCATTTGATAATATATCATTCTGAAAGCTGTAACAATCCAGTTATAATGTGACTTGTTATATAGATTTACACACAATATGTTGCCTCACTTCCTCTGAACCATAGTAGGGATCAGATGTCCCTGCTTTGCATTTTATCCTTTCACTCAGAGAAGCTACCTAATAAAGACCTACCGGTTGATCATCATTGCTGTTGCCTTCTCATTCAGTGGTTTCACTAATGCCCAAATTGGCAGAAATGATAACACATGGGCAGCTAGGATAAGGCTTATGTACAATCAGGATTTCACCTTAAATCAGTCATGTCCCAGAAGATGCCAACTTCAGGAGCACAGGACAATAAAATTAAGTCACATGCATGGGCAAAGCATATGCAAATGGGCACTCTCTTTACAAAAATCACCTTTGAAGGTTTTAATACATTTAGGATTCATTATTTATATGCATGTTTGTATGTGTGAGTGTGTATATGAGTGTATGTGTATGTATTTGTAAGTGTATATATTTGTATATTTATAAGTGTGTATGAGAGAAACAGAGACAGAGTGAGAGTGAAACAGACAGAGACAGAGAAGTAGAAAGAGATAGACACACATAGACAGACATAGAAATGGAGAAAGAATTAGAGATAGGGAGATAGAAATAGAGAAGCAGATAGAGACAGAGAAGGAGGGAGAGATGGGGAGTCTTACTATGCCATTAAAGACAGCAGCTGTTTTACCAATTATTAGCTGCTTTTCAAAAGCTGCTTTGGCCAAATGACTTATTATCTTATGGCCGATAGTGATGATCCTATTACCTCAGTTAGTTTGGTCCTCTGATAACTGAGCCTTCAGATGAAACCTATCCACTTTGGTAGGGCCTAGCAGAACTTACATTTTGGAGGAGGAGGAACGGGAGGAGGAGGATGAAGAGGAGAGCAGTTAACCTTTATATAGCGCTTTAAGTTTGGCAGAGGACTTAACAAATATAATTTCATTTTAATCTCACAAGTGCTCTGTGATGTAGGTATTATTATTATCCCCATTTTCCAGATATGTAAATTGAACCTTTGAAGTAGCTTTGTCAGGGTACCCAAACCAGTAAATCCCTAAAGAATGATTCAGAATGAGATCTTGCTACCTCTAAATCTACTATCTGCTAACCCAGCTATCTGGCAATTCCTTTGGCATTGCATTTGAGGACCTATGATCAACCATGACACATTACCAAGGGAAGACTTTTTGTAGATAAATATTGTATTTCAGTGATCTTGTCATTGTTAATACTTCTTTTAGTGGTAAAGTTTCTTATATCACCTTTGAAAGTTGTGTACATGTGTTCCATAATTATTCCATAAGATCCAAGCAAATATACTAGAGAACTTCCTTCATACATTGCCTGGAAGAATCACAACACTTAGCTATTCACATCTTAACATGGGCTCTCACTACATAATGGAATTACTTCCTTTTTTACTGTATATCTTAAAGATGATGCATTATATGTAATTTTTATATGAAACTACTTATCTTTAATATTTAGCATCCCACATAAGCTTGTAAGTGAGTAATACATTCACCCTGTAACTTCCACTGCTTTCCTGTTTGTCCCTGTTTCATTCTGAATCTCCTCTTCTCTCCTCCTTTATGCCACTTCTTGAACACATATTCAATGCTAAAAAACTGCACCTACTTAACATACCCTCCTCTCCATTGCTTCCTAAGTCATCTACAAATTTTATGCATTGTAGATTATGGTAATAGGTGCTGAACAGTCATACAGCACCATTAGAGGAATATCAATGTTAAAAAGATGATTGTGATGACGTCATTTATATGTGGATTTATTTTTGCCTGACTCTTTGCCACAAAGAAGACTTTTTTTTTTTGATGGAAAGTTGGGTGAGAGTAGTTGGATAATAAATAGAATTGCAAAGAATAATGAAAAATAAGAAAAAGCATCAGTGAAACAATTTAAATACAGAGAAAAGAGCAGAAAGTCATTATAGGACATAGAAGCAAAACAATTTTCCTACTATTTTGTTCAATGAAATATATGAACCTATAAACAATACATTTTTCAGATTTACATCCGATCTTTTGGGGTTCTTTTTGTGTTGAAATAGTCATGTTTGCTTATATTTCCTTTATTCACGACCACAAACAAAAATAAACAAACGTGTTTTACTTGTCTTTTCAAAGAGATGATTGGGATCACTAGAAGGGCTGTATAATAACTCAGACGGAGTGTGACCCACACTCTACTTCCTATTTAATGCTTTGCCCAAAGTTGTTGTCTATCGTCACCATCTATCCAAGATACATATAATTCAGTGCTAATTCAATGGATTGGTCATCAAATTGCATTTTGTAATCTGGGGCAAGGTGGGTATTGAAACCTAATTAGTTGTTTTTAAACCTAAGGGACAATATAGTGCCTAAGGTGTACTTGGTTCTCTACTGCTTAGCTTTATGAAATTTATTTCATGTTAAAATTCCTGAGTTCAAAAAAAACCAAATAATATTGCTTCCTTCAGAGAGTACATAAGTAGACAAATCAGGCTGAAAATCACAAAGGGCCCGGCATTCTATTCACCATGCCACCTAGTTGATATGCATATACATATATACAGAGTGGACCAAAAGCCCCACAGTCCTGAGTTTCAATATTTAATAATTACTTTAAAATACCATAGCATCATATACAATATATAAAGGAAATATATATATATATATATACACATACACACGCATATATTTGTATATGCATACATATATGTTTACAATTACATAGCATATATATGCTATACCATAGCAAATATATTTTAAATACCATAGCATTATATACAATATAGATGTAGATGTAGATGTGTGTCTGTATGTGTGTATATATATATATGAAATAAAGAAAAATAATTTTCAAAAAGTTATTAAAACATCAGACTCCTTTGTGATTTTTGGCCTACCCTATATATTTACATACACACATGCACACACATATATATGTATGTATATATGTGTGTATACATGTATATTTTTATATGTACATATACTATAGTATTTTCATTTTTTCACATTACTTACAGTTTTTGGCATAACCCTCTCTTCCTCTGTGAAGTCAAATACTATTGCTTCCTTTAGGGAGGCCATAAGTAGACAAATGAGATAGGTCAAAAAAGAGTAATAACTAATAGAAAACTAGAAATAATGTGCCTTGTGACCCTTGCTAGACCCTTCCTTATTTCTCTACCATGATTGATTGATTTTTAAATGGGAAAGAAGAGGTTAAATGAACCTCAAGTTCACCCTTGAAAGGAGTAAATATTAAATATAAAGTCTGAATACTGGCCTATAAATCTGGGTAGGGAAAATCCTAGTTGCTTTCCCTTGAAGGCAGATAAAAATACAAGAGGTATTTATCTGAAGCAATCAATCCATTAACATTTATTAAGCTCCTACTCTGTGCTAGGTACTATGCTAAGTGCAGGAGATATCATAGGAGGCAAATAGGAATTCTTGCCCCAAGGAGCTTACAGACTAATGGGGGAGGCAACTTGCAAACAAATCTATACACAGCTAAATATGTAGAGAATAAATGGAAAATAATTAAAGGAGAGAGGACACTAGAATTGACTTAAGAGGGCATGGTAAAGGGGGAAAGGCTTCCCCTAAAAGATGGGATTTTCATTGTATTAAAAGATATCCAGGGAAATCTGCAGGCAGAGTTGATGCTGGACAACCTTCCAGGCATGGGGTACAGACAGAGACCATGATCCGACCTGAGTGATGCAGTGTCTTTTTCATGGAACAGCCAGGACCTGGTCAGTGTGCCTGGATTGAAGAGAAACCATCAGGGGAGTAAGGGGTAAGAAGACTTGAAAAGCAGGAGGGGCCTGGATCATGAAGGGATCTGAACATCAAACAAAGAATTTTGTACTTGATCCTAGAGTTGATAAGGAACTGCTGAAGTTTACCAAGTAGTGTGTAATTTAAAAGTCTAAATGTGGGTTCTAATCTGTTCCCCCAGTTTCGGGGGGGAAACTGACTAAAATCACTGATAAATGAGTTTAGGTTTTTTAAGGGTTTATTGAAAGATAGTAAAAGAAAGAGAAAGATTGAGAACAGATTTCTGAATAGTATATTTTGTTTTTATTTTTCTTTTTTAAATTTTTGGTGAGGCAATTGGGGATAAGTGACTTACCCAGGGTCATACAGCTAGTAAGTGTTAAGTGTCTGAGGCCGGATTTGAACTCAGGTCCTTCTGACTTCAGGGCCTGTGCTCTATCCATTGCTCCACCAAGCTGCTCAAGAACAGATTTCTTATAGCCTGGAAATCCTTGTCTTCCTAAACTTCCCACTTCTGAAGTCCTCTGCCACCAAGCCGATGCCTTGCACCAAAAAAGAGAGCCTTCCTTAACCAGCATCTGCTTCCTCCTTCAGAAATGGGAGGTTCTTCAAGCTGATGGGCTAATGTCATTCAAATTCATTGGTTCACTGGACCTGAAGGTGGAATTGATGTAAAGTTCAAAATTTTTAGCTTCTGAGAACATACCCTCTTAAATACCAGCCAGATGTGCTTACAATCTAGTTAACTGGAAGTAAGCCAGTCAGTAGTCAGTCTCTCCCCCAATTCAATCAGTTTAGATCAATTTCCAGGTGGGCCCCTGAGTATTTGCTAAATCTCCTCATCTACCACATTCCATTATCTTGACACAGTAGGGAGGTTCACATGATCTGACACTCATGTTTTTATGCTATTATTGATGAGGATTAGAAGGATAAAGATCATAACATTTACACAGGACTTCAAAGTTTGCAGTGTTTTATGTATATTTTCTCATTTGAGCTATCTATCCATTTGTCTGTCTTCTTGCCTGCCCATTTATGTATCTTTGAATCTATGTATTTAGGTATCTGTCACTTTACCCATCCACCTATCATCTGTCTATCTATTTATATGTCTTCTATCTATTTAAAATTTTGAGTACTGGCTAGGGGGCCATGCCCTGCTCCCATGGCCAATCTTAATGAGACAGTGGGGTTGCTATATAATTGGACCGAGAATTTGGTGGGGAGGGCTTATCCTTCCTTTCCTTTCAGCATCAATCTTTCCTTCTGTATTAACTTGGGATCAGCATTCAACATCCTAGCTTCTTTCCATATTGAGTTGCTAACTTCCTTCCCCTTAAAGAAATCATTTTTGTCCTTGTGTCCTCATTGCTCATAAATCATTCATTACCAGCTTGAAATCGGTGCCTATGTGTCTCTGTGTCTTTTTTTTCCTAGTCTATTTTTCAGGATGTGACATGCTTTATGAGGAGAGAAGGCCACATTTCTAAGAGATGCAAGTCACATTTTAAGGGGGAAAAGTTTTTTTTTAATTTAAAATAAACTAAAATTTCAATTGGATTGCAGAAGAATGAAGTATCGACCATGTCATGTGGCTTTTACTCGGATAGAGTATGTGCTGTCAATCTTGGCTCTTGGTATAGGAGGGCATCTAAAATGCTTTTTGCAAAAGAATTAGAAAGGACATGTTTTCTGGGACTTTTGTGTGATTATGGAGTGTTGACTAGTGGATATAGTGCTAGGCGTGTTGTTAGGAAGACTTGGGTTCAAAGAATTTCAGAAGCACAGAATTTTAGTATTTAAAAACATCATTGGTGATCCAGCGAAAGCCATACTCTAAAAGCAATTTTCCAATACAACAGGCCCTACAAGAGATTGTGGGCAGCATCTGCTCTTGGCACTGGAGCAGGATTTTCAGAAGGTAATGTGACTAAGTGACCTTATTCAAGGGGTTTTGTTTCAGCTATTTCCAAAATGGGAAACTGGACACCTCCAGGATTTTGTTCAGTTCTGGGTGACCATTTTAAAACGACCCATTAAAAAGCTTTAATTATCCTAGAGAAGAGTTGTCAGACTGATAAAGGCTTTGTCACAGAAGGATTGTTTGAAGGAAGTTGAAATTTTAACTTGGAGGACTGGGAATAAATAATGTTATCATGCATTTGAAGGACTCTAATTTGGAAGAGTCAATAGACTTGTCCTAAATTTGTCTAAGAAGGAAGAACACGGATCAATGGTTAGAACCTACAAGGAAGTATATTTTATGTGAATCTTTCTATCTATTAGAGCTGTCTCAAAGTTGAATAGGTAGATTTGAGGAAACAGTTCCTCATCACTTGGAGTTCTCAAGCAAAGGCCAGGTGAATATTCATTCATTTATTCGATTATTTTCTTTGTGGTGATGTTGAGGAGGGTATTCTTCTTAGGTTATAGAGTTGTCCTCTTGGATTCTCCCCAACTCTGAGATTCTGAGTACCCCAACAAAAGAATTTTCCTGGGATACACAATGATTCATCAGCTCCTTCATTCTCCTTCTACTTACACCAATGCACTGCATAGACATTTCCGTAAGCCAAGGGAAAGGAAGAAGGAAGATAAAATAATCAGAATATTAATAAAATATGGTTTTGTTTGCTATCAAAAGCATCTCATAAACACATATTTGGTGCATGCAGGTTATTCTCTGATTTTTCATTATGCCTACTTACATTCTAAAAATAAACTATGTTGATAGTACATAGCTTCAGAGAAAATCACTTTTCCATAAAGTACCCATTATAGTGTGTCAATGAATTTGATAATGTGCATAATTTACCTCAGGGGAGTATGTAATTAGAAAATTAACCTTTTACGTTTTTTCTCATTAATAAGTTATAGCAAATGGCTGAAGAATAACACATTACCAGCCACGTCTGCTTTATTATTGTTGATTATTTCATATATCCAAGTAACTGGTTAGGCTCGAATAACCCCAGAGGGATCCTAAATGTGTTTAAAAGGAAAAAGAACAAGTACTAGATTTTTTCCTACATTGGAGGGACCTGAATTTTCAAATCCTTGACAAGTGCACCTATGTCTTGATTTGAATTTTTCTTGTGTTGGATATTCCATGTCTCCTGAGAAGATGAGAGCTTCTTCTTTTCCCCTCCCCAAGTTATTCGTGAGGGGTAAGAATTCATTGAACATATAGCCAGGTATGGCATAGCTACTATATCAAAATGATTGCAAAGTTACCACTCCCTGTTCTTTCAGAAAGTTCTGTTAGCATGTGTCTATACTTACAAGCAGCTGGAAGGAAACAGCACTACTGATGCATCCCCCATTCCTGGAGTGATAACTGATGTAAGACCTCTCTAACTGTTCATTTGTATATGGTCCTGATGCAATCCCATTTCCCATTTCTCTCTGAAAATTCTCAGATCGTAATTTTCTGAATTGTAAGATGAGAGACTAAATAAATAAGTGAATGAATGGGTGAATAAATGAATGGAAAGCACTTATTGGGAACTTGCTATATTCTAATCACTGTGTTCAACATCATGAATCCCAATACAAAAGCAAGATCATTCTAATCTGCAGGACTTTTCATTCTTATAGGGGGAGATGGGGAATATATGAGGACATGGTGGCCAAAGAGCAGTATTTCTCAGAAAACAACAGAAAAACAAAGAAATAAAATAACCTAGTGATGGTGAATGGAACCACAGGGTCATTGATTGATGCATCCTTTGGAAAATTGGTAGTGTCGTTTTTCTAAATGTCCCAAAGATTTCTATGGTAAATGGGAGTGAGTGTGTAGAATGTTATAGGATTATTAGCAGAGGAGATCACAATGAATGTGGGATGATTAGATATAATGAGTGTTCACCAATGATGGGGCTGGGACTCCAGAGCAGAAACTGTATGGCCTGGTAGGCTTTGGACTAGGAGCTCAGTAACATGGTGGTAAGACACCCAGCAGGCATTGCTGTGGGTCTGGGTATAGCTAGATAAAGAATTATAGGATCACAAAGGAGCTAGGTGGCATAGTGGATAAAGCACTGTCACTGGATTCAGGAGGACCTGAGTTTAAATCCAACCTCAGACACTTGACACTTACTAGCTGTGTGACCCTGGGCAAATCACTTAACCCTCATTGCCCTGCACAAAGAAAAAAAATTAAGGACCTTGGAGGCCAATGAGTCTAACCTCTTTAATTTATAGATGAGAAAACTGAGGCACAGAGAGATAAAGTGAATTGCTAGGCTCATACATCTAGTGTTAGGGATAAGATTTGAATCCAAGTTATCCTATCTCTATTGCCCAGTTCACTACTTCATAAATCAGGAGATCAAGGCCCCAAGAAAGTTGTATTTCCAGGTCCAAGGAGAGATGACATGGAAGCATGGCAAAACAATGGAGTGCATTTTGGCACCCATATGTAGAACAACAAAGAGTGGTCAGCGGCCCAAGATCTGTCTCTCCCAAAGTCAAGGGGTCTTAAGATTAGCTGTAGAGGAATCATAGAGTAGTAGGTATCACTCGTGCTTCCCATCTCTAGTTTTTCTCTTGAGGCAGAAATATTAGCTCAGAGACTACTCTAAAAGACTCAACTAGGGCAGCTACATGGCACAGTGGATAAAGCACTGTCCCTGGATTCAGGAGGAACTGAGTTCAAATCTGGTCTCAAACACTTGACACTTACTAGCTGGGTGATCCTGGGAAAGTCACTTAAACCTCATTGCCCTGCCAAAAAAACCCACCACAACCACCACCACCACCACCACCACCACCAACAACAAAAAACAACCCCAAAACAAAAGACTAAACTCACTGGAGCAGGAGATAAGTCAATATGGGTGGTGTAATTGAATTTCTTATTTCAGCCCCAAACTCCCAAATATCTGCACAGAATATTTTCCAAATAGGTTTGTTATACTTATTGTTTATATAAAAATATAAATTTGTATATGTATACATGTATTTTGTGTGTATATAATATATATGTATGAAACATATGTGCACATGCATATAATAAAGTATATTAGAATTATATTAACTATATAATATATATAATATAAATATATGAAATGTATAAATATAAATGTATATCAGATAAATATAAGTACAAAAGGAACAAAAGACATGTCAATAGAGGTACCAGGAATGGCTGGATTTGGAGGATATTTTCCTAATACCTCATCAATCTGGAACATTCCCCCACCATGCACTATGTAATTCCCCTTTTCCCATTGGTGTTTTCCTCCAGAGGCTTATATTTTGGAGAGGGGCCTATGCTGTTCAAACCTTATTCTCCTTCTGGTCCTCTTTCTGACCTTCCAGATTTTATACACACCATGTCCCAGGGTATTAGAGTCCCTCCTCTCCTTTCCACCCCAGCTCCCTGGATTTTTAGCTTCCTTTTTTATCTTTTGTGTTCCTCAGTTAGAATGTAAGTTCCTGTAAAATAAGAATTATCCTTCTTTTTGCCTTTATTTATATCCTCAGTATTTAGTACAGTGATTTAGAAAGTGCCTGACTCAAAGTAAGCATTTAATAAATGCTCATTTTCTCAGGTGAAGTCATACTCCAACCCACCCTTCTTTCCCACTCAGCCCCCACCAAGAGCATAAAGATAAATTGTATCTCAAATGGAGCTTAAAATATTAGCAGATCTGAACCCGTGGCCTGAAGTGATCCACCCATAGAATTCCCCAATTATACTCTGGAATATAGCATATTCTATATAAGGCAACCAAGGGAACTTGATATTCCTTTGGGCAGCCATCCTAAGCATTACAAAACATTTTGTTACAGTACATTTCTCAGTATGGTTCATCCCAGAACAAGCAGCTATATTGTTATAGATTTGATAACCACAAATCATTCTGGAATAACCAGGGTTATATGATTCACTAACAGTTAACTCTGCCTCTCCTACCAGAATGAGTGAGACTGATTTGGAGTCAGAAGACCCAAGTTTAAACTCTATCCCTTCTATTTACTACCTGGGCAAATGTGTGACCCTCAGCAAATAAATGACTGAGGATTATAGCCTTGTAGATTCAGAATTGTAAGGACCATTAGAAGGCATCTATTAAACTCATTCATTCTAGGAATGAAGAACTGAGGCAGAGAGAGGGCAGATTACTTCTTCAAAGAAGTAGATGGGAGAACCCAGGATTTAACCTTTTCTCCCTCAATTTACACAAGTATAAAATGAATAGATGATAGATAATATTATTATAGATGAACTCTAATAACCATCCCATCTTTAAATTCACACCTTTCCTCCCAAAACATCGATCAACAAGCATTTATTAAGTACCATGTATGATTCAGGAGCAGAAGAGATATTAAATAAAATCCCTAAATTCTGAGGCTACAAAGAGAGAAGTGTAATTGTCCATGCCTTCAAAGAATTTATTTTCTTTTGGAAGAGCCAGCATGTTCATATGTAAGGAATAGGATGCTATAGGTTTAGGAACCTTGCAGGTGAGGAAACTACCAAGGCCAGTCACTACCTTCCCTGGGATTTAAATTCTTAGAAAGTCAAGTAAGTTAAGTGATGTGTCCAGGGTTCTACAAGCTGTATGTGTCATAGAGAAGACTTGAATTTAAATTTTATTGACTTAAAGATCAGCTCTTTATACAGAAGCTATATGCAGTATGTTACCTCACAAATATAATAATAATAATAATAATAATAATAATAATAATAATAATTTATACAGCATTTACTTTGTGCTAGGAATTGTGCTAAGCACCTGACAATTATTACATCATTTTATTCGCACAACAACTCTGGCAGGTGGGTCTTATTATCCCTATTTTGGCAATGGGAAAGCTAAGGTGTATTTGTATGTGTATATATTTATGTGTGTATATACATACATACATATATGCATATGTATATGTATAGACATAAAATTAATACAAAGTAGTGTGACTAGTGAATAAATTACCAACTAGGAGGATTAGAAGATGATATTCACCAGAAATATCTTGAAGGAAACCAAATATTGCAAGAGAAAAATGCAAAGAGGGAGTAAATTCCAGGAAAGAGGAAGAGGCAATGCAAAGGCAGAATTGGAGCATCTTATGCATAGAACGTCAAGTAAGTCATGATAGTTGGATGGAAGAGTATATAAAGGGATCACTGGGTAAGAATGAAGGAAAGGTGGGGAGGGGGTCCCTTTATGAAGAATTTTAAGTAATCTAAATAACTCAAAGTTTTATATAGTGTTTACTATGTACCGGATACTGTGCTAAGTACTTTATAATTATAATTTCATTTTTCTTTACAACAATCATGGGAGGTAGGTGCTATTGTTATTCTTATTTTATAGATTGGCAAACTGAGTCAAATGGGTTAAATGACTTGCCCAGACAACATAGTATTTGAGGCTAGATATGAATTCAGGTCTTCCTGACTATAGGTCCTGTGCTTTATTTAGTATGCCCGTTAGGTGCCTAAATGCTAAATAGAGTTTATAATTTATTTTAGAGGGAAGATCTAATTAATTGTATTATATATCAATAGAATCAGGTAAGTAACAGAAGTAATAGGAATAGTAGAAAATAAACAAGAAAAGAATCTCCTAAATATGACCTTGAATAGATAAATGATCCATTTGAGAAAACTAAGGAAAATTCAGACAGGGCTCAAACAATCACAAGAATTAATAAAATATTATGAAATAAGGAAATTATGTCTTATCAAATGACCAAATCAATGCAATTATAAGAGGCAAATTCATATGTTATAAAAAGAAGGAACAAGAGGAGGGAGGAAAAGTGTAGAACATTTGGGTGACCTGAAAGGAGATATAGGATCACGGCAGTTCCTAGGCTTGTTCATTGTCAATTTATTTGGTTCTCCCCTTGGAATTGTTAAAGAGAATGTGTAATATATTATTTTTTTTCTTATGATATTTTATTTTTTTAATTGATGGAAATTGAGTTTATAATAAATAAACAAGATGTGACCCAGTGCAATAATCTCTAACTTCTCCAATTTCCTCTGATAATATAATATGCATACATTATCACAATCACCATCATCATTATCATATTCTCCAAGCAATAGTCTCTTTGATCAAGAGTTGGCCACCAGAAATATTTGTCTACTAACCACTGAATAACATACTTTTAGAAGTGAAGAAATTATAGAGGAATTCCCTCTACAAAGTTCCGCCCCCCCCCCCCCCCCGCCAATTGCCATTAAGCATACACTTAAATGTTTAAAAAATGGGGAAGCTATGACCTTCATTTTAGTTTAGAATAACTCTAATTTAGGGATTCACTGCCCCCATTTACTTAGGAGTCTAATTGTAGATTTCTGAAACTTTTAACTATTGCTCTAAATTCTACTCTTAAAGTAGAACAATCAGAGCAAAATTTTATTCTCTTCTTCATGAAAGTATTTCAAATATGTGAAGGCATCAAACATGCCTCCTCCAATCCTTCTTTCCTCCAGACTACATATTCCCACTAATCTTGCCATGATATATTCTTGAGAGCTTTCTCTAAGGAGGTCACCTCCACTGAATCATAGTATCGTAAAATTAAAACTGGAAGGACTTGAGAAACCATCACATCCAATCCCTCATTTTACAGATAAGGAAACTGAGACATAATGAGGTTAAATGACTTCTATCATACAATATGGGTCTAATAAAGCATTTGGATCCTTCTTCTTGTGAGAAAATAATAGGGATTTGGGAACGCTCAAAGGCCACTGTTCTCAAAATGATTTATGGGATTAAGATTGATTGGATTGACTGACTTTGCTGATTAACTCACTTAAAGTTAATTCAATTAAAACCACACCTACCTGGCCCTCAAGAGGGTATGTTCTCAGAGGATTTGAACTGTGACCTCAACATGCGACCACCCTCAAGTTCAGTGAACCAATGAATTTTGTTGATGCTAGTCAATTAGCTTAAAGCAGTATGTAAGGGCGGCCTCTCCTCCGGACCCAGAAAAAGCTTCCACATGCAATTACTCTCAGTTAGACTCTTTCTGAGGCACTCTTGGTGTCAGAGGAGTTGGAGGAAGAAGAAGACCAGGCCGAGCTCTATTCTCTCCTCTAGGCTTGACAGCCTTCTGAACTTTCAGAGACATGTACACTCTATTTACTAATATTTAATATGCCTTAATAAATGCTTAATGCCCCCAAACTGGTGCTAAAGCTTCTAATTTATAAGTAACAACTATACTAGAAACCCCAGCTAATTTTCCCTAAAGTGGGACAGAAATAAGGCGACCACATATAGTTTTACTTGCCACATTCTACAGACATTGTGCAGTTTTATGCTGTACCTTGAATAAAACATAATATTTCAGCTAATATATGCCTGGAGAAAATTCCAACTGAAGCATCACTTTTACCATTTTTAGATACCATGCTAACAACAATAGTAATAACACAAATATCTATAGGCTGAAATATTTGTAGCTTTCTTGGCTGGCACATCACAATGGCAACTCATTACAATTGTAGTTCATACAATGCCCCACATCTCTTGCCTTAGAATCATGGTTCAGGCATGCTTCCATCTTGTATTTGTGAAACTGATTTTTTGAACCCCAATATAGAACTTAACCTTTATCACTTTTCCATGCTATCTCTTTTGATTAAGCTCATTTTTCTTATCTGTCATGATTTTTTTTATTCTGCTTCTACTATTTGATTATTAGCTTTCACTTTTCATTTTTGCAAAATCTGCAAATGTCTTAAGCTAGGACATCTCTGCCTTTATATGTTATTTGCATATGTTAATCAGCAGAGAGACACAAAGGTAGGTTCTTGAAACTCTGTGTGGAGATGGAGTTGATTATTTCTCAATTAATATATGTCCCTGTTTCAATTTTTGATGAATTCTTAAGCTTTTTGTCTCATTGCAGAATCGTTTAAGAAAAGTTGAATGGAATTATGGAAGTTTTTATAGCATTGCCTTTCCTGAGTGTAGATAAAAAAGTAAAAGCAAAAATACTTTAACATTCTTAATTGTTTAAAGACAATATTTCTAGGGGAAATTATTGGAACTAAATTTAAGAAGTTCCTTTTTTGAAACAAAAGCTTTGGGAATATACCTGCTTATTGTTTTCTTCTTAAAATACCTTGTTTTTATTAATATCTGTTATTGTTATATCATAAGATAGATAATAAAGTATGTGTAGTTGGTTAAATAGACGATAGAGAAAAAAGATAGAAAGGAAAGAAGGAAGGAAGGAAGAAAGGAAGTTAGGAAGGAAGAAAGGGAGGGAGGGAGGGAAGGAGGGAAAGAGGGAGGGAAGAAGTAATAAAGCAGTTCCGCAAAAATAACCAACACTTTAACTTTACCTGAGATTTTGCCAGGATTCTGCAGCCATACTTTTTGTTTGTTGGTGGTTGTTGGTGGTGGATTTTACCTTACAACAAAGGGAGAAAGGTGTATGATTTATTTTTCTTAAATCGTAATTTGGATTCCAGACGTCCTAGAATATGGAGACAACTGAAGTTATTTTATATATGGCTCATAACTTCTTTTTTTGATTGGTTTGAGAGGTCAAGGATATCAGAGAAAATATTTCATCCTCCATCTGGTTTATTACTTGAGCCAGAAGCTGATGACATGTATTATCTTAGTAATTCTAGGGCCAAATTTAGTCTTTATAATTGTGCAGCATATATATTCTGGGTTTTGTTATTGATGAAGTTTTTTAAAATTATTTTATTATTATTACCATTGTTTTCTAAGTCCTGCAGATGACACAAAGTTGGAAAAGGTAAAATGACATACTGAGTCACCACCCAAAGTGATCTTGAAAAGATAGATTACTAGACTGAAACTAAAGTAATGAAATTAAATAGGTATAAATGTGAAGTTTTACATTTGGGTTTTAAAAAACAAATAGATTCCCAATTATTGGCTGTGTTGGGCATAGTTAGAAAGCCATTAATTACTACTACTACTGCTGCTGCTGCTACTGCAACTATTACGACCACTTCTCCATATATATATATATATATATATATATATATAATTGTAGGATTTTAGTGGACTACCTTCTTATTCTGAGCCAGCAGTGTAATATGGCAGCTACAGATCATAACGTGATCTTGGGTTGTTTTAAGAGCAGCAGGGCTTCTAGGAAAAGGGTGGTGATTGTCCCTTTGCACACTCTCGTGATCACACTTGCCCAAGGTCACACAGCTAGTGTTAAGTGTCTGAGATCAGATTTGAACTCAGGTCCTCCTGAATCCAGGGCTGGTGCTTTATCCACTGTGCCACCTAGGTGCCCCAAGAAAGCTTTTAATAAGCCAGTGACTGTCAAGAGGGAGGCAATGAGAATGAGGAAGGGCCTTGATTCATATCATGTGAAGTTCAGTTGTAGTCTAGAGAGATTTAAAATGAAGAGGAGAGGGCTCAGTGAGAAAAGGATAGACATCTTAAAGTATATGAAGAGTTATCATGTGGAAGAGAAATTATATTTATGCTATTTTTCCCTATACGGACATTGCATAAAAGCTTATTTTTAGTTGATATAAATGATACATTTTTAACCATTGTGAATATCCTGAAGTATAAAGACCTGCCTCTGGAGGGATCAGGTTCCCCATCATTCTAGGGCTTCGAACACCACCCAAAGTATGTTATCTTGAGGATCTTTTTGTGTGTGGTTTAGCCTAAATGGTCTAAATCTGTGAGCATATGATACTAGAAAAGTAAGGAAGGGTTACTTTCTTCCCCCAAAATCTAAGCTCCTTTTCTCTTAAAATATGTTCATTGGTTGATTTCTCTCCTTCTCTAATCGCCAAAACCACCTCCTCTACCTGCCTTGTCATATTTCCTTGGAATTAATCAAGCTCACATGACTTTAGTGAGGGAACCCTGACTAGCTGAGAGTTAGTAACTGCTCAAAATGAAAGGCGATTTCAAATTCACCAATACTGAATTAATGAGTCGTTATTCTCTCTTGCAAGTTTTTCAATGATCGAAGGATTTCCCTAGTAATGTATCAGCCTGCCTTTTATTATTTTCTTTAATCTCTTACTATGGATAAAGAAGACCATATTTCCTTGTTTTCTTGATTTGTATTATTGACTTTAAATTATACTACCCTTTCACAAAGGGAAGCATAAAAAAGGGTTTAAATAGGTTGATCAGCAGATGAGTGGGTAAAATTTATATGGAGGCAGATATTAAAAGAAAATCCTTATTATCACTGGTTTCTATAAATTAATGGACTATGCATTAAGGTAATGAATTTGCCATCCTTGGTGCTATTCAAGTATAAGCCGTGCTACTTGTCAGTAGGGTTGTAGAGGGATTTGTGTTTCAAATATCAGTGGGGCTTGATTTTTTTTAAAAAATGGCCCTTTTCAACTTTTGGTTGCCTAAATGGTGGTGTGAAGGAAGCTAAAGAACAGATCATTGAAAATGATTATGGGTGGGAGAGGAAATTCTAGCTCCTTCCAAGAATGTCTATACATTATTCATAAAAACCGGAGGCTCTGGAGTCAGGAGATCTGAATTCAAATTCCACTTCTGATCCCAGCCCTATGTTGATTGGCAAGTCACAAACTATATGAACCTCAGTTTCATTTCCCTATCTGTAAAATAAATGTTCATAACAATGCTTGCATTTCCTATGTCACATGACTTGTGATGAAAATACTTTGGAATTTTAGACTAAATATACATAAAGAAAGTAATATCATAAACTCAGGGGTTACAGAAATTGCAAAATGAGCACAATTATCTACAACCAAAACAAAACGTAAGCAAGATAATTAGCAGGGTTGAAGATGGAATGTATACATAGAACAGAGAATGAATGGAAAGATAGAGAGCCCTTTTCCAATGTAGCTTGGATAACTGACCTGAATAGTTGTCAAAATGTACTAGCCAAAGTGAAATCATGTTGGTTTCTTTGCATCTTTGACCAACTATCTTTTTTATTGAAAAGTAGCTTTTTGACAAAAGCATTTTAATTTTCTTTGATTTCTTAATCACCTCTTCTGAATTTATTGGTCATTTATACCATATTAGCCATCCTTTGTACAATGTTGTTATACTTTCTTCTACATCTCTTTAACATTTAAATTCTAATCATCTCTTTTGTTGCTAAGTTATTTCAGAAATTCCCTCCAATTATGGAAGCAGGCATCATAGACTATATATCTTTCTCAAAAGTCATTCAACTGGGAGCAGCTAGGTGGCACAGTGGATAAAAGCACCGGCCCTAGATTCAAGAGGAACTGAGTTCAAACCGGCCTCAAATACTTGACACTTACTAGCTGTGTGACCCTGGGCAAGTCACTTAACCCTCATTGTCCTGCAAAACCAAACAAACAAAAAGTTGTTCAACTGGGGAGAAACAATTGAAAATTTTCTCCCCACCCACATACTTAGTATAAAGGAATCTTATGTAATGGGCAGATAGTTGGGGATAGTGTTATGTAAAGGTCATCAGGGTGAATTATATATCTTTTAAATTAGGAGAGTAGAAGGGTTATCTCTAATTTATATGAGAAAAAAAACATATAGGTAAAATGGCAGACCCATTGATGATCAATTGCTATTAAGGGAATATTACATCTTTGGTAGTTTAGTAATCAACAGATACAAGTTATACTGAATGAGAAATAGCAAGATAGGATTATCGATAAAGAAAAAAAAATCATTTTAGAGTCCCATATAGCAGTAGTGGTAGTGATGGTGGTGCTAAACTTTTGAAATCTTAGATAATAAAGTCAGTTGTACAATCTTCCTTCTGTTCCTCTCTTTTCTACTCTTCTTAAACATCTTCTTTTGTGTTTTCCTTCCACTTCTCTTTCTCTTCCTCTCTCATCTTTGTCTTCTACTTATTCCTCTCCTTTTTTTATTTCTCCTCTTCTCCCTTTTCCAGAACCTAATATAGAAGTCAAAACATTTGGAAAACTTATTTTATTATTAGCCAATACCACAAGCCAAAAGACAGATCTGACATGTTGTAGGGTGAATGAAAATAAGAACAAAATATAAGTCTCTAAGACATACCCATTATGGAAAGGCAGAATTGTGTAATGGTGAGAGTGGTGGAATTGGAACCAAAAAGGTCTGTGTTTGAATCTTGGCTTAAACACCTACTAACTTTGAGACTTTAGTGAAATACCTATTTGGGACTCAGTTTCCTTTTCTATAAAATGGGAAGTTTGAATCTAATGATCTTCCATCTTTAAATCTGTGATCGTAAGATTATTTTTTAAAAATAACACATCAAACAATCATATGTAGACACAAGACAAAGTAAGGCAAAATGCTCTATGTTACATAGAGGGCCCAATGTAATATTCAAATGGTTAAAATTAGAAAAGGAAGAAATATATTATTTTCAAACTCTAAGGGAAGTATAAAAAACAGTAGGAAATAAAAATTAATAACTAAAAAAGGGCACTTCACAGTGTCCCCTTGCAACAAGGTTTTGAAGTGTGTTAATTCATGAAAGGCATCAGCATTTATTGCATAAATAGATAGCAATGGTGAAGACAGATAATAAAGAAATCCTGAAAGCAAATAAATAATAGAAATATTTTCAAGGTTGGAGAGAAGAAAATAATGCTCTTGAGACTCTCCCAAACATTCAGACGTAGATGAGTAGAGTTTCTTTTGCCTCCCTGGGTCTATAATTCACCAGATTCAGTGCAGTATTATGACTTGCCTCCTACCTAAATCTCATCCGTTGCCAAACTAAGCAAAAAGAAAAAAAAGAAAAGTTGCACTTTAAAAGCTACATTTCCTGCTGTCATTAGGATGAGCTACAGGATGTCTCTGTTTTTAAAGGCTAAAAAAATAAGTCTCATGGACTTCTTCCTTTATAACAGGAGTTTCCTGCTTCCTTTTAGAAATCCCAGCTCTTGAACAGGAGAAGTTAAGCTGACTCATGGCCATTTCTGTGTTCTACAATCCATTAAATTCAATATTTGCTGAGGACATGTTTGCATGTCACTGTGCCCTAAAAGATCTGGTGGTACAAAGACAAAAACCAAATAAGACCTGACCTCATGCAACTTTCTTTCATCTGAGAAGAACCATTAGACTTGGACATCATAACATTTAGTGGTCCTTAACTTGGTTTGTGTCAAGGAACCCTCTGGCATTTTAGTGAGACCAACAGAACCTTTCTCAAAATTTTGTTTTAAATGGTTAAAATAAAACATAAAAGTCTACCAATGAAAACCATTATAGTGAAATACAGTCATTAAAAATAAGCAAACAAATAAAGAATGGATGGAAAATTAAATGCATACATACATACATACATACATGAACACATATACACATTGTCATGGTCACAGGTTGAGTAGCTCTTGTCCAAATCCTTCAATTTAACTCTGAGAAAACTAAGACCCAGAGAAATATAATAATTTGCTCAAGGTCTCAGAGGTATAGCTGGGTTACAATCCAAGTCTGTTTGACTCCAAAACCCATGAACTTCTGCCTATACTATGTTCCTTCTCTGGAATGACTGATGATGATAATGACTAGTGTTTATGTCATTTTTAAGTTTGCAAATTACATTTCAAATGTTATCTTATTTGATTCTCATAATAAGTTTGGGAGATACCATTTTTTATTCCCATTTAACAGTTCAGGAAACTGAGGCAAGAAGTAAAGTGACTTGCTCAAGGTCACACAGCTGGTAAGTGTCTGGGATTTGAATTCTGTTTTTCCTGACTCCAGGTCCAACCCTTTATCCACCACACTACCTAGCTGTCTCATAGCGTCTTGAAACAGGCTTCTCTGATTTGTTTGTAAAGGTTCATGATAACCCTTTTCCACTTTATTTCTGAAGCCACTCTCTTCAGCCTCTTATGTGAAGCATGTGATTTCTCATTTTCCTACTCTATGATGCAGAAAGTGACGGAGAAAGGTAGATCTTCAAAAAATTTTAAAAATCCAATCAACATGGAATCTTCCATTTGGATCCACTAATAACACTTAAATTGAAAGGCCAGGTCTTCAGAGATACAATTATCTGGATAATCCAGGCTCAAGTCAAGCAGCTTTATCTTGTCCTAACATATGTTTGGGACTGAGAGCTTGAATCATCAAAATTGACCATCTGTAATGCCCTGATTCCATGTTTCACTCCATTACATGTTTTCAATGTTTTTTAACCAGAAATAAGTTGTCCAGCATGCTACATTGTGGATAACCATTTTTCACCAAATCAGAAACCATTATTATCATTTGTTAAAATTACTTCATGGTTGTAGTGACCATCAGAAAGACCTCTCAGTTATCCCTAGAGAATTACTGTAATTTATTTTTCTCATAAACATTTCATTACATCATAATGTAGCATTACTGACTTATATCAACATTACTCTCATTTATTCCCTTCCCCCTTCCCAATTTAGATTAGGTCTGCATGATTGCTGTGAAAGCAATCAAAACTGAGAAATTCTCTCAAATAACCAGTTGATTGTATCTACATGATACCAGATAACTGGCTTTGTTTTCTCGCCTCTCCAATGAATTGATGAGTTATGTTGCTGTTGTCGAAACAAATCCTTATTGAATTCCTGTCTAGAGTAAAGTTATACTAGTTATATCAGAGGCTATTCAAAAAGCTCTCTTTTCTCTTAATTTTAGCATTGTGCTTAATTGAGAATGTCAAAGTTGTAATTATCCTTGGGCTTGTATGGTTTATTGAGGGTGATTTTCTCAATCTTAAAATATCAAATAGTCTTTTACCCTTAGACTTGGTCTCAATAGTATACACAATAAAAAAAAAACTAACAATAATCTTGAATATGAATGAGTGAAACTAATCTGATGTTTCTTATAGCCTAGCAGTTTAAAGGTGATACAAATGCTGGCTTAACTAAACATTTTAAGCTGGTGCTTTTGAAGGTGAATTCAAAACAGGAAATGTATTTAAAATGATATTATATATAGGGGGCCGCTAGGTGGCTCAGTGGATAAAGCACCCGCCCTGGATTCAGGAAGACCTAAGTTCAAATCTGGCCTCTGACACTTGACACTTACTAGCTGTGTGACCCTGGGCAAGTCACTTAATCTTCATTGCCCTGAAAAAATTATATTAAATATATCACTTAAGTTATATAAGCTCTGTTAAGAAGAACACTATAATTAGAGGTACATGGAAATTAATAAAGCATCAGTAAAACAGACCAGTAGAGGAAGCATATAGATAGACAGAAAGCTTCAAATTCAGGAAGATGTAAGTTCAAGTCTGGTCTCTGACACAAAATGGCTGTGTGACTGAGCAAGTCACTTAACCTCTCATTGCTATAGATAACCCTCTAAAATTGAAATTGTTAAACAGTTTAAATGAATAACAATTATTAGAATAGTAATTGTGATTAATATTAATAGAAATTATTTTTGTTTTATTGTTATTTTTATCTTCATATTCTTAGGATCTAGCAAAAAAAACTCAATAAAGCACAAGACCTTAATAAATACCTGTTGATTGATTGATATTCCTTTTCTATATGACAGTAAGCTCCATTTTGGAAGTGACCATCTTTTACCTGAGCTTTGTATCTTCTCCAGTGCATATTAAATATGCCCTCCTTGAGTTGAATGAATGAATTAAAGAATATTCAGGTGGTCAGTCAGTCAATAAGCATTCATTGAGTGCCTATGATTGTCATATACTGTGCTAAGCACTGGCCACCCACTGAATATTGCCCAGCTTGGAGGTGATAGTGGAAAAGGACACCCTAATATCTCTGAGTATTTATGGAATACATTACCAGATGTTAACTCTGAAAAGAGAGGGGTGGGAAGGAGATGAAGAACAGCTTTGACTGACCTTACAATTTTGCTGGTGATCAGGATCCTGTGCTTAGAAGGAAGAATCATAGACTCATAGATGTAGGACCAGAATTCAATCAGTCCAATCCTCTTATGTTATAAATGAGGAAAATGAAGCCCAGAGAGATGAAGCAACTTAATGAAGGTCACACAGATGGCAAGCAGGAGGAGTCTGGTTTAAACCCTCCCACTCCAGTTCCTCAAAGTTGAAATCCACTGTTTTTGTCAATGTCCTGTGATGCTTCTATTTTATTCATTTTTCCTAGTTCTCCATTTGATTGGTGCCCTTGGTAAGTTTTCACTAAGGACTTTAAAACTGGAAAGCATATGACATATGTCAGGTATAATATAGATCGGTGGAAGTCATCATCTCAAGCAGTACAGATTCTCATTACCTGCTTGTAAATGTCTGTGTGGTGTGTTAACACCCCATCAAAGTGTAATGTGCTTGAAAAAATAAAATCTCCTTCTCTGAGCGATGTACTTAGTCAGAATATTGTAGCCTTCACTTTGGAAAGGCTTGCCATTTCAGTATTCTTAGGCTAATGTGTATTATTCATGAGGTCCCTCACATGGGCAGGCAGGCTGTATTGCTCACAGAGACTCCAGTGTCCATAGTTCAAAGGATTGGTTGTTGGCAGGCCAAATATTTGTGCATTTCACCATGAATCCCTCCTGCCTGTCTCCATGCCCTTTGGCTATGATTGATATGAATGTAATAATTGACCATGGCAACAGGACCATAGCTCAAATCACAGACAGAATTTTATCAACAACTTATCTTGTTTGTATGAATGAGAGCGTCTCAGGATGGGGAGGGAGGTGGTCTTTGAAAGCTGCTCCCAGGTATTTCACAATCACAGATGAATCTTTACCTCTGTGTGTAAAACAAGGACTATAGCATCAAAATATCCTCAACAAAGTGAGGCATTAGATAATCCACTGGAAAATTGGTTTTATAGGGATTTCTTTCATATAAGAATTGGCTAGATGGCCACTGGGGACCCTTCTCAATCTTAGATTCTTTGATTTTTCTGTTTGGATTCTGAGAGCAGAACCCTGAGCCGTGTATGGAAGGGGCCAAGAAGCCAATTGCCTTGATACCTGACAACTTTTATTAATAATTGGAGACATCCAAAATCAAATGGGCAACCAATTGTGGGTTCCCTTTGTTAGAAGTGAGAGCTATGTGGTGTAGTGGTTAGAGTGCTGGACTTGGAATCAGGAAAACTCTTCTTCTGGGTTTCAAATCTGGCCTCAGACACTGAGTAGCTTTGTGGCCCTGAGCAAGCCACTTCACTATTTGCCTCAGTTTCTTCAACTGTAAAATTAGTTGGAGAAAAAAATGGCAAGCCATTACAACATCTCTGCCAAGAAAAATTCCAAATGGGGTCAGAAAGAGTCAGACATGACTAAAACAATTGAAGTACAACAACTTGTTAAAGTTCAAATAAAGACTGGATAGCAACCCGCTGTGTAAGTTACAGTGGGAATAAGAAAAAAATGGTTTAAATTTCACCTCCAACTTTTTTTTAGCCATATGACCTGTGATTAAAAAATCTACCATCGCTCATGCTCAATTTCCTCTTTGTAAAATGAGAATAAGAAAATCTATAGTACCTACCTCATAGGGTTGTAAGTTTCTAATGAAATGTAATGTGTGGGGATCTCAAAGGACCCTTATTGACCAAACCCCTATTATGGAAAGATTAAATTTAAGTGTTCATAAACCTTAAGGTAGTTAGTGTTATTATCACTACTGTTATTTGCTAACCTATGCAGTATTATCTGAAAGGAATTAAAGTATAATTCCAATTCTGATGAGAGAGCAATGAAATTAAGCTAGCTAATTAACTACTCCAAGGAAAGGGAAGGGAGCATTGTGGGTATGTGTGATGTCAAGAAAACCTGGGTTCAAGTCTTGTTTCTAGTATAAATTTGTAAAATCACTATGGGCAAGTCATTAAACCTCACAGTGCTCTAGGCAGATCCTGAAAACTGAGAATTAGGGAACAGGTATTGATATGCACTGATGGAGGGTGTTTCCAAATGATAAATCACCATACTAAGAAATCATGAATGTGAGGAATGTGACCCCCACCTATCACTACGATCATAATTTTCATCATCATCATTATTCATAAATATGACTTTAAATGAAGACCTATGTAGAGCAGAGGGCGCATGCTCCACACATATAATGAAGACAGTTCTTTTCTATTGATAAGGAAGGCAGCTAAGAAGGTGAAGGTGGAAAGAAGAATCACCAAATCTTTAGTTCAGTTATAGAAATGAGAAGACAGACAAGTACACATTTCCTGTTGCTGAAGGATGCAGATAGACAATTTTTAAACGAGCAACATTATATGTGTGGTCATTAGCTAGAAGATAAATGTTTGAAGCAGTACAATGCTGGCACTAACAGCATAAGTAGCTTTCCCTGTGGTTGTCCAGCTTGATCACCTATTACCCACTGGGTAATGTTTTCTGTGTCATTAAAACTCACCTTACCAGATTTGAGACAAGCAGAGCTTTAAGGGTACAAATGAAAACAAATCTCATGGAAAAGTATATTAATGAAATCCTGTGTTCCAGAAAGTTGATATAAAATTGGTTATTCATGATTCACGATGAAGGAAATACAAAGACATTGCTAGATGTACAAATGTTGGGTCCCCGATGAACCAATAATAATGTGCCCTAGAGAATGACAGGGAGTTGTGAATAGTGAATTTGAATGCAAAAGGTAACTATCAATCTCAGCCATTCCAATCCCCTGACACATTTTAAAAAGAGAACGTGCAATGACAGGAAGCTGGCACATTGTTTTGTTTTGTTTTTTTAATATCTAGCTAGGAGAATGAAATTGACAGTTATGGAAGGTATTCTAGAGTTAAATGGACATTCAAATAGGCAGGGCAGTGTACATTTCATACTAAACAGAATCTATATCAGGAAAAATGAAATGTAAGTTCTCTATAGGCAATATATACCTTGAATTAGTAAATGGTGAATATGGCAAAAGTAACCAAATCACACTGGTCTGGTAAAGATAGTGAATACCTTAATCATAAAGGAATTTTTTGACTTGATTTTGTTGCTCAATTATATGGGCTTCCCCTTTGTCTCACAAATTGATTTCTTTCTTTGTAATGTCCTCAGCTCTCATAGGTTCAATTATCTCTATGCAGATGTCATGGACACATATGTATATGCACATTTACATGCTATTGTTGTTTGTTCTTAATTTTCAAAGACCAATGACATCAGAGGGCGATACCTTGACTCTCATCTGACTTTGATATAATTGAGGCAGAGTGGCACAAAGTTGTCACTGAACTTCAGCAGCAAGACAAATGTCAAGATCAAGATCCCAATGGCCAGGATACAGTAGATGACCTTGGCATCTTCCATATCTCACCAAGCTCTAAGTGTTCCATAGAAGCTTCTTCAGTCACCTTCACAGCCTTTGAAATAGATTGTTCTTGTCTACCCATTCCATCTAGGGAAGTCTTCATATGTTTTTGATAAACATCCCACTAACTCACTGACAGATTTGTGGCTCATTGGTCTCCCTCAGCCTGGCTTAGCTTCTATGCAGAGACAGCTTACTGGGGTGTGGCGGCTAAGCATGCTACAGCTCCTTGGAGTCTCAGGTGAGAGTTGAATGCCATGTGGACACAAAGGTGGATGAGCAGCTCTGAAAAAGGCTTGGCAAGCCCTTGTACCAGAGGTCCCAATGTTCCTTGAACATCCATACACCCCATATGCATGCATATACATACCTGTACTCATATGCAGACACATTCAATACATGTGTGTACATATACATGCACAACAGACATGTACATAATGTATATATTGCAATATACATTGAAATAATTAAACCTAAAACTATATATGCACATATATGAATGAAAAGTTATATATATTATATTATATACAATAAAATATAATCAGAATGAATAGGGAAATCGATAGGAATTTATCTATTTATGTAGATCTTTAATTTCTCTCTTGAACACCATTCCTGCATCTCTGTCTACTTAACATTTCCTAATGGTATGCCCTAAATACAACTCAAGTTCCATGTGTCCAAAATAGAACATATTCTATTTATTCTTATATATATTCCTCATCACCTTCATACTGTCACAAATACACACACACACACACACACACACACACACATATATTTATGTATATGTGTGTATACATCCCAGAAAATGATAGACAATAGAAGAGTTACTTAAGATAACTAACACTAATACACTGAAAGATAGTGTCAGGATTCAAAAAAGATTTTGACTGGCTAGAACATACGACAAAATCTAATAAATTTAGATTTAATAGAGATGAGCATAAGGCACTTGGGATGAAAAAGAAAATTAATTTAATAAGTACAAGATGGTGAAGTATGACTAGAAACCATTTTAGGATTTTAATGGACTGAAAGCTCAATATCAGTGAACAATGAGATGTCAGATTGTTTTTATTTATTTATTTATTTGTTTGTTTGTTTGTTTGTTTGTTTATTTATTTATTTATTTTATGTATGAGGTATTTTATTTTTTCCATTACACGTAAAGATAGTTCTCAACTTTTGTTTATACATGCTTTACAATTTCAGATTTTTCTCCCTCCCACCCCTCCCTCCCCCCTCCCCTAGACAGCAGGTAATCTGATATAGGTTACATATATATATCAGATTGTTTTTAAAAAAAGAAAAGCTATGATCTTAGTCTATTATTAAGTGAGAGAATTCAGGAATTAGGAAGTGATAGTCCCCTTGTATGGTTCCCTGGTTGGAGCACATATGGAGTATTTTGTTTAGTTCTGCAATATACACATATACACATGATAAATTGGAGGCAAATTCAGAAGACATGAACCCACTATTCAGGAAAAACTGTGAAAGGCTTCTTTTTTTTTTTTTTGAGAATGTGATATTTTAGCTGAGACTTGAAGGAAGCCAGGAAGAAGACATGAGGAGGAAGAACTTTCCAGGTATGAGGGACAGTTGATGAACATGAACAGAATCAAGACATGGAGTGTCTTGGACATGGAACAAGAAATAAGACAGATTCATTGATAGAAGGGTACATGAAGAGGAGTAACAAATAAGAAGCTTTGAAAGATAGAAAAGGGATAGATTATGAAAGGTTTTAAAAGTCAAGCAGAAGAGCTTAGATTTGATGCTGGGGAATAATAAGGAGTCACTGGAGTTTATTGAGTAGTAGGCGGTGACAGTTAGACATACACATTAGTAAGATAATTTTTACAGCTGTTTGAAGGATAGATTGCAATGGGGAGAAATCTGAGGCAGGCAGACCATTCAGCAAATTATTGCAATAATCCAGGTTTGAGGTGATGTAAACATACAAAGGGGTGGTGGCAGCATCAGAGGAGAGAAGGGGATATAAAAAAGAGATATCTCTATGTGGCAAATACTATATAAGGAATTGTGGACACAAGTACAAAGAATGAAATATTTAATACTCACATTGAGCCTTTCTTCTAATGGATGGTAATAGCATGGGAGATAATGCCATATAAATATAAGATGAATGAACTAGGGTGTATTTAGTTTGGAAAATAGAAAACAAGAAAACAGGCACAGAGTTATCTTCAAGTATTTCAAGAACTATAAATGAAAAGACCCATCCTTGAGGACAGACCTGGGAGTAACAGAGAAAACTTTCAAAATGGCATATTTAAGATTCATATAAAGTAAATTATCCTGAAATCAGATCCATCCAAAAGGGAAAGGAGCTTGTTTGTGATGTAGTGATGATTCCCTTCACTTGAGATGTGAAAGAAAAGCACAGATGACTATTTCTGAAGCATGCTGTTAAATTATTTCTGTTTCATGTTTTGGATTATCTGGGTGGTCCCTTACAAATCTAAGATTCAGTGATCTGTAAAAAATGACTAGATAAATGTGATTGAATGGAGTAGAAAAGCAAGTGGTATTAAGAAACCAAATAGGAGAATCCACATGGTCCAATCTTTTTTTACCTGCAAACAGACCCTTCTTAACAGTAAAGAAAATGGGCAGAGAATATCATGGAAGATTTTTTTTTTCATTGCCTTCTTTCTATTTCTCTTCATTGAAAAACAATGCAGGGGGCGGCTAGGTGGCGCAGTGGATAAAGCACCGGCCCTGGATTCAGGAGCACCTGAGTTCAAATCTGGCCTCAGACACTTGATGCTTACTAGCTGTGTGACCCTGGGCAAGTCACTTAACCCCCATTGCCCCGCAGAAAAAGAAAAAAGAAAAAGAAAAAGAAAGAAAAACAATGCAATGGGTAGGTAGAGTACTCTTCCTTCTAACCACACACAAACTCATTTTTGTAACATCACTAGAAAAAGGGAGATATAGGGACTTCAACAGAGAATTAGAAAAGTAGAAAAGCACATATGAAGTAAATGTATGATTGAAGCAGACAAGATGGTCTTATGGTGAGAAGTTTTCCACTACTGTTGGATGGAGCTAATGAACAGTTTATCTAAAATATAGGTATCTTTGAGATGTCAAGAGAACTTGAGGATGGTTCCCATCACTTTAAGCAGACCTTTTAATCCTTTTGGTGAACTCGAAGGATGAACACAAAGAGGAGTCACACAAGATGTGTAGGAATGACTGGATGAAAGCTACATAATTAGGATAAATACAGACATGAATTAATGATTTTTTAAAAAAATTACTAGATAAGTACTAGATGTGTAATTACATTAACATAAAATTTCCCTAGATGAAGAAACTGCCTCTTCAAATGAAGGTCGGTACCTTCTCTATAACTTATGGTCTTAGAGAGCTGACTAGAGAAATAAGAATTTAAGTGTCTTATTTGGAGGCCATGCTTTAATCCAGATCTTCCCAGTTCAGAGGCCATCTCTTTAACTCCCATACCATACTACTACTTTGTTTTCATTTTTAAAAAATATAATCATTAGGGTGTTCCTTTAAACTTGAAACTTTAAGTATTTTCAAATATGGAAATTTTGTCACAATGGAATTTAAACTGAACACATTTGTATGTATATCCCCCTGCCACCCATATTGTAGGTATTTTATAAATATATTTAGGGTCAGAGATGTTCAATATTTCTATTTTATTACTATTTTCTGTTATCTTATACTCTCTATTGTTGAAAAAATCTTTTATTACAAAATTAAGATTCCATTGTTTTAAGCCTCCACAAATCTTTAGTATTATTAAGGCTTTTTAAAAATAAAATCTCTGAGCTATATTATTACTAACTAAAATAATTTCTGTTGTCATGTGTTGGGATTCAGATGCAAAACAATTTCTTACTTTCATTATAAAATTGAAATTTTCCTAACTAAAAAAGAAAGTGGCTAAAATTGGAGTGAATTATTTTTCACTTTGGTCTCCTCAATTTTAAGTGAGCTTTCTTCATGGTAAATGGATGTGAGCACCATGGATCGTGGTTCACTTTCTGACAAACAGCATTAGGAGGAGAAAAGACTCTGGTTAATATATTAGGGTTATTATAATACAAATCACCCAAAAAGCTGATAAAACAGAAGCCCTGAAATCATGGAGAATCTCCCTCCTCATGAATCCATGTGGTTTCAGGACTGCCTGAGATAATCACCATGGTAAAAGCTTTGGAGACAGAATAAGGATAGAGCGAGTCTTGGAAGATAAATTAAGAAAGTAAAATCCCATTATTATCAGTAATACTATTCAGATTACCATGTCAGAAGGGTTGAATAAATTAGGGATGTTCCATATTGCTAAACCTTATCCAGTGAAACACTTAAAATAATGATTGGCAAAACATCACCAAAGTGATTGAATCCTTGTGGTGCTTTGCTTTTTTTTATTCCTTTCTTTCTTTCTTTCTTTCTTTTTTAATTTTAAGTGTCCTAACAGGTACATCAGGAATGACCTATGTGTTTCCCTTATAACATCTCTCCAGTCCCCAACCCAGAGGCTGACAGAGGTGAAAATATGTGTTGAATTGATTTTTGTATTCTTCCTTTTGACTCACTTCTTAGCTAATGGAGTTCTGACCTGATATTATATAGGATTTTCTTTCTCCTTTTCGTCTTTTGATCTAGACCAGTTGGGGAGCTACAAGTATGATATCTCCTTCCATGGACGGAGCTCAGTGGCTCATGTATAACTTATAGTCTTGTTTGGTTGCCTGAGAGGAATGAGAGGTTAAAAAGTCTTGTCCAGAGTCACAAAACCAACATATAATAAGATGTTGGATCTGAATTGATAACTGGCTGACACTAAGGCCAACTTTCTGTCTACTGCCCATTCTACTTTGTTCTCTAGGAATAACACAACCTTAAGTAAATTGGAAGCAGAAAAGGGATATATAGATAAATGAAAAAAGAAGAGTGCTATATATGGTGGGTACAATGATAAACTTGGACTTGGAAAGACCTGTGTTTGAACTCTCCCCTGATTTCTTATTTGTAATCTGACCTGGGACAACGAATATAAACTCCCTAAATTTTGGCTTCCTTATTTGGAAAATGAGGGGTTTGAATTCCTTGGAATCTGACATCCTAGTTAAAAACCTGTTATCAAAAGAATATGGTTTTTAACTTTAAATTAGTAATCCAAATTTATATTAGTGTAAAAAGAAGTCAATCAAGTCAATATGTGCTGGTTTTAATTATGGTATAATTAATTAGGGACATAGGGAAGGAAGGAAGTATTTATATAGCATCTACTGTGTGTGATGCAATATGCTTAACACTTGTTTGAATGTTCTCTCATTTGATCCTCAGAATAAAGCTGCCAGGTAGATGTTATTATGCCCATTTTAAAGTTGAGGAAACAAAGAGAAGTTAAGTTTGGTCACACAACTAGGAAGCATTTGAAGCCAGATTTGAATAGAGGTCTTCCTTACTCTAGGCCTAGTAATTTAGGTATTAGTGCTCTATCTAGTATGTCTACCTAGATGCTTCTATAAAGCCTGGAGGTTACATTGAAACTCAGGTCTTCTACTCTAGAGTCCAGCAGTCTATCCACCATAATGCAGACTCATGATGATTAAACATTTTAAAAATTAGGACAGACAATATAAAACCAAATGATTAATTGAGTCTTCTTGGGCATCTTTAGCTAGGTGGCTCAGTGGAAGACTGATCTTCCTGAGTTCAAATCTGTCCTCAGACAAGTACTAGTTATGAAATGGTGGGCAAGTCACTTAGTTTTCTTTGCCTCAGTTCCCTCATCTTAAAAATGAGTTGGAGAAGGAAATAGCAAACAACTCCAGTATCTTTACCAAGAAAACCCCAAAATGGGGTCATGAAGAGTTGGATGTGACTGAAATGACTGAACAATGGCCAACTGTTCCTTAGTTTCTTTGGCTGCATGAGTTGACACACCCCCTTCCACTTTTAAAATCCTCTGATTGAAAAAAATGGCCCAAACCAATCCTGTTACTAAAATTGTATTTTCAATTCAACAAACATTGATTAGGTCCTTACTATACATTTACTATGTGTTGAAAGAAATAAAAAAAAATTAGCTGCATATGGTCTTTACTTTAATGAAGTTCACAGTCTAGTAAGTAACTTTCACCTCACAGGGAAGATGTTTTAAATAGCTAATAGGAACTTGTTATTTAGAGAGAGAAAAGACCTTACAGAACATCTGGTCTATCCTTTCATGGTGTACATGGAGAAATGGTAACCTAGAGAGGTTAAATTCCTTTTTCAATGTCAAATAAGTTAGTGAGTAGAAAAGAAATAGGATTTAACCCAGGTCTTCTGCTAGGCTTTCTACTACTGATCTTTCTACTGATGGTGTATGGTCTATGATAAATGAAGCTACCAGATGACTTTGTCTGAAGGATTTGATGGGGCAAAGAGGAGCTTTGGATGAGCAGTGGTGTCATATAGTCTTTGAGGGAAAAAGAGTCATAAAATGGTATGGATATTTGTGTTATGATGAATAGAATGTTGGACTCTAGAGTAGAAAACATGGGTCAGAATTTCACTTTGAGTCTTTTATCAGCTGTATGACTACCTTTCTGAATTTCAGTTTCCTCATTTGTAAAATAAGAATAGTGATGCTTGTGTGACCCTGGGTAAGTCATTTAACCCCCATTGCCCCACCAAAAAAAATATATATATATATTAAAAATATTTAAAAAAGAATAGTGATGCTTATACTACCTACCTCACAGTGTGGTTGTAAAGCTCAAATGTACTGTGTCTATCAATCAATCAAAATCAAAGCCTTCTCTAACCCTTCTTAATTAAAGTACTTTAAAAAAATATTTCCTATTTATCTTGTATATAACTTGCTTTGTATATATGTATTTGTATGCTGTTTCCCATTTTAAGCTCCTTGATAGAAGGGACTGTATTTTTCCTCTTTTTGTATCCCTAGTACTTAGCATGGTACCTAGCACATAGTAGGAAGTTAACAAATGTTTGTTTTATTGTATTTTCGTATTGTTTTTATTAAATGCTGATGACATATCAGATGCTATGCTAGAGCTGGAGAAATAAAGAAAAAAGAGCTATAGTTCCTATATTCAAGGAGCATACTATTCAAAGGAAAATATATACAGATGATAATAATAGTATTTATATAGCATTTCAAGTTGGCAAAACATTTTGGGATGTTATTTTTTTTTTGATGCTCACAAAAAGCCTATGAAGTAGGTATTATTTATTACCCTTAATTTTAATGTTGAGGGAATTAAGACCCAGAGAAGTTATGGGATTAGTACAATGCCAGATAGATAGATAGATGGATGATGGATAGATAGATGGATAGATAGATGAGAAATAGATAATGGACGGATTGATAGACATATAATAGATGGACAGATATGTATATGCATAGATGGATTGATAGATTGATGATTGGATGATATATAGGTAGATAGAGAGATGATTGGAAAGAAAGATAAATGATAGGTGGGTAGATAGATGAATAGATAAATGGCAGATGGGTAGAGAGATAGGGACATATGTCTGTATGGGTTTGCAAAACACATTTAGTTTTAAGCCTTACACACAAACACCTGATACATATAAATACACACATATACAAATGCAGCTATATGTATATGTGTATGTATATACATGTATACACATACATACATACACACATACATATGCATGTGTGGTTATATATAATCACTTTGGAATCTGTGTCACAAATGAATGGGGAGGGGGCAGCTAGGTAGTGCAGTGGTTAAAGCACTGGCCCTGGATTCAGGAGAACCTGAGTTCAAATCCAGTCTCAGACACTTGACACTTACTAGCTGTGTGACCCTGGGCAAGTCACTTAGCCCTCATTTCCCTGCAAAAAAAAAAAAAAAAGAATGGGGAGGGGGCAGCTAGGTGGCACAGTAGATAGAGCACTAGCCCTGGAGTCAGGTGGACCTGAGTTCAAATCCGGTCTCAGACACTTAACACTTATTAGTTGTGTGACCCTGGGCAAGTCACTTAAACCTAATCACCTCACCAAAAAAAAAAAAAAAAAGAATGGGAAGAGGGGAATCATGACTTCAGTCAGAGAGACCATTAAGGAGGCAATTGCAATAATCAGTTGAGAGGTGAAAAGATTTTTAATTAGGGTTCTGTCCATGTAGGTGGAAAAAAATATGAGCATTTTATGAAACTTTAAAGCTCTATGTAAATGTCAGCTACAATTATTATAAAATTCTGAAACAAAGATTTGGGCCATTTTGCCTTGAGAGAAATTTTTTTCACCATGAATGGGAAATAAAGATTCAATTAGAGACAGAATTTCTAGAAATTATTTCATATTTAAATATATTAAACATAATCTTATTTGAAAAAAATCATTTCTCGGAAACATTTTTTATAAACACAAATGTTGTGTAAATCAAGATATACCTTTTAGTAACTTTTGCTCATATAGTAAGGCATTCTAATTATTTTGTAACATCATGAGGCTCCTACAAATGCGGGTAATATGAAGTAAAGCTCTAGTGTGTTAAAGAAGAATAACCCTTGCTAATGTCAAATGCTAAATTTTTGTCAGAGAATGGACAACACGTCTTCAAATGGTCATTTGGGATGAGATTAGACCAACAACTTTCAATACTTGTTTATATTAAGTAATCCTCAGGCGTCTTGGCAAGGAATACTTCTGTTAAGCCCTTTTGTGGTGGGAATGAATTCCAGACTATTTAATTAACCCAATTAACCAATATCCCTCTGTAGTTTGAACTTCACAAATGTTTTACTGTCCCAAAGTGTCACATGTCACCATTTTTTCTTCAGTGTATGCATTTCATTGATATTTAATCTAGGATGTCTGGGCATCATGATTTAGCAAAAACAATACAATGAAGTGTTAGAAGACTTGATTGAAATGAAATTCTTCCTCTGACACTTCCTGTATAACCTTAGATTCTCCAGGACTGTTTCCTTACCTGTAAAATGAAGGGGTTGGATGCAATGGCTTTTAACATTCCTTCCCACCCAAGATCTTTATTTTTTTCTTGATTAAAACAAAGACCTTATGGGATTTTAGACCTAAATATAATCTAGATCTGAGGCAGTGTGTCATAGTGAATAGAGAACCCACTTTAGAGCCAGAAGTGGGTATGTTTCTGAATATATATTTCTAAATATATATTTTCTGAAATGTATGTAAATTAATGTTATCAACAAACCAATATTGCTCAGTGGCCACAGTATGAGTGGGCAATGATGATCCAGCACTCAAGAAGAATGTTTAGATACATTACAGTCTCTACTTTCATGATTTCAGGGAATGATACCACAACATAGATGGTGATAATGCATTAACTGCATTATAAATAAACTGCAATATAAATAAAAAGTTCAATAAAGAAAATTTTGAAGTCCTCTACTAAATCACTGGCAAAACATGACTACCATCTTCTTTAATATGACATGTGCAAAACAAAGGGTTTTGTGGGAAAGGGGAAGGTCTTTTACTAATATGGAGTATCTTAGAAAGTGCCCTGAAGAAAGTGGCATTTGAATTGAGATTTAAAATAATTCACCAAGGATAGAATTCTTGTTAAAAGGAAGAGTAGGAACAAAGGCCCAGAATAGTGAAAGTAGAGAATGTTCTGGGAAAACATTGTATTCCCATTTTTTCACTGATTTATTGAAAAAATATGATGGATATTTGTTTTAAACTTTAAATATAATATTTTTCAGTGTCAATGAAGTGACTGCAAATACTCTGACTTCCATGGGTAGGAAATCTAATCACTGGTTGTTACAAATTTTACTGCTAAGTATGAACTAATAGCAATGGCACATTTTTTAGAAATGACAGGATAGGTCTATATACTACCAGTTATTTATTTAATCCTTCCAAGTATAATGATGACCCTGAATGAATTATGCAATATCACATGTGAAAAGAACAGTAAAGACAGTGTACTACCAGATGTTTTGTCACTGCAGCTTAAAGACCATGTGACTATACTATCTACCCTATTTCTGAAACTTCCTGTATGTAATGTCATACATATTGGGAACTAGGAACTGTCTTCCTTTTCTATTTGTATCCCCAATACCTTGCACAGTGCTTTACACAATTATGTGCTTAATAAAACTGTAATAAATTAATTCATACACAGGATACTAATAATTTATGATTTGACCCTCAGCAATAGACAGGGATCTGAATATTCAGAAATTTCATATTTACAAGGTACACAAAAAGAAGTGATCCTTCACATTCTAAAAGCAGTTTTTACTGTTAAAAATTAAATGTGTGTATATGCCTATATCTATACCTCTACCTATCATTTATCTATTCATCTATCATATAGCTACATCATCTATCTCTATTTCTAAATCATCTATATATGTATACCTTTTATAGATAGAGTTCTCCTCCCCCCTCCCTCTCTCCTTCTCTCTCTCTCTCCCTCCCCTCTCTCCCCTATTTCCCCCCTACCCCCAATCTCAATCCCTATTTAGATGTACATAGATTTCATAGATGTGGATAGAGGTGCATAATATGTTTCTTAATTAGAGGCCACTCTGTCTGGTACATGCTCACTACACGTGATTAAGAGAAAGTGAAACAAATCTTAAATCTTCTTTCTGTTTCTCCTTTGCTTGCTATTTAATACTAAGTGAGACCCATGGGTAACAAAGAACATTCAATACCTAAATGAAGGGGGTGAGCTAGCTTAATTCTGAAATTCTATGATTCTATGAAATGTGATACCTAGCCAAGTTCAAGTCTCTTGCCCATAAATAACTTGAGAGAGTAGTTCCACTTACCTGCTCTACCTATGGATGATTAATTTAGTTGCCTGAGTCAAAATACTAATGCAGCTGGACCTGTTGATGACTCAGTTCCATAGCCACATATTAACCCCCATTTTTCACTCTTCTCTGTTCCACAAGGCATCACATAAGTAGGTGCCACTGGTCCCAAAGGGGACCAGGCAAGGTGTTTTGGATGAATGAGTCTTAATCTCTATCACTTAGAACCATCTCCAAGTACATACATACCACACACAAGGTGGGTCACTATCAACATTTTGGCATAGCTGTGCATAGTTATTCACACTTTGTTCTGTTATCAGTTTGATTCTTCCCTCTAGATTATCACTTGCTCTCTCCTCTAAATTATCACTAGTAGGCAATAACTGCCATTTACTATGGCACGGTTTGGGAAGAAATCCAGGTATCAAACAGCCTCTGGGACAAAAAGACATAGTTTAGGAAGACCACGGGCCTCTGCATTATTGTGCAGCAGATAGTAATGGAACTGGTGTCAGGAAGACGTGCTCAAATCCTATGTCTGACACTTACAAGTTGTATGAACATGGGCAAGCCTCAGTTTCCTCATCTGTCAAAAGAGGATGACAATGGTTATTCTACTCCATTAGGCTTTTTTGAGGATTAAATGATATAGTATATCTAACATGTTTTCCAGACTTTAAGGTTTTATGTAATGTACAACATAAATGCTTAGCAGCATGACTAGCAAATAATAGGCATCATTAATAAATGCTGGTTCCCTTCCCTTTACTCTAGTATTCATGGTATAAGTAAACACGTACCTCCCAGGCTTGATGGGATGCTTAAAAAAGATAATATATACAATTTGTTTTGGAAATGTTAAAGTGGTTTTAAAATGTCAGTTGCTTTAATTGTTATTGTTATTAAAAATAACCTGTGACTTCATTAGGGCCGGGAACATCAATTTATTTTTATTATTCATTATAATTACTATTTTGTCCAAAACAATAATGCTGAGAATAACAACATTAAAAACTGGTGATGGTCATAGTGGGATTAGTCATACATATCTCAGACGTTTTGATAGTTGGGGTTGTAATTGTATAGAACAGACTAACCTAAGGGTATTTATGTGCCTTCTCCTGAATGACTATATGAGGGTATGTTCAAGAAAACAATGAATCACAGTCTAGGGAAGAAGATGGGTGGGGGGCGGGGGGGGAGTGGTGTGTGGAAAGGCATAGCAGTTACTTTCAAAGCTCTGAAGGGCTGTTTTCTTTTGACCCTCAAGGTGCTTAATTCATGAGCTCAGTTAGTGAGTTTAAAATATGTTCATGTACCAGAGGGAAGAGCTACTTCCAAGACACATGCCATAAAGCTGGAAAGGTTACAATGGCATCAGAAGGAAAGGGAATTTGAATGCCATATGAAGGTGTTTCCATCTTACTTGATAGCACAAAAATAACCATTTAAGGTTTTTGAGCAAGAAAGCAAAACTGAATGGCAAAGGTCAATCTCTCAACAGTAGGAAAAATGAGTAGGATAAGGAGAAAAAGACCAGAAAGAAGTTATTGTATTCATCGTAACATCTTCTAGGTATAAGACATCTCAGAGATTATTGAATGCGATTTCCTCATTATATCTATGGGAATGGAAGCCCAAAGATGATCATTAACTTGACCAAGATTATGGGCTAGCACATCGAGGATTGGAATTCAGGTCTTCTGTCTCTAAATCTGGTATTCCTTCCATTTTATTGTGCTTTCAGCTCAACACTAAAAAGGTCATTAAACATGAACTGTGGTGGAGGCAGCCATGGGAATGGAAAAGCGAAGGCAAATGAGAGCAATATTAGAGGTGGGGAAAACATCGACAGGATGTGGTAAGTTTGGGGAGCAAGGGAGAGGGAAATCAGTCAGTCAGTCAACATGCATTTATTGAGCATTTACTATGTGCTAAGCTCTGCACTGAGTGCTGGTGATACAAAGAAAGGAAAATACATAGTCTGCCCCAACCATCAAAAGAGCCCACATTCTAATGGAGAGGACAACATGCAGTTAAGTAGATCCAAGATATCTCTATCTCTATCTCTATCTCTATCTCTATCTCTATCTCTATCTCTATCTCTATCTCTATCTCTATCTCTATCTCTATCTCTATCTCTATCTCTATCTCTGTCTCTGTCTCTGTCTCTGTCTCTGTCTCTGTCTCTATCTCTGTCTCTGTCTCTATCATTGCTCTCTCCATCTCTATTTCTATTTCTCTCCCTCTCCCTCTCCCTCTATCTCTATCTAAAATTATATTTTTATATATGCACATGTATTAATATATAAACATGTATGCATATAAAATTTCATTATTCATGTGTGTTTTTATTCAAGAAACTTACTGTTTTTTTACTTGTGACTATTTCCCAACTCCATGATTTGCACTGGCCATGCCCGAAGCCCAGAATGCACTCTGCCCTCATGTCTGCATCCTAGTTTCCCTCACTTTAAGACTTGGTTCAAATTCCATATTTTGTAAGCTCTCCCATTTGCTAATGTCCTGGCTTTAAGATTACTTTCCACTACATAGGTGCATATATGTGTATGTGCCTACACACATGTATTTATACATATATACATACACAATGTATTTGCTATATGTACTATGTATTTTGGGGCAGCTTAGTGATTGAATGGATAGAGTACCAGGCCTGGAGTCAGGAGGACCTGAGTTCAAATCTGGATTCAAACACTTAATAGCTATGTGACCCTGGGCAAGTCACTTAACCCTGTTTGCCTCAATTTCCTATAAAATGAGCTGGAGTGGGATATGACAAACTACTCCAGTATCTTTGCCAAGAAAATTTTAAAGGTGGGGTAACAAAGAGTTGGGCATGCCTGAACAACAACAATATTTACTATAGATACTATGTATTTACCAATTATGCTATCATATATTTTGCTTTATATTACCATATATGCTATACTATTATATAGCATAGGAATATATTATATACACTTTATGTATATATCTAGATATACAGACATTTCTCACTTTACATAAATTTGCATTATGCAAATTCAATTTTATGTAAACAATTCAAAAGTCTATTTGAGGATAATATAGCTTGTTATTATCAGATATATAAGAAAAATAAGAGAGCCACTGTCAATAACTTCATAAAAAATGTTCTACAACCAATCACCAGTGATAAAGGCCAGGTGCAGTGGGTAGCAAGGGGTAACATACAGTACATCAAATATTACCTTTACTGTACAATACTGTGTATATCTTATTAACTTTACTTTTCATGTCACAGTTTTGTTTATCATGGTACAGTATTTCATAGGTCTGCATTTTAGTACATCTTATGCTTTGAATAAAGGTATTATTTTGCATATGCTTTTGTTATTCAGGCTAAACAAATTCACATTATATGAAAATTGTTTTATATAGAAGTCTGTGGAATGGTCCATTTAGATAAAGCATGTACATACATGCACATATATGTATACAGTTAGGTGTCCAAATGGATAGAACACTTGGTTTGGAACCAGGAAAACTCATCTTCATGAGTTCAAATCCATCCTCAGACACTTACTATCTGTGTGACCCTGGGCAAGTCACCTAACCCTGTTTGCCTCAGTTTCCTCATCTGTAAAATGAGTTGGAGAAGAAAATGGCAAACCACTCCAGTATCTCTACTAAGAAAACCCCAAATGGAATCACAAAATTAGACATGGCTGAAACAATGTAACAACAACAACAACTCCACCACAACCACAACAAATGAGCTGGAGAAGGAAATGGCAAGCCACTTCAACATCTTTGCCAAGACATAAAAAAAAAGAGGCTCCTTGAAGAAGATTGGATTTGAAATGAATCTAAGGAAACGACGAGGTAGCAGTGAGGAGGAAGACAGTTCTAAGGCTAGGGGCATAGCCAATGTACAGTATGGAGCTGGAAGATAGAATCATATGTGAGAAATAGCAGTAGGCAGTGTCGGTAGAAGGCAGAGGAAATAAAACTTAAGAAGACGGAAAAGGGAGGAAAGCAGGAAGAACCAGGTTGTGAATTTGTTTAAATATCAGGCAGGATTTTATACTTGTACTTTGACTGCAAAGTGAAGGATGCATTGGAACAGGAAGAGATTTGAGGCTGGAGGAATATCAACTAGAAGTATAGTCCAGTAATATAATCCTGAGGAAATGAGGTCCTGCATTGAGGTGGTATCAATGTAAGTGGAAATATGGAGGGAAATGTACCAAGAAAAAAGATGGTGCCCTAGATAATGTTCAGCTGTGGGCAAGGAGCTTTGGATTTTTGTTTACTCAATTACAAAATGGCGGGGGGCAGCTAGGTGGCACAGTGGATAGAGCACCAGCCCTGGATTCAGGAAATCTGGCTCAGACCCTTGACACTTACTAGCTGTGTGACCCTGGGCAAGTCACTTAACCCCAATTGTTTCACCAAAAAACAAAACAAAACAAGCAAAAAAAAATGTGGGATTGGGCTAGGTGATCTCTAAGGGTCCTTCCAGCTCCAAGGCCAGCTCCCATGATTCCTTCTGAAGCTGTCATTACATAACGTTATAGTGATTCTAGTTCTTTAATTAGTAAGTGAATGTTGGAAATCTACTGGTAAAAATGAAAGCAAAATATCTATTTCTTGAAGAGAGACAAATTTGGGGCACGGCCAGTAACATTGATCTATCCCATATTTTTTTTTTTCCTCCAGAAAACCAACAACAACAACACTGCATGTGAACCATAGCATCCCTTTAAGAAGACAAAATTGCTTTTCCAGATCCTTTCAGCAATCTAAAACAAACAAACAAACAAAAGCAGCACTGATGTGCAGTAAACCATTAAGTTCAGATTAAATGGATGGCATCATGAGAACCACCTTTATAATCTCTTGGCTTCCACTGAAGGCTAGCATTGATATTTTCACTTTTTGGCTGTTGCTGAGGTGAAAATGTGTTTCTCCAGGTCCCTCTCTCAATTCTGGATCTCACCTTCATTCAGAATGAAAAATGGAATGACAAGGATGAGACATTCCTCCCCCTTTCTTGCGAGTTGCAAAACATCTGAGAATAGGGAACCATCTGTTACTATCATGTAAACAGGCCAAGAGTATTAGGGGGGAAAGAGAAAAGGCAGCCTTCTTGGCCACGTCATCTGGACCCTGTAGCTGCCAGGCCCCTGCCCCAGAGCCTGTGCTCACTGTGGGGAGATGTGGGCACCGACAAGTCCTTTCTAAAGTAGCTCGTATTTGGAGGCCCAACAATGAACAGCTGCAGGGGAGCAGGGGGTGGTAGAGGAGGTTGTGCAAGGAGATCTGGACTCCTGTCAGAGTCATTAAGCTGTCTTGATAAATGGGCTACAAATTAATTGGTGGCTTCCCTAATTAATTTATTCGAGTTGCTGAAGTCCCGGGGCCTGATTGGGACTGTTAGAGCAGAGTGATACTTGCACGTTTCTGGAGGTGGAATTTTTCATTTAAAAAATATTTTTGGCTCCAGAAAAAGTGCCTGGTCTTCCCAGTTGGAAGAACTTTTTGAAAACAAAACTGTCCCTGCCAATTCTTCCGAGGCCTAGAAAGAACTAGGGAGTGATTTCAAAGAGCAGACATGGTGAAGTTGGGGAAGCATCCAGGTAGGTGGCTGAGGGCATCATCACATAGAAATTGTTCGAATGGGATTTTAGGAGCTGTTTGGTCCAATCCCCTCATTTTACACATCAGGAAATGGGACCAAAAAGGTTAAGTCACTTGCCTAGGGTCATATAGATAAGAATTTTCTGGAGTGAGGGAAGAATGGAAATTTAACAAGCTGAGATGCAGGTGGCAGGACAGGCAGATACTGAAAAAGTTTAAGTTGAACATGTCAAGTGAAATGTGGCAGATGAATGTCAGGAGGCCAGGAAGTCTGAACCTTCTTTAACAATTCATTCTGATGTTCACAAGAGTTTTGGGGTTTGGTTTTGATTTTGGGCTGTGTGTCTGTGTGAAGATTAGCATATTTGAGCCCAATTGCTTCTTCTCCTCCCCTTTCCCCTCACTCTTCCCCTCCCCTCCCCTCTCCTCTCCTCTCCTCCCCTCCCCTCCCTCCCCTCCCCTCCCCTCCCCTCCCCTCCCCTCCCCTCCCCTCCCCTCCCCTCCCCTCTCCTCTCCTCTCCTCTCCTCTCCTCTCCTCTCCTCTCCTCTCCTCCCCTCTCCTCCCCTCTCCTCCCCTCCCCTCTCCTCCCCTCCCCTCCCCTCCCCTCCCCTCTCCTCTCCTCCCCCTCTCCTCCCCTCCCCTCCCCTCCCCTCCCCTCCCCTCCCCTCCCCTCCCCTCTCCTCTCCTCTCTTCTCTTCTCTCTTCTCCTTTCCTTCCCCCCCAATACCTTAGCTCATGTTTTTCTTTAACCAATTAAAAAAGAGAACAGGGAGGGACATGGCAAAGTGGACTGGAACAGAAAAAGATGTTTTGGAATGGCTCTGACACTTCTTTCACCCAGCTATTTGATGGAAACTCATTATTTTGCTAATTAGTTGTGATTAGCCTTCCCAGAACACCAGCTTCCCTTGATGACATGTATTAAGCTGTATCAGTGTCTGTTGAACATCCTAGGGTGAAATCAGCCTCCTGACCAACCATCATTTCCAGGTTGGGTGGGCAGGTGGGATCAGAGGGAAGGAAAAGGGTTTATTCCAATAAATTCTACTCAAAACCCTGACTAGAACATTAGGATGCTGAGCATGGGGATTGGGACAAATAATTGGAAAAATAAATCTGTATTGGGTGAATAATTTCAATTGAATTTTAAATACATTTGAATTTATAAAAAAAATAATTTCCCACATGAGTTTTTGCAAAGGCTTATTACTCCTCTTACAGCTCTGTCTTCTTTCAGAACACTTCACAGGTGAGATCTCCTAGATGAGTCCTTTCCTGATTCCCCAAGTTGACTTTCACATGTGTGTGCACATTTATTTATCTCTGTACATGTTATATCTCACCCCAAAAAGAATGTAACCTCCTTGAGGAGAGATATGGTTTCATTCTTCCTTTGTATTTTTAGTACCTAGAATAGCACCTTACCCATAGTAAGTATCTACAAAATGTCAGATTGGAATGACTTAAATGGAGATTCACAAAAGAAAAAAATAATGAAAGGAGGCAGTAGCAAAATCCATGATCTCAAATGTTTATATGAAAATGTCCAGTATTTTGGCAACAGATAAGAACAAGGGTTCTTACCACATGGCAGACAAATTTGACAAATGCAAGCAAAATTGAGTTATTGAGATTTATTGGAATGAAACACATGGCCAGACTATGGCTCTAACTTATTTTTTAAAATAGGAAACATATAAGGAGTGAAGGTATGGTAACATACACTAAGAAGCTAATATTCATATGACTAAATCCAAGAACCATAGGGAGAAACCATTAGAGGGAGTGTTGTGAAAGTTAATAGAGGAAAGAAAAGAAGTGATACCCTGTGAGTGAAAAAAGAGAAAATAAATGAAGAGTTTGGGAAACAGACAAGAAATCTGGCAGAGAGATATGATATAGTAGTAATTGGAAACTCTCTCTGTCTTTTTCTGTCTATCTGTCTTCTCTCCCAAGAGCAAATCATCTTTTTTTTCCTGCTTAAGTGATAATTTAATCCTTCAAAAGAAGGATCTAAATTCTGGATCTGATTTTCACTATCAGGGAAGACGTTTTGGGGGGTGAGAATAGTATGAATAATGGTGTAAGGAGGTGACCACTCCATTATATGGTTTGAAAGAGGAGAAGAAAAAACTTGGGTATACTATGACACACATCCTAAATTTTGGGAAAACACATTTAATTGGGTTCAGAAGAAAGATAGGTAAGATGTCAGGAAGTAAAATGATTCTGGGAAAGTCAGGCCAGGAAGGATAGGAGGTGTTCATGAATGAAATTTTAAACATACAAAGGGAAACATTTTCAATGATAATGAAAATAATGGATGCATCTAGATAGATTCATGCTAACTTATAGAGAATTCATTAATTATCTTAGATTTTAAAAGGAAACATAAAGAAAATGAAAGCAAAATAAACTAAAAGAAGATAAATGTAAGAATATGACTTTTTTAAAATCATCTTAAAAATGGTAAAAAATAATGAGATGAAACTTGCCAGGGAAGCTAAGGGTGACAACAATGTTGGCATCAGTATTAGCAATATTGGTAAAAAAAATAAGGATGAAATAAAGGATGGGACATTTCCTTGTGGTGGATGAGATGATGATAACTACCAACAGATTTGTCTTTTCTTTGCAATGGAGAATGACATTTACACTGGAAATGATAGAACACAAATGACAAACTGGGGACTGATACCCAAGAAAAGTAAGAGACAGCACAATAATCCAGCCCTGATGAGAACAAACCACCTGGCCCCTATGTACTACATGAACAAGGACAGAAATAACTGGCCAATAGGATTACAAAATTATTTTCAGTGATATTTAAAAGATCATGGAAAACAGTGTAATGATTGGAATGACACCACCTACTGGAGACTTACTGTAGGAAAGCTCCACCATGAGCAGAAGGTCTTTGAGGGCAAGGCCATGCTGCTTTTCTTTGGAGTCAGGAAGTGAAGTTTGCTCATGGGTACTGTCTATCAAGGCTACCAGCCAATCAACTTGAGGAGCCTCCCATTTCTGGGAGGAACACATGAAGTAGGAAGTGCACACTGGCAGAGGAGTTGGCTCTCTTTTGGTTCCTGACCTGGCCATGGTGGAGGATAGACTCCAGAAGACTTCACAGGGGAGTGGAGGAAAGATAGGATTGCCAGGTTGTAGGAATTCTGTTCTCAATCTTTCTTTTACTATCTTTCAATAAACCCTTAAAAACCTAAACTTCTTTATCAGTGACTTTAGTCACTTCCCCCCCAAAACTGGGGGGACAGATTAGAACCTACATTTAGAAATTTAAATTACACAACAGGAAATATATCATAAGACTGAAAAATAGGGGGCAGCTAGGTGGCACAATGGATAAAGCATTGACCCTGGATTCAGGAGGAACTGAGTTCAATTACAGCCTCAGATACTTGACACTTACTAGCTGTGTGACCCTGGGGACGTCACTTAACCCTCAATTCCCACACAAAAAAAAAAAAGAAAAAAGAAAAGACAGACTGAAAAATAGCAAAAATATCATTATTTTTTAAAAAGGGAAAAAATTATCTACAAACTTTAGAATAGTAAGTTTTTTTTCTTTTATTTCCTGGGGGAAATATAGAACAGATAATTAAAGAGATAGTTGTTGAACATCTAGAAAAGGGACCAGTAATCACAAACACCCAGCATGGCAACATTAAAAACAGTCTAGGAGGGCAGCTAGGTAGCGCAGTGGATAGAGCACCAGTCCTGGAGTCAGGAGGACTTGAGCTCAAATCCAGCCTCAGAAACTTAACACTTACTAGCTGTGTGACCCTGGGCAAGTCACTTAACCTCAATTGCCTAAAATTAAAATAAAATAGTCTAGGAGGCAGCTAGGTGGCATAGTGGATAAAGCACCAACCCTGGATTCAGGAAGACCTGAGTTCAAATGCAGCCTCAGATACTTGATACTTACTAGCTGTGTGACCCTGGGAAAGTCACTTAACCCTCTGTAGCCCTGAAAAAAAACCACACTAACAACAACAACAACAGTATATGCCAGATGAAAACCCTTTAAATTTTTTGGTCATAATTGTTAAACTAGTCAACAAAGAGTATGTTGTAGATAGAATTAACCTAGATTTTAGCAAAACTTTTGGTAGCTTTTCATTTTACCTTGTGGAGAAGATGGAGAAATATGGATTATATAATAATACATTGAGTGAGATTCAAAGTTGACCAGATGGCTAGAAACAAAGAAGAGTTGGTAAGGGCTAAGTAACAAGATGACAGGAGATCTACTGTGTAGTTATTTAGGTATGTTCAATTGGCTTTTACAATTTATTTATTTTTTTCATCAGTGACTAAGATTAAGGCATCAATGGTATAATCTTCAAATCTGCAGATGACCCCAAACTGATAGGAATAAGCAAAGTAGATCAGACAGCATCCAAATTGTCTCGCTGGGCTAGGACATCGAGCTAAATCCAATGTGAAATTCAATAGTTGTAAAAGTCTTAGAAAAGGGTACAAAAAAATCAGCTTTCTACTTGTTAGAAAAGGAAGGCATGGTTACATTGAGAATGTTCTAAAAATGATCTAGGAGTTTTAGTAGACTAGATACTCAAAAGAATATAACAAGGTCATATGACCAAAAATGTTTCTTCATTCTTAGTTTGTGCTAAGAGTGGAATAGGTTCCAGAATAGAGAGATGGATAATTCCACTGTAATATCCAGAATACACATAGCTGCACAGTTGACAGAGGTATGAGCTTTAGAGTCAGGAAGACCTGAAATCAATTCTAGTCTCAGATTCTTACTGTGTGGTACTTGCCAAGTCACTTAACTGCTAACTGCCTCAGTTTCCTCCACTGTAAAATGAAACAAAAAACAAGCCAGTAACTTCCCTCAGTTGTTGTTCTGATGATCACATAACATCCCCTTTTTATAGTGCCCGGCACATAGTATGCATTTAATAAAAGCTTGTTTCCTTCCTTCCTAATCGGACCTTTACAGCCTTCATCTTTATTACTTTTTCTGTCTTTACTGTACTTATCTATATTTACTTCATCTGTATTAATTTAATTTGGAGCATAATAGCTTAAGAAGGATATTGTTGGGGTCAGTGAGGTGGCGCAGTGGATAGAGTACCATCCCTGGATTCAGGAGGACCTGAGTTCAAATTCGGACGCAGACACTTGATACTTACTAGCTGTGTGACCCCGGGCAAGTCACTTAACCCTCATTTCCCTGAAAAAAAAAGGAAAAAGAAAGAAAAAGAAAAAAGAAAAGAAAAGAAAAAAAAAGGACATTGTCAAACTTCAGAGTGTCCAGAGGAGGACAACCGGAATAGTAGAATGTGTTGAAACCATGATTCACACACACACAAAAAAATGGTACAAAACTGGCTACATTTGGCCAGGAGAAAGAAGAATTATGGGGAAAATGATAGTTATCTTTAACAATTTGAAGGCCCTCATGTGGGATAAATTAAAATTATTCAGAGCAGCTAAGTGACACAGTGGATAAAGCACCAGCTCTGGATTCAGGAGGACCTGAGTTCAATTCTGACTTCAGACACTTGACACTTACTAGTTGTGTGATCCTGGGCAAGTCACTTAACTCTCATTGGCCTGCAAAAGCAAAAAGCAAAACAAAAACAAAACAAAAAAACCCAGAATTCTGTTTGGCTCCAAAGGTCTCATCAAGCGCAATTGGTAGAAGTTGCAAAGAGGCAAATTTAGGCTTGTTTTCAGGAAAACAAGACAACAAAAATAACCAAAACACAACAAATTTTCTAACAATTTTTCCTGTCTAAAAGTAGAATGATGAGGCTCAAGAGGTTTTTCTGTCTCTCTTCTTGAAAGTCTTCAGACAAAATCTGGGTAAATTCATGTCTTCTATGGGCCCCCATCTCTCTTCTGATACTACTTCCACCCTGGTGTAGGCTCTCATAACATTATACATATAATAATACCCCAATAACCCCACCTAAAATAAAGTCTTTTCCCACTTCATTCTATCCTCTAATCAGCCTTCAAATTGATCTTCTTAAACAATAGACTTCTTCCGGACTACCGCCATTCAACAAATTTGATGGCCCATTATTACCTCCAGTATCAAGCATACAATTCTGTTTGGTTTTTAAAGTCCTCTGTAAGCTGGTCTCTTCCCACCATTCCAATCTTCTTACACTTTACTATGCTGTTCTTTACATACTGAATTCCATCTCTTGACTCTAGATTTTCACTGGCTGTCTCCTATTCCTAATACTCTCTCCCTCCTGTTGACCTGACTTGTATATTTTTTACAGAGGACTAGATGGTTTCTGACCTACTTTTCAACTGTCCCATTCTGTGATTTTTGTGATACCTCTGTGACCTTGGGCAAGTCATTTAACTTCTATGGTCCTCAATTTCCTTATGTGTAAAATGAATCAGTTTTATTTAATGATTTCTTGGCTAATTTATTGATTATAGAATATAATATTAGACTAGTCTCAAAAAGAGGTAACAGCTTGCTCTAGAGAAAATTAACGAAAAATGAATGGCTATTCATTTGGCTTTATATGAACAGTCATCCTGCCAGGTATTTCTTATTTATGCACAAAATGTTCTTTTCAGGGAGTCTTAATCATTATTCTAGAAATATTAATATGCTAAATAAATCACTTTAGTAAATACTGTTTGTTAGCTCTTGTGTTCCTGGTTCAGCCATCCATAAATTGCCTATAACCAAAGAATTTCTTTTAACCTTCCTGTCAATTGACTTGGAGGGTAACTCTCTTTTCCTTTATGTTCTACCCACATTTCTTATCCATTTTTTGTTTCCTCTAGTTGGATACTGGCCACAAGCCACCACAAGCAAATTGACTCATTACTCACAACTCAGGAGGCATTGAAGACTTTCCAAAGGGTTACCCATTGACCTCTTCCTTCCCTAATCAAAGCAGCTGGATGAAATGTTCCCAGGAGACATTAACTCCTATGTTTTCCAAAGTAGCACCTGGAGACTTACCCAATTAGCCCCTCCATTTTTCAAGGGTTGCACTCTTTTTAATCACACCTGCCATTTCAACTGCTGAAAGTTTCATGCCCTTGCTTTGAAAATTTAGAGAAACTGGAGTGTGACACAAGCTCAAATCAAAGAAATTCAATTTTAGAGTTGAAACAAGAATTAGCACTTGGAGGAGATCATTTGTCTTCAAGTGATGAGAATATTTCTACAACAGGGAAAAAAATAGATGCTCACACATTTATTTTATGATCTCTCAAAAGATAGCCCCCAAATCTAGTTTTCCATGCATGACCCCCTTAAAATTATAAAAGTTTGTTGAGGCCTTTTGCTGTTGTTTGCATTTTGTAAATTTCATACTTTTCTTTTCCTTGTTTCACTTCCCAGAAAGCCTTCCCATGTTACACAATATTTTAAAAGAGTGATAAAAAGAAAAGAGAAAAAAACAGCAAAACAGAAAAGTACATAAAACATAAACTATAATCTCTTTCTACAAAGTGGATAACAAAGGAGTTGGGGGAGGTTTCTTCCCATATTTCTTCTCTGGGTTCACTAATGTTCTTAGAAATTTTACAACATTAACTTTTTAAATGATATTTTATTTTAAATTACATGTAAAGACAAAATTTAACATCCTTTTTAAAATTGGGTTCCAAATTTTCTTTCTCCTTCCCTCATCTCCTCCATCCTTAAGACAGTAAGCAATTTGATAGAGGTTATATATGTGCAATCATGTAAAATGAATTTCCATTTAGTCATGTTGTGAAAGGAGAAACAAAAAAGGGAAAAGAAGCACTCGCAAAAATTGAAAATGTCATCCTTCTATCTGCCTTAAGATTCTATCAGTTCTTTGGATGTGGAGAGCATTTTCTATCATGAGATCTTTGGAGTTGCAACATTAACTTTCTGTGATTTAGGAGTAATTATAATTTCCATTTTACATTGTAGCTACTGTGTATATTGTTTTCTTGACTCTACTTACTTCAATATACATCCCTGTATTTAAATATTTCCATGAGTCTTTGTATTCACCATATTTGTTGTTTTTGGCAGCAATCAATAATAATAGACATTTATTAAATGTTTACTATAGGACAGACACTGCTAAGTACTGGGGATAAAAAAGAAAGACAGAAAATAGCCTGGGGTCTCAAGGAGCTAATGGTAATATTAATCTAGCATGATGATTAACATACAGTAAATGTCTAATAAATGCATTTTAACTAGACATAACTGTATTCATCACAATTTGTTTATTAATTTTAATTGATGGATATCTTTGTTTCTAGTTCTTTACTTATACAAAAAAGTATTTCTATAAATATTTTATTATCATTATCAATGTTGAAAAACTGGCATAGGGGAAAGAACCCTGATTTTAAACCACCACTGCCTTGCAGCTATACCCATATATGGGAAAGGCTTCAGGAGTTAACCTGGAGGAAAAATCAGGAGTCAGAGTCCCTTAGGCAGTTGGATGTTGGACATCACATTCTTCTGGCAACTCCTGCAGTGGCACTGGTGCCAAACTGTACTGGCTCTGCCTCTCCTATGGATCCACCAATGTCACGGAGAGGGAAAACCTGCTACATGGGCAACAGCTTGTTTTCCATATTGATCTGCCCAGGCAAGCCCCCTAGAGAGGACACTCCAGCACAGCCACACTGTGGCCTGTGGTTCTTCAAGGTGCTGATCCATGGTCATCCGCAACTGATGGAGACCTACAACTAATACTACTATTCTCTCCTACTTCATAGCCCACCCATATGACTTCTCTTTCTTAGCATCTTTTCTTGGATGTTCTCCAGGTCATGTCCACTAACCATGGATGCTTCTTTTCTTCCCAATCTTCCTATTATTGGATAGGATACCAACATTATTCCAGCCACCCAAGCTCACAATCTTGATGTCACCTTCAACCTCTCATTTGGGTTCATTACACATATGTACTATACTGTCAAGTCTTCACATTCCTATTGTCATAGAGTCTACCATAGATATCTCCTCCCCTTTTACACAGTTGCCATCTGACCCAACACTTAGTAAGTGCTTTGTAATTATTTTATAATTATTTTTGTTTATTTCTTGACTGATATTAACTCCATTTGATATACTTTATAATGTAGCCATTCTGTCCAGCTTATTCCCCATGCACAGTTCTCCATGTCATATCTCCATGTATTTGTATTGATTCTCCCCTGTTCTTGGAGTTCAATTCTTTTCCTGCCTCCTAGAAATTTTAACTTCCTTCAAAATTCAACTCAAGCACCACTTTCTAAAGCATCATTTCCTTAGATTCAAATGGTGCCTTCCCATTTAAGATTACATATTTTGTATGTGTCTTCCATATTTTAAATAGGCCTATCTTATCTACTATGGTAGGATATAAGCTTTTTGAAAACAGAAACTGTTTCATATTTGTCTTCATGTATCCAATACATAGCATAGTACCTAGAACTTAGTAGATAGATACTTAATAAGTGCTTGTTGTTTGATTGATTCAATATCCCACCTGAAATCTGTTACAGCCCTCTCATGTAAAAGACAGTGAGGTCTGTAAAGACCCTTTCTGCTGCTGGTATTGCACAGAGTAGAATAAAGATAGAATAAAAGAATAAATATCATGGAGGAGGGCTTTTTTTTTCTTTAGAAAAGAGAAAGTATTTAAGAAGAGCAGGATTTGAAATACAATTGCAATACATATCTCAAAGGCTATGATCTTATCAAAATTCTTAAAAAATATACTTGTTATTATATATGACAAATATGATTCATCAATTTAAAAAATAGTGTTTTATTTTCGGTTCTTAACATTATTCATTTTGGTCCTAACAGACCTTATCCTAAAATTTTGGCACATTCACTTCTGGCCGTTGAAATACCTTGGAAAAGAAAAGATCATCTCCTTGAGATGTCTTGGAAAAGAAAAGATCATCTCCATCCATATTTCAGGTCTGCAAACAATAATACTTCCTAAGTTTGAAATTTAGCAGAAAAAGAAACAAAAAAGAGTGTGTCTAGAAATTTATCTTTACCTATTAAGAAATAACATTCCATTAGCTTTCATCCGAGGCTCAATTTGCATGCATAGTGACTAATATGCTGTTAGATAAATTATTGTTAATTATATAATACATCAAATTATTGGGTTTCAGGTGTGTATGAGAAAGACTATTCAAATTTGGAAGCTGGTCAAACCACCACCAAAAACAGTAATAAAACGCTTCCTTTATATAACTTACGAATTTGCAATGTCAGTACTGGTTAGGGACAAACAGAGCTCAGCTCAGTGTCTTTCTTATACTAGGTTCTCAATGGAGAATGATTCTTTGGCCAAGATACCCATTATTATATCATGGGGCTCAACATTTTTTTCCCACTGATGTCAACTATTCTTCCTCTGTTGGCCAAGCTGATTTGTGCCTGTAATCTTCATAGACTGATAAATCAATGTACACACTGAAAGCTTGAAGGGAGAAAATAGTGTTGGCAAAAATAGGAATGCAGCAAAATTCACCTGGAAAGCAATGGTTGTATACAATTAATATTATTGTTGCAAATGATAATAATAATAATAACTATTATAACAAATATTTTACATCAAAATCCTTTCAATTTTTATTTTTTTGCATTATATTATATTCTTATGTACATTTTTTCCTTTAAAGTAGGAAGAGAATGTTTCATTCTCTGTATTTATATGCCCCAAACCTAGCCTGGTACAGAGTAGGGGCCTTAATAAATATTGGTTGATTGAATCTGATTTTGTTCTTCTATGTCTTAAGGATTTGGTGGCTGTTGTGGTGGGGGGGGGGTATCCAAAGATGAATAAGAAATGGGCTTTACTCTATGCATTTAAAAACATTTTGTTGGTTTTCTTTGTGTGTGTATATAAGGAAAAATGGTGCAAAGGGGGCCCCCTCCCCAACAATCGTAGCAGTTTGCTTACTCCCTTGCTAATTGTAAGATTATATATACACCGAGTGTTCTGAAACATTTTGTTTGTTTGATGAATCCATTTGGCAGTTTGGTAAAGGCTGAGGTCCCCTGTCCAAAAGAATTTTGTTAAATACTTGATGGAAATAACGAAATTTTAATGTAAGATTAGTGAAAATAAAGATGTATTTTTTCCTATTCAAGCTCATGCACTTACCTGAAATCTATCCAGGGAATCCATGGGAATATGTGTACCCCCCATACACACATGCACACATACCTACCAACATACATACACACATACCTACATACATACATACACACATATAAATACACAATACATTTATACACACATATATACACACATATATACACACATATATACACACATATATGCACATATATACATTATATACATATCTATATTTCTTAAAACAAACTACAATAAAAGAAATTTAGTTGCTTGGGAAATCTTTTTCTTACTCTACATATATAAATTTTTTTTTATTTTTAAGCCTATTAAATTAATAATTAAAAATTAAAATGTAATTTTGGAAAAAGACCCAAGATACCCTTGATTAATTATCAAATAAACATTGGTTAAATACTTAATATATTCCAGGCACTGTATTAGCATTAATGATACAAAGACAAAGTCTAGTACCGTATGTTAAGGTTGAGTTGCCATTTGCCTATGTTGGAAGGGATTCTATTTGCCAAAATTTCCGTACATCCATAGGGTGACAGGAAATTGCTACTGCTTTATCTCACTCTTCAAATTTTCTTAAATTAGCTTGTCTTTATACATATTGTATCCTCCAACAGACTATAAACTACCTGCATAAAGGGAGCATATCCTTTCTGCGTTTGATATTCCCAGTGCTCACAAAGTGCTTTCACATAGTGGGGACCTTACAGAGTGCTTTAAAGTTTAGAAACTATGGACAATCCTATCTATACTATGTCACAAACACCATAAGAGATAGAATAGATGCCATAACATTTGGATAAACACCCCAGTTAATGACAGGGACCAGGAGAGCCTGGTAATCAGGTCTTCTGACTCTCAAGACTGGAGTTTATTTCATTGAACTACATTACATATGCCTGGGGAGGGGTATTTTGAGGTACAGATGTTTGAAGGTAAGTTATTTCCTTAGTTTAATTTATGAGACAGATTGTGGTGTAATCAACAGATAGAGTCAATAGATAGAGCACTGGAGTCAGGAAGACATGAGTTCAAACCCTACCTCAGGTGTTTACTATCCATGAGACTCTGGGCAAGTCACATCTTACTTAACCTCATTTTCCTCATCTGTACAAGGGAGTTATTAATATCTAACTCAGGTGTGTTATGAGGATCAAATGAAATAATACAAGTGCTTTGTAAACCTTAAAGCTCTATGTGTATGTCAGCAATTGCTATTAATGCTATCATTATAATTTTATACACCTCATTATGTTATTGAAGTACTTTCAGACTCATATTCTATTCCCATAGTTCTATGACCTGGAAAAAAAAATAAGATCCTAACTTGCTTCCAATCCCCTACTCAAATGAATAAGTCTTCTTTCTATGAAGTCAGTTTGTTGGACATGATCCTTATCTTCACACTGGCACCTGGTATTCTGCCCCAGCTTCTCCCAGCCTGGGACCCAGGCTTTTAAAAGTACTTCCTTGCCATATTTCTTACCTTGCCATCTGCTATATTTATCATCTATCCATCCATCCATCCATCCATCTATCTATCTATCTATCTATCTATCTATCTATCTATCTATCTATCTATCTATCTATCTATCTATCTATCTAATCTGTCTATACATATGGTGCAATGGATAGATTACTGGTCCTGGAATCAAGATGATGAATTCAAATCCAGCCTCAGACACTTACCAATCTGTGACTCTGGGCTAGCCACTTACCCTTTATCTATCTAAATTTCCTCATCTATAAAATGGGGATAATAATAACATCTTTCCATGGTTGTTTTAAAGATAAAATGACATATTACTATAAAGTTCTTTACAAACATTTAAGTGCTATATCATCATCATCTATTCATTCCTTGCTTCCTTCTTTCCTTGCTTCATTTATCTACCCATTATTCATCCATTGTTAGGGCAGGTGGGGCTCATCAGCCTTGGCAGGCAACTCACCTAGGGGAAGGAACCCTGATTTTAAACCTCTGCTGCCTTGCGGCTATACCCATACATGGGAAAGGCTTAGGGAGTTAACACCGAGGAAAAATCAGGAGTCAGAGTCCCTTAGGCAGTTGGATGTTGGACATCACATCCCGCTGGCAACTCCTGCAGTGGCACTGGTGCCAAACTGTATTGGCTCTGCCTCTCTTTTGGATCCACCAATGTCACAGAGAGGAAAAACCTGCTGCATGTGCAACAGCTTGTTTTCCATATTGATCTGCCCAGGCCAGCACCCTGGAGAGGATACTCCAGCTACTACTTATGGGGAAGATACAACACCGGATGCGGCAGTTACCGGTAATAAGTCACTCAGGAGCTGTGGCTACCACATCGGACTACATAGCCACAGTGTGGCCTGTGGCTCTTCAAGGCACTGATCCACAGTCATCCATGACTGGTGGAAGCCTACTATTCATCCATTTATTTGTCATTTATCTGTCATCTATCTCTCTGTATCTCTCTCTAGATCTATCCATCCATCCACCCATCCACCCACCTATCTATCTATCTATCTATCTATCTATCTATCTATCTATCTATCTATCTATCTATCTATCTATAATCTATCTATTTATTTTTTGAGCTGTGTTTCATTATCTCCTATACTGTAGTAGATAGCACTTTGAATCAGGAAGATGTGGGTTCAAACCTTACTTTCAACACATAGTCTTGGTGTGTAACTATGGATAAATTACTTCATTTTTCTCATTCCTTTCCAAAGCTAGAAATCCTTTCAAAAACCCCAAGAAGCCCCAGTATGACCTACCAGGGTTGTTGAGTGATATAATGGTGTATAACCACTTTACAAATTGCAAAGTCCTATTTAAATGTGTTGCCTTAGGAAAATTAAGAAAGATGACCCTGTTGATCCCACTGTATCTGCCTGAAACAAAGTCCACTCTTTTGTCAGGTCACTATTTACCACCGAGTTTTTACAGTTGTGAGTTAGGAACTCCTAAAGTGTTTGGAAAACAGAAGATGAGGATCACCCAAAGGTGTTGGAGAGGTTCATTGTTAATATTAAGAAGTTGTAACAACATGAGCATAGAATTGCCTAGGAGAAGTGCTACAGAGGATATTCTCAAAAGTGTACATGCTTTTGCACCCCCCAAGATGGGTCATACATACATGAATACATACATGTATGATATATACACATGTATACACATAAACATATACACATGTGCATAAATATATATGTAGTGCACATAGACATACCCATAAACACATGTATTGTATGCATATCCATATCCATATCCACATCATGGACATATATCTCTACAAGTCTAAACATTCATACCTATATACACATGGGCATATATATAATATATAGGCACATTCAAATAATACATATATGCATATGCATGCAGTCATGTGCAATACATGTGAATGTGCATATACAACTATACATTAAAATACAAGAATATGCAAACCCACATATATACACATGAACATATATAACATATACACACACTACACATATACACAAGCATGTATGCATAAACATACATGATATGCACGTACACATATTGTGTACACATGCATGTGAATGTGCATATATAGATTAACAAATACTGAATGTGAAAATCATTTTTTACTTTCCCAAAACTTTTTTCATAGAGGTTAAATGGTAAATATGCATTTATAATATAATCAGGGGATATAGCCAAATATACATCTATTAATATATACATACAAAGAATATTTCAACTAAATGTTAATGGAATTCATGACAATTAGTAGCACTGTATTAATGAAGTCACATCTGCATGCTTTTCCAAAGAGAGAGAAAATCCTAACTAAAGCTAAGAAGCTTTGGCTGCCCCCACAAGCCTTTTTTCATATTCTTTTGCTAGGGCTGATCAAGAATCTACAGCACAGTCTATAATTCCCAAAAAAAACTTACTCATCCATCTTTTTCTCCCATTACTTCCCATTTCCTAGACAGTTTGGCACCATACTGAAGAAAGTGAGGAACTTAGAGTCAGAAAGATCTGAGTTCAAATTCCACCCCAGGCATTTTTCTTACCTGTACAGCTGGGCAAGTTTTACCCACTCAGTCTCAGTTTCCTCATCTATTAAATGGGAATACTTTGTAGCATCTAACTCTCAAGACTGTTGTGAGACTCAGCTGAAGAAATACAATAAAAACTTGGCAGAACTTAAAGTACTACATAAATGCTATTATTGTTATTGTCATTACCCTCAGCAGCCTTCTATTACAGATGAGATGGTCTCCTTGATTCTGTTCCATGAATACATTAGACTATTTTATGACATAGCTAATTTGCAAGTGATATTCTGCTTACCTAAAGTGACTTCCCACCCTCCTATTACATTCCTGCTCCCTGACTATCAAAATTCTTTAAAACTAATCTGCAATCTTTACTTTGATGTTTCTAATAGAGATCTCTCCTACTGAATGGAAGAAGGCATTGTCAATAGGGTACTGGACTTCATTTCAGGGAGATATGAATTCAAAATCTGCCTTAAAGAATTACTAACTGTGGAATCACTGGCCAGTCACTTTATGTCTTTGTGACTCAGTTTTCTCATTGTAAACTGAGTCGATGTTATTTAATGGTCTCTAAAGTCCCTTTCAGTTGACATTCTATGTTCTTATGATGCATTTTTGACTGCTTCATAGGCATTGTTTCACGTGGGCATGCACACACACACACACACACGCGCATGCACACACACACACACACACACACACCCCTCTGTATTCAATAAGATTAAATTTGGCTTCTTCTATGATTTTCTTCATGCTTCTTCTAGCTTTCTTAAAAACAATTATTTATTTCTTGATTGATTGGTTTTGAGTTCTAAACTGTCTCCCTCCCTCCCATCCCTTCTTCACCTACTGAGAATACAGCTTCTTTCATTGTTTCCTCCCAAATAAATTGTAAGGTCATTATAAACAGAGATTACCATTCATATATTTTATATTTCCCATTCCACTTAGTACAGAATTTATGATGCCCATTGTACTGACCCCAAAATCAGAAACTTGGATAATTTATACAAAATAACTGATGTTACACAGCTAGGTCTAGAATTAGAACCACTTTTTTTTTTCCTGTGTGCACATCTGTGGCTTATTGAAGTATACCATATTGCTAAGTAAATTAATTTAAATTAGGCATAATAGGCACTCAAACATTACTTCTGAATTGAATTGACTTTTTACTTATCATCATTCTCTTTACCTCCTTCTCAAATAATTTCATTTATTCATTTATTCCAATGATTTATTTTTTCTTTTCCTGCTTGACTATTATTGTCCTTCATTTTTAGCCTGATCTTTTAGTGATCCAAAATCCATAAGCCCCATTCTAAGGGAAATTATATTTTGACATATTGGGGGGTGAGGCAATCCATATTTCGTCATCTCCAACATGTGTACCCTTGTATGATAGTAGGAAAATGAATCTCTGTCATACCTAGTTATATGGTTATTAAAGATTTATGATCACCTCTAAAACAAAAAAATAGAAAGCTACAGAAAGGAAGGAGGAAGAGAACAGCACTCAGAAGCAAGCCAAATCTTCCTTTATGAAGTTATGATTTTCTTTGGCCTGTGTAAAAGAATCCAGATGTGAGCTCATTTACACAGCAGTACAAATTCATCAGGATCTTATGAATACTATTAGCATACAATGGGCATAGTTGGTATATTTATATATGGATATTGTCATACATATACGTATATGTATCCTGATTACATTTTAAATGCATATTTACCATTTAACCTCTATGAAAAAAGTTTTGAGAAAATCTAAAAGGATTCGTGTGTTTGGTCTATGTATGTGTATAAGTATAATTGTATCTAGCTATGTGTGCATATATGGATATAATCATGATAATTAATGAGCACATATTTAAGTTTATTTATTTGATATTCATTTATTAAAATGTGAATTGACATTAATATTCATTCATTTAAACTTTAAGGTTTGTCAAGCACTTTACAATATTATCTCCTTTGTTCTGTTCAAGAATTCTGGGAGGTAGGTGCTATTACTATTCCCATTGTTCAGATGAAGTCAGTGATGCAAGAATAAGTTAAGTACTGGGTCACAAAACTAGAAAGTGTCTGGTGTTGGCTTTGAACTCAGGAATTCTTGAATCTTTCTTTTGTGTTTGTCTGAAAAGACACATACATGTGAGTGTGTGTTTTCATTTAGCTGTCTATACATATATGTGTATAGATGTAACATGTATATATGCATATATCCACAGATATATACATCCCTTTCTCTCTATCCGTGTATGTGTATAAACACAGATGCACATTTACACACATGTTTATTTTTATGTCTAGGATGGGCCTGAGATTTATCTTAAACAGTTGGCCTTTTTATTATGTACATCTCTGTATATCTGTATTTACTAAAAAACATTTAAAATATACATTGTACATACATATGAAAATTATATATCATATACACATATGTATATAATACATATGTAACACACCAAACAGAACTGTATATAATATATGTACACACATATATAACCTATATGGTTGTATATAATGCATACATATCTACACACATTATATACATGTATGTATATAATACATGCATAAAATATACACATAATATAATATGATACAATATAATAATAAGGAACTATATATCATGCATATATACTTATGTACATATTTATATACATATATGTGTATTCATATATATTTATAATATATGTTTGTGTTTGCGCTTATGTCATATATTTAAATATATCTGAGCCCTATTTATGTTTTTGAGATGTTTAAAAGTGTAGAAGAAATGGTTGATCCAGAATCATATTATTGGGCCTCAAATCCCAGCTCTATCATTTTCTCTGGGGCTCTGTTTCCTCTTTTGTAAAAAGAGGAGTTTTGACTAGATGATCCAAGACCATGTTTAGTGCTATCTCCACATAGGCATATGCTTATATATGCATATGTTTTAGTCCAGGCCTGCTATTTCAGTAGACTAGGCAGCTACTAACTCCCACTAATTGAGCGCATCTGCTCTGAAAGGTGCTTTTAGAACATTTCCACGCACACATGTGCATAAGGAATAAAACCCAATACATATCCAGTTACTATGTGAGAGGCCAACATTACTTAGTGGATGGAGACTTAAGAATCCCTTGGTCCAAGTCCTTCTTCTGATCCATACTCTATGACTGACTGTAATGTATGCACTTAAAATCCTCATGTCCCAGGCAACTTTCTGAAATGCCAAGTGAGAGAGTCTTAGCCTTTCTAGATTGGTAGAGGGATTCTATATGTTAATTAATTTATCAACAAGGTTTTATTATGTCTTAATCCAATTCAACAAACATGGATTAAGCACCTACTGTATACCAGGCACTGTTCTGAGTACTGGGGATACAAATAAATAAATAAAAACAGATAGTTCCTGCCCTTAAAGAGGCTACAATTGAATGGGGCAAGGCAGGGAGTGGGGGAAGACAAAAAATAAGTCAGGGAAATGGGGGTGGGATAAGTATTGACCATTACATGGATCAGAATTCTTACATCTAAAATGGGTTATAATGAGGAGAAAATTAATGTATACAATGTGCTATGTAAATCATAGAGTCCTTCCTAAATGACAGATGTTATTATTGCTTATGGTACTTTTTCCTTGTGTCACCTTGGACAAGTCCCCTTAGTACTCTAAGACTGGGTTTCTCCGCATAAACTGAGAGGGTTGTGCTAGATGGCTTTAAAGATTTCATTCAGGGCAGCTAGGCGGCAAGTATCAGACACTTGACACTAGCTGTGTGACCTTGGGCAAGTCACTTAACCCTCATTGCCCTGCCAAAAAACAAAACAAAAATAAATAAAATTAAAAAAAAGATTTCATTCAACTAATCGATCAACAAGCTGTTATTAAGTACCTATTATGTTCCAGGCAGCATGGTCTTTGGTGACAGGGTTTCAGTGAGTAATTTTCCTTATTCCTCCTGCTTCTGCCTTTGATTCTTTTGGTCAGCTGATAATATACTTTCAGGATTAGTTGATCCAATAGATATGGGAGCTCACTCCAGTGATGCAGAGCATAATATATTCACGAGGATCTATAATGTATAATTTTATTATTATTGTAATATTCCATAGGGTGGTTCTTCCTAGTGTTGGGGCTTTGCCCACATATTTTGACATGGTTCATATCCATCAGTTAAATATTTATGCAGTCCATCAGTTCTCTGTCTGTCTCTTTCTCTCTCCTGACTGATCCATCCCCACCCTGGACCCCCATTCAACTGATCATGCACATCTCAAATGGCATTCATGGCATCGGTTCTCATTTGTATAATTCTCAGTCTGGAATGTCTTCCCAGTCTACATCTACCTATAGTATGTCTCTCTTTTGTGCTTTGGGTGACCCTTAACTCTACATCTTCATGGATTGTATTGTTTGATGACTTACAGGCTTACAACAGCCCTGGAACTATATTTTCAGAAAAGATAAGGCCTTTGTTTAGGTCATTAGCACAGTTGAAAAAAAGTTATGAATAATATGTATTCCTACCCCAAACCCTATCCCTGTCTATTTTTTGGGGGGGGTGTTGTGGTGGTGTCCATTATCAGAATAAGGATAAGCCAGGTTTTTCCATGTTATTTGAAACTCAAATGAAAGAAAATATCATGACTGCCTTTCATGCAAAGTCCTTCTTACATGATTCCAAACCATTTTATAGAAGTCTAAACAGTCCAGAGAAGAATATAGCTTTGTAAGGATTACAGCTTTTTCAAACCCAACATACAAATCGTTTTCGACTTCCCTAGCCCTCCCTCAGATAGAGGTTAAATGGTTAACATGCATTTAAAATGTAATCAGGCTCAACACTGATTCATTATCTGGTTCAATGGTTCATCGGTTCATTCACTAGCTCATTATTGCAAAACAGAATGTACAGATACAGGTCTGTGTTGCATTTCTTTTATGGAGCAAACTTTCACAGAAGCATATCTGATTTAATCTTCTGTCTTGGTCAAAACTTTATACCAACAAATTCTTCCATCCAGACTTCTTTTTTTTTTTTTGGCCTCTATGGAATGAGGTAGAGATTTTCCCCTCTTTGCCCACCCCACTGCCCAGAGACCTACGATCTCATAAGTGTTAGCAAAGCTACATCTATCATTGCAGGCCAGCATCATCTCTGCAACTGGTATTCTTAAAACAGAAGCTGGACCACTGAGAAGTTGGACAACTTGTCCAGGGTCACAGATCCACTTTACTATGCTGATATACCATGCATCAACTACATCAGACAATCTACAAAGCATGGGAACTTGAGGCTCATTTAATTCAGGGATATATGAATATATATGAATTGACAGTTCATTGATAATATCATTGAATTGACACCAATGTTGATTGGCAGTCATTGACAATATCCATTATGTATTCAGATTTTGGAAAAAAAATCTTCGGGGACAATGCACAAGTAAAGCTTTGGAACTTTTAAAAAAATTGTTGAAGTTACAGATGATATGATTATATACCATTTTCATTATAAAGTTAAATGTCTTTATTTTAAATGCAGCTCAAGTTTGTAAGCAAACTATTCTCTGGTTTTTTTGAGGGTCAATAAAGATTAAGTGACTTTCCCAAAGTCACACAGTTAGTGTTAAGTGTCTGAGGCTGGATTTGAACTCAGGTCCTCCTGAATCCAGGGCCAGTGCTTTATTCATTGCACCACCTCGTTGACCCAGAAATCTATTCTTAAGCTGCACTCATGTGTAAGAAATAAAGGAAGTAACAGAGCCACTTTTCCATAATACACTCATTCTAGTCCCCACAAGGAAAGATACTGAACAGCATCCAGGGTAAAAGAGTGAAAATGGTAATGACTGGTTTAATCTTTTAATTCTGACTTTCCCAGTATTGATAAAGTCATATGGTGAAACCATTAGTAGGGCATGTTCAAAGGAATTAACCCAAATGACAAAATGGGTAACTGAGTGGAATAAATTAGGCCTGAAATATTTCTTACCTTTTCTAGATTGTGTTCAGGAAATAAGCAAGGCGTGCCCTCTGGCAGAACCTAATTCTTAGGATCATAGATATAGAACTGGAAAGATCAGAGGGTTGTGGGTTGAGAGCTGGAAGAGATCTCAGAGGCTGTTATGTACAACCCACCCCTCATTTTATAGATGAGGAAATACACCCAGGGAGGTCAAGTGACTTGTCACTTTAGAGGTGGTAACATGGAGAGAGTGCCGGGTCTAGACTCAAAAACATCTGAATATAAATCCAGCTTCAGACACTAACTAGCTATGTGACCCTGGATGAGTCATTTCACCTCTGTTTTCTTTAATTTTCGCAACTTTAAAATGGGGTTCATAATAGCACCTACCTCCCAGGGTTTATTTGAGGGTCAAATGAGTTTGTATTTATAAAGTGCTTTGCATAGTGCCTGACATCTAGTAGGTACTTATTAAATTTATTATTTATTAATGCTTAGTGCTTATTAAGTGCCTGATATCTAGTAGGTGCTTATTAAACTTATTGTTTATTAATACTTAGTGCTTATTAAGTGCCTGACATCTAGTAGGTGCTTATTAAACTTATTGTACCTTTTCTTCCTTCTTTTGTGCCAGGTTACATAAGTATTTTTATTTATTTATTTATTTTTTTTTAGTGAGGCAATTGGGTTTCAGTGACTTGCCCAGAGTCACACAGCTAGTAAGTGTTAAGTGTCTGAGCCCGGATTTGAACTCAGGTACTCCTGAATCCAGGACCTGTGCTCTATCCACTGTGCCACCTAGCTGCCCCTATAAGTATTAAATATCAGCAGAAGGATTTGAAATAAGATCCTTCATGAACTAGTGCCTCTCTCCATTGTATGACAAGGCTTCCTCCCCACCCCACCCCCACATTATAGATAAGGAAACAGACTCAGAAGTATGAAATAACTTGGCCAAGATCACAAAGAAAGTGGCGAAGCCAGGATTTGAACTCACGTCTTATAACTTCTAAGATTAGCCCTTTTGCCATGTGCTGCACTACACTATCTCCACACTGTTTGGAGTCTGGATGGGCATATCCAGTCAGTCATGTTCTTACAGGATTGTTCAAGCTATTTGGCCCTTTAGGACAAACCAAAAACAGATTTGCTAAAATCTCTTCCTCTCCCTCTCCCTCTCTCTCTCTCTTCTCCAGTTGCCACTACATTGGATTTGATTCCAATATGACCTCAGGAAACATCATCATTGGAAAACTCAAAATCCTGCACAATTTCATCAGATAAATCTCCCAAGTACCATCAGTACCCTCTGCCCATCTGATTGGAGCGGGGAAGAAGGAATTCCTTACAAAGCCTCCTTTTGAAGAGAGCTCCCAGGCCGGTAATCTCTTTATTTCCCAGCAGCTGAACTCTGGAGTGGATTCCATGATGCCTTGCGTCTAATAACTTCTCCCTGCCTTCCACATCCCCCTCTTTTGCAGTTCCTTTTGTGTATTTCCTTCCTTCATTAGAATGTAAGCTCCTAAAGGGAAGGGTCTGTCTTTTTTGTATTTGTAAAACCAGCTCTTGGCAAAGTACCTGGCACATAATAGATGCTTAGTTAAATATTTGCTATGGACTATTAATTGACCAAAACAAATTGTGCCAATGCATATAGTAATCTTGCCTACCTCACATTCTCTCACTCTCTCTCTTATTTTTTTGACAGGGCAATGAGGGTTTAGTGACTTCCCCGGGGTCACACAGCTAGTAGGTGTCAAGTGTCTAAGGCCGGATTTGAACTCAGATCCTCCTGAATCCAGGGCTACTTTTTTATCCATTGCACCACCTAGCTGCATCCACCTACCTCACATTCTTTCCCGATTAGTATTAAAAGTAGTTCTGAGGGGCAGCTAGGTGGCTCAGTGGATAAAGCACCAGCCCTGGATATAGGAGGAACTGAATTCAAATCCAGCCTCAGACACTTGACACTTACTAGCTGTGTGACACTGGGCAAGTCATTTAACCTTCATTGCACCCCCCCCACCCAACAAAAACAAAAACAAAAAGTAGTTCTGGGTGTCTATCAGAACGAGAATAAAGCTATACTACAAAGCAATAATAATTAAAATTATTTCATATTGGTTAAAGCATAGAGAGGTTGGTCAATAGAATAAATCAGGTACACAATGCACAGACACAAATGAACATATTACTATAATGTTAGGTAAATTCAAAGCCCCCAGTTACTGGGAAAAGGACACGGTTTTTGACCAAAACTTCTTTGAAAACTAGAAAATACTTTGGCAGAAATTACATAGGCTAACATATCATGCCATACACTAAGAGAAACTTCAACTAGTCCTATTCCATAGTTATAATAGATGGTACCCTAAGCAGATTAAAGAAGAAAGAAATTAAATTTAAGATGTTTATAAAAGTGTGTATATACAAAAGGTATATAAAAGATTTATATAAAATGTTTATAAAAGTTCAGAAGTTTATAACTAAAAAAGAGAGAGGATGATAGAAAAGAAAATAGACAATTTTGTCTGCATGCAGTTGAAAAGTTTTGGCTCAAACAAAGTCAATTCATTTAAAATTAGGAGAGAAATGGGCAATTAAGGGGAAATCTTTGTAGTAAAATTTTTTGATAAAGACCTCAATGTACTATATATGTGTATGTATACACATACATATATACATAATGCTAAAGATATGTTATTCAAAGGTATAAATCTAAAAATACTTCAACATATAAATAATCAATAGATATAAATAGGTAGTTTTCAAAGGAAGAAAATCAAGCTACCAAAAGCCATAGGAAAAAAAAGGTCCAAATCACTAATAATAGAAATATAAATGAAATCAACTCAGATTCTATGTCAAACACATAGGTTTATCGAAAATGACAAAACAACAAAATGACAAAGATTGGAGGGGCGGCAGGAAAACAGATAAACTAACATATTGTTATTGTAATTTTAAAATATTCCAACAATTTTGGAAAGCAATTTGGAACTATGTTGCCAAACTTATTAAACTGACCTTTGACCCAACTCTACCACTGTTAGTTAGGCCTATATCCCAAAGAATAACATTTAGGCCTCATGTATAAAACTCTTTATTGTGGGGCAGCTAGGTGGCACAGTGGATAAAGCACTGGCCCTGGATTAAGGAGGACCTGAGTTCAAATGCGGCCTCATACACTTGGCACTTGCTAGCTATGTGATCCTGGGCAAGGCATTTAACCCTCATTGCCCCAGGGGAAAAAAAAAACCCCTCTAAATTGCCACTCTTCATAGTAATATCACCGTGGAAATTAAACAGGTGTACACTTATTATGGAATAGTTAAACAAATTGTGGTATATGGATGTAATAGAATTTTATTGTGCCATAAAATGTGATGAAATATTCTATTTAAGAAGACAAAGGGAAGACATCTATGAAGGAAAGCAGAGTGAAGTGAGCCGAACTAGAACAATTTACACAAAGACAACATGATGGAGAAAAACAACTTTCAAAGACTATAGAACTCAAGACAATGCAATGATAATCCATGAATAGTGTGGACTGAAGATGAATCATTCTACACATCCTCTCTGCCTGAGAGGAGATATACATGCATATAATATATACATACACTATGCATGTATGTTAACACATAAATTTACATACTCATGAATATGCATGCATATACACATGCACACATATATACATACCCAAACACAAATTAAATATATACATTGTACAAATATGTGAATGCACACACACATATATGAAGAGGGAGGGAGAGAAAAGGAAGGGGGTAAAGGGAGTAAAAAGGGGGAGGAGAGAAAGGGAGTGAAGGCGGAAAAGAAGAAAGAGGGAGAAAAGGGGGAGGAAGGGAGAGTGAGGGGAGAAGACAGACAGACAGAGAGAAGACAGACAGATCTGGACCAGGACTCAGAGGTTCTGGGTTTGAAATCATGCCCCTTCCACTATAGTACCAATATCATTTTGGATAATCATTTAAATGCCCAGAGACTCAGTTTGCTCATCTGTAAAGTGAACAAAATGGACTAAATGACCTTTGAAATCATTTATATCCCTAAAGCCATTTTATCACCAGTGTGAATGGAGGCCAGCCACTTCCTCAATCTTGCCCTCAGTCTCCCCACTTTGTAAAATGTAGGGATTAGAGAACATTACTTTTAAGTTCTCTTCCAACTCTAAATCTTCTGTTCCTAAGACAATTATCCAGACTAGTAGAGAAAATTATCTTTATCAATATGGACTCTATGTTATCCTTTAATAAGGAGCCTGAAGAAATCATGGACATATCATTTAAGATAGGAAGAGAAAGGATGGCATGATTTTCTGAGGATGGTAAGTATTCTCCACCACTTTACTAAATATATTTTTACATTTTATGCCTTTTTATTGGGTGGCTTTCATTAGTAGACTTAATACCCATTGCAACTTCACAAATTTAGATATTTTCTTTAGGAAATATCTTTTTTTACATATTTCAAACTAGTCTTTGCCAATGTTCATTTTCTATTATTAATTTCTATCTGTCTTCTCCTTGCTGTTATTGCATGTGGAAAATTTGCTTTCATGTAAAACAACCTAATATATGTTTTCCCCCCTAGGAAAATATAAGTGACATTACTAAACAATTTAGTTAAATGATTTCTAGCTGTTATCTCAGAGAGTGGATTTCTTTTTTCTGTATGAAAAATAGAAGTATTTCAGCATCACAGAATTGTTGATCTCATTAGAGCCTAAGGTCACTTTCTTAGAGATAGTTATTTTTAAAAACATGCCAAGAAATATTGTACTTCTGCTTAAGTAGTCAGGAGCAAAATAGTAGTAAATGAAGATAGTTATATATAGAAGGTCATGAAAAATAGCATTGTACAAAGAAAATGACATTGGTCTAGGCTAGCTCAACAATGGAGCTATAAATGCCTCTATTATATGCCTCTGAATGCCTTAATTGTTCTAGGCCTCAGTTTTCTTCATCTGTAGGATAAAAGAGTTGAACCAGATCATCTTTTAAAAGTCCTTTCAGCTCTAAAAGTGTCGTGCATAATTTTGTTAAGACAAGATAAAAAGGTCAGACTTTGGAATTATTTCCAAAAGTGATTTACACATTTATCTAAAATATATTCTCACCTATGGGAGGTAGTCATCTCATTCATAACTTGCAGCTTGTGAGAAGAAATTGTGGGTCCATTTTTGACCCATTATTTGGAATGCTACAGAAAGGGAAGGAGATTTTGAATTGATATGACTGTAAATGGTTAGGACTAGGAGGAGCAAAGGTCATGAAATTGACCCATTGTCCATCTTCCAGGTACTGATAAAATAGTTTTCTATGAGCTGACTTCTCATCTTTCTTTATAAAACTATATATTTTCCCTCAGATATGCTGATTATTATTTTCTGCCATGGAAAGTCAAGTTGTCATAAGTATTGGAAGGAAGCTTTCTCTTGTGTTTTTTTATAGGGGCTGATAATTTTTATAGTGCTATATTTCAAAATTATAAATAAAATATAATATGTATATATGCATCATTTTAGATACATCAAAGGATCACAGAACCAGATCTTCAAAGGTACCTTTGACCTTTGAGGTCCTTTAGTACAACATTCTCATTTTGCAAATGAGAAAATTTAGGTGGAGGCAGTCAGGGAATGGGTGCTAAGTGAATTACCCTAAGTCACACAGCAAATAAGTGGCATGATTTGAACCTAGGACCTCTGACTCTCTATCAGTTATTCTTTCTAGTGTACTGCCTAGGAAGGGGCAGAGCCAAGATGGCAGAAGAAAAGCTGTGACTCTCCCATCTCTGGAAAACCTGTCCATATACCTCCAAAAATAATGTGATAAGACAACTCTTGGAGCAGCATAACACACATAAGAACAGAGTGAGACTTTTTACAGCCAAAGATGGCTTAACTAGGTGACTAGGATTACCTGCTGTTTGGGCTCATAGAGGAGTGCAGCACACAGAGCAGGACCTGAGCAGGCAGTGCCTTCAAAGCCTCAGAATCTTCAGCTGCTTCTTCTGAAGTTCGGCTTGTGGACCAGTGAGGGGATCCAATGGTTGGGGGGAATAGCTTTGGTCTCTGCTGGAACTGGGGTGGGGTGCCCACATTCTGAACCAGCAAGCAAACTCTAGGGACAGTCACCCAGGGGGGAGGGGCACAGGTACACCAAGCTTCCAACCATAGAGAATCAGATTTCAATCAGACTTCTGTTTCCAGGTCAAAGAGAAGGTGGCCATGGTTACTCACAGGCTAAGCAGGCTGAGAAGCCCAATCATCCCCTGGGCCATGCTGCAGCTCAGAACAGTGTGTCCTGCAAGCAGCACTACACTTTAAGAAGGAGTTAAAAGCTAAGTAATAGTCAGGCAGGACAAATAGGCAGAGAAAGCAGCAGACCATAAAAAACAACAACAGCAACAACAACAACAAAAACAAACAAACAAACAAAACCTTCTCTGGGGGAAAGGTAAACCAGAATACACCCTCAGAAGAAGATGATAACAAAGACAAAACTCCAACATCCAAAGCTTCCAAGAAAAATATGAATTGGTCTCAGGCCATGGAAGCCCTCAAAAGGGACTTAGAAGAGTAAGTAGGAAAGATAGAAGGAAGATTTAGAGAGGTGGCAGGACAAATGGAAAGAGAAATGAGAGCAATGAAGGAGAGTCATGAGAAAAATGTCAACAGCTTGAAAAATCAAATGGAAAAGGAGATACAAAAGCTCTCTGAAGAAAATAATAGCCTAAGAATTAGGATTGAACAAATGGAAGTTAGTGACTTTATGAGAAACCAATACACAGTAAAGAAAATCCAAATGAATAAGAACATAGAGGGCAATATAAAATATCTCCTTAGAAAAACAGCTGACCCGGAAAATAGGTCTAGAAGAGATAATTTGAAAATCATTGCACTACCTTAAAACCATGACAAAAATAAGAGCTTAGACACTAACTTCCAAGAGATTGTCCTGATTATTATCCTGATATTCTAGAAGCAGAAGGTAAAATAGAAATGGAAGGAACCTACCAATAACCTCCAGAAAGAGATCCCAAAAGGAAAACTTCCAGGAATATTATAGCCAAATTCCAGAGATCCCAGGTCAAGGTGAACATATTGCAAGCAGCTAGAAAGAAGGAATTCAAATACTGTAGAGCCACTGTCAGAGTAACACAAGATATAGCAGCTTCTACATTAAAGGACCAGAGGACCTTTATGATATTCTGGAGGGCAAAGGAACTGGGACTAAAATCTAAAATCACTTACCAAGCAAAACTGCGTATAATCTTTCAGAGGAAAAAATGAGACTTCAAAGAAAAAGAGTACTTTCAAACATTTGTTAAGAAAAGACTTGAACTAAATACAAGATTTGACTTTCAAATACAAGTCCCTAGAGAAGTATAAAAAGGTAAACAGGAAAAAGAAATCATGAGGGACATTAAAAGGATAATTTTTTTTATATTCTTACATGAGAAGATAATACTTCTAACTCATAAGAGCTTTCTCAGTATTAGGGCACCTGAAAGGAATATAATTAGACAGAGGGAACAAGTTTGAATGGATATGAAGAGATGATATATGTATTTAACTTATTTTTTGTAGGGTAGGCAGGGTGGGGTGGCTTATGTCTCTGGCTGGATTTGGGCTCAGGGCCTCGTGAGTCCAGGGATGGTGCTTTGCCACTGTGTCACCTAGCCGACCCTTGATGATGACTTCAAAATAAAGTTAAGGGGTAAGAGGAATGCACTGGAAGAAAGGGAAAGGGAGAGGTGGAAGGGTGTAAAGTAACTCAAATAAAAGAAATAAGAAAAGGCTTATGGAGTGGAGGGGAAAATGGGGAAGGAGCAGGGGAGTGAGTGAGCCTTACTTTCATCAGAATTGGCTCAAAGAGGTAATAACTTAAACATTCAACTGAGTATAGTAATATATTTTGCCCTGAGGGAAAATGGGAGAGGAAAGAGATAAGGGGGAGTAGAGGGTATAGTAGGAAGGGCAGATTGAGGGAGGGGGCAGTAAAAAGGAAGACACTTTTGAGGAGGGATAGGGTGAATGAAGATAGAAAATAGATTAAATATCAAGGGTAGGGAATAGGATGAAGGGTAATACAGTTAGCAATAGTAACTGTGAAAGAAGTGATGAGCAGGATGCTATCAGAGGGACGTATGAAAAAAGAAAACCATCAACAGAGGAAGAACTGATGGTATTTGAATGCAGATTGAAGTATAATTTTATTTTTTAGTTCCTCTTGCTAAAGTTATTCTGTCTATTTCCTTTCACAACTTTAGTAATGTGAAGATGTTTGGCATAACTGCACATGTATGATTTATATTGAATTCCTTGATTTCATAGGGATAGTTGAGGAGGGAGGGAGGAAGAAAATTTAGAACACAAAGTTTTAACAAAAATCAATGTAGGGGCAGCTAGATGGAGCAGTGAATAAAGAACCAGCCCTGGATTCAGGAGGAAATGAGTTCAAATCTGGCCTCAGACACTTACTAGCTGTGTGACCCTGGGCAAGTCACTTAACCCTCATTGCCCTGTAAAAAAAAAATCAATGTGAAGAAACAATGAGCAGATGGATTTCAGAGAAGCTAGAAGGACCTACATGAATTGATGCTGAGTGAGATGAGCAGAACCAGGAGAACATTGTGCAAAGTATCAACAACATTTTGTATTTATCAATAGTGATAGACTTGACTCTTCTCAGCAACAAAATGGTCCAAGATAGTTTCAAAGGATTTATGATGGAAAATGCTCTCCAAATCCAGAAGAAAAGAATTGTGGACTAGTGTACTACCTAATTGAGAGCGTGGTTAATAATATTAGACTAGCACCATGACGTTGAAGATTCAACTGAATTCAGTCTGTTCAGCTAATTAGTAATATTCAATGAAAATTGTAGATGTAATACGGTAGAGTAGAAAGACCTGTGGACTTGTAATCAGGAGCTCTGGAGTTGTAGTGAACTGAAATCTCTTTATAAGTCAGAACTGTGATATGGCTGCCAAAAATGCTAATGGGATTTTGGGTTGCATAGAGTCACAAAGACCTGAATTCAAATTCAGTCTCAGACTCTTACTAGCTGTGTGACCCTGAGCAAATCAATTTAACCATAATTGTCTCCGTTTTTTCATCTGAAAAAATGATATGGATAAGGAAATTACAAAACCATTCCAGTATTTCCACCAATAACATGCCAAATGGAGTCTCAAGAATTCAGACACGACTAAAACAACCGAACCACATAAAAAACAAAGTCATAGCTTCTATCAACAAGGGGAGCAAGGTGGTAGAGACCCTCAGCCCACTCTCCTGGTCTGATCTCTTCTGGAGTATTCCATTCTGTGTGCAAGAATTAATGAAGGGCTTAACATTCAAAGGAAATTATCCAATAGAGTAGAAGACTGTGAGTCCACACTATGTGTATATCATTTGAAAGAATTGAGAATGTCTGAGGAAGAGAAGACTTGAGTTGGACAGAATAACCATTTCAAGCATTTAAAGGACTCATAGAAAAATCATTCAAATTGTTCTGTTTGAGAATACGGTAAGGGGGAGAAAAAGCAAATTTGATCCTAATGTCAAGGAACTGTGTTCTTTCTAATATTTTGAATTATCCAAGCGTGGAATTAGATACCTCAAGAAATGATTTTCCCTTTCATGTAGGTCTTTAAGCAGAAGCTGGCTGATGATCAGTCAGGAATGTTGTACTGGGGATTGCAGCTCTCAGATTCTGTGACTATGAAATCATAGATTTTGGATGAACAGCTGAATGACCATAGTTATATCATGCTTTGAGTTTTAGATTCTTCATCTGTAAAATGGGAACAATGAAAACCTATCCTACATAATGCACAAGGGTAGTATAAGAAAGCAATTTTATATGTGTCAAAGAACTATAGAAATTGGAATTATGTCAAACACAGAAACCATTTTGTATCCCACCAAATCTCATTTGATATCATTGTCATAAATGCAGTCATAATCTGGGTGTAGTTTTGGTGGGGTCTTACTCACTGTAGCAAGTCCTGATTGTTTTGTTTTGGCTTGTATTTGGTTATTCTTTACTGTGTAGGCGGGCATCCATGTGAGCCTGTGGTCATAGACTAAGTCAGGAAGAAAACAACAGGAAAAGAGTCTGAGATGAGAAATGAAGGAGTAGTGGGATCATTTTTAGAAACTATCCATCATTAGAGATTAATTTCTATTCTGACTGGTGGTACTTATCCTAGCCTCTTCCTAGAGAACTTTCTTTGCCTCACTTTTAGCCCAGTTTAGAAAATGTGTACAGATTTGTCTTCCAAAAGGACAATTATCTTCTTGAATGATGTACACATGGAGAAATGAGTTAAAAATGATTTACAAAAACATAATCATGTTTCTTGCTTGCTTATTTCCAAAGATGGTGAAAAACAAATAAAATTTACTTTATGATTCAGTATGTTTTTAATGCACTGCATTTAAGGTATATACACATTTATTAATGTTGTGACAGTATAGTCATCATTTAGTTCACACCCCCCCCACACACACACTCCAAGCAATGTAATAGTTATTAAGTGTGTTAGATGGAAAGAGAATCTTTCTGGGAATCAGGAAATATCTGGATTAAAATCCCATCTTTTATACTGCAGACAATTAATTGATAATTGAGGTTTTTATGTCTCAGCACGCACTGGCCTGGGGCTCCGCAAACCGCACAGTGCTTCCCACACATGTTGTAGCTGTTGCCATGGCACTGGTACCTCACGTCATCACCACTTGCCGACAGCTACATGAGACTGGAAAAATTATAATGATTGGAAGCCTAGTGAGGGCAGTCATGTGACTGTCAGAGCGGCCACCCCGTTGGCTGTGGAGGTATGGGGTTTTCTGGGATTGGGGGAGGAGAATTGGGATTCTAGGTGGAAGCTGGAAGGTGACAGGCGTTCTGCTGCGAATTCTCAGGTTGTATAATTTCCCTTTCCCCGTTTTATTTCCTTTCCCTTGATCTTACTGATCCTGTTTGTGTTTTTTTTTTTTTTAAGTTCGTTCCTGGTAAAATAAATCCTGTTCTGTTTTGAGGGAGGCTGCCGGTCTCCTTCCTTGGCCCAATATTGCGACGAGCCACTTAGCTAGCACTCCCCAATTAAAAATTGGTCCCCACAATACTTAGTGGCCATTTTCTACTCAGGTCAAGTGATGATGATAATACCAATAATAATATCAATAATAAAAGCTATAATTTGCGTAGCACTTTACAAATATCTTATTTGATCTTGCAATAATACTGTGAGGTAGATGAGACTATTGTTTTACAGATAAGAAAACTGAAGGAGGCAGCTATTAAGCAACTTGTCCAGGGTCACAGAGGTAATAAGTGTCTGAAGGAGTATTATGAACTCAGGTCTTCCTGACTCCAAGTCCAATATCCTATCCACTCTGCTACCTAGCTGCCTCTCTGACTTTCCATCTTCTCATCTGTAAAACAGAGATGATAACACTCTCACAATGTATATCACAGGGTTTCTTTAAGGAGAACTTTTTACCCCTTAAAGTGATACAGATGAGAAGCTAAGACCCAGAATTGTTGGCTATCTGGATCAAGGTCATACAGATAGTAAAGAACAGAATAAACATGGAATTTAGGTTCTCTGACCCCAAGTCCAGATGTCTTTCCATTCCAAAAGAATTTCTTAAACCTTTAATAAGTTCAGAGGTTTATGGCAGGTACTTTGGTGGGGATAATAAAAAGTAAATGATAATTAAGACATGGTACCTTTCCTTATGGATCTAATAATAAAAGGAGCAATATGTTATCTACATGAATATCAAAGAGTATATGATAAATATGTTAGTTATAATGAAGGATAGATTTTGATAAGAACCCAAGAGAACCCTGGCTTACTAGGTGAGAAAAATAAAATGAAAGATTGTTTCTACCTGGGTTTTATAAACAAGTAAAGTTTTGTATAGGGCATCACAACTGATCTGTATTTAACAGATGAATAGTATTCCTAAAAGAATAAATGGCAGAATGTTGGGAAACTTCCTGCCATAGATGTCATGGGAGCAAAAGTCATACAGTCTGGCATGCAAGGAAGGCCAGACTAAGTAGTCTGGCCTCTATTCAGAAGGATGACATAATCTTTCATTTTACAAATATTTGCTAAGTGAACCAAAGATCACACAAAGGGTCACGCAGCAGACAGTCAGCCTAGTCTGGTCATTTTGACAGCTAAAACCTTTTTCAGAATGGATTTTGACCATTCCAGTCGATAGTTAGGTGAAGTTGACCTTTCCCTAGTCTGATCAATCGTTTGGAAATTGTCAGTAAAATCATCAGTCTGGTTGAGATCATATTGCAGAGAATATGGAATGGCAGAAGAATCAGAATGTTTTGTATGAGGAGGCTTTAAAACAGGGGATCTTAATTTGGGGTTCATGAATTTACATAGATGTGAATTTAGATGATATGTTGTTATTGCTGTTTGTTTTGTTCCTCATTTCAAAGAGGACCAGTGATATTACAGAGTGATGTCTTGATTCTTACATGAATTGGATTTAAGCGAGGCAGAGTTGAACAGTCATGGGCCTCACTCTCTTCAAAGTCCAGTGGCAAGAAAAATTCAGGACAACTTGCAATGGCTCAGGATGCAGTGTATGCCCTTGGCATCTTTGATGTCTGACCAAGTTCTAAGCATGCCATAGTACCTGCTTCAGCGACCTTCATTAACAGTGGAACAAATTCTTTTCATTTGTCCATTCTGCAAGAAGTCTTCACATGTTTGGGGTAAACATCCCCCCAACTTGTCAATGGGTATGAAACTTGTTTGTTACTCTCAATCTGGTTTAACCCATCTACAGAGGAGGTTTATGGGGTGTGGCTGCTGTACATGTTCCAGGTACTTGGAGCGACAGATGAGAGTTTAGTACTAGGTGGACACCAAAGGTGCATGAGCAACTCTAAAAAGTGCTCAGCAAGCCCACACAGAAGAGATACTGTCTGAACACCTCATATGATATATAGATAGATTATATAGATAGATAGATAGATACATACATACATACATACACACACACATATACACATATAGATATATACATAGATGATAGATAGAGGTAAAGATATGAAGACAGAAATGATAAAAAATATGGATAATTGCATGTCACTGTAATTGCTTTCCATGCTATCCTATGTATTTTACTATATGTCTTTAAATATGCCATTTTGAGAAAGGATCCATAAATTTTATCAGACTGCCAAAGGGGCCCTGGACACACACAAAAGATTAAGAACTCCTTAAAACCCTCCAGTAACACAATAGTACAATAGAATCAATGTTTTAGGAAATTTCTCTGGAAATAATGTCCAATGTCTTTATCATGAGGCAGCAGGGGAAACTATTGGTACTAACCCTAGTGAACAATTCCTTGGATGATTTCGCTATTGGAAGTGACATTCCATTGCCATTGAAATCGATGGAGAGAGGAGTCTCCATAGGTGAGGAAGTCGTAGAATTCTATCTCTAGTACCTCAGAAGGGCTTCAGATCTAGTACAAGAAAGAATATGAACATTGAGTATCCTACACCTATTCTATAGTTGAGGAGACTTTGAAGTATCTTTAGTGACTCACCCAAGGTCACATAGGTAGTAAGTTAGAGCGTAGTCAGACATCAAAGATGCCAATAGGAAATAGGATTTGAATTCAGACTTCTGACTCCCAAGCTAGGTAGCACATTTTCCACCATCCCATGCTGCTTCCTTTAGTCTCAAAACACCCATTTTTTAAAATTTCAGCATCTTTTCCCCATGGCATTACAGAGTACCCTTCAGACTTGAATATTTTGTCCTTTGTGGAAAAAATAAAAATAAATGCTCACAAAGGCAAGGCAGCATCAGTCCCAGTTTCATCAGCTTGGGCAAACATGCTGTGTTCTGGTTCATGATCAATCAACAGAAAAGGAAATGATTGTCTACAGTGACCAGCTCTCAGTTCAAAACTTGCCTTCTTCCTCCCCCACCTGCAAGCAATTGCATTAAAGCTTTGGGTCAAAATCTGAAGGCTTGCTATCAACTCACCACTAGCTGCTTTCTGGCAGCTTTTCCATTTGTGTATGCATTTCAATCAATTTTAAATCAGAGAGACAATAAAGCAAGCCTCTTTCAGCATTCAATTTGCCTCTGCAGTGATGAGTGCCCTGTCTGATGTTTACAGTTCACAGTCTCATAATAATGGATGGTTTTAGCACCTTGCAGCTTTCTCTCTATTTTTTCCCAAAGCTTTCAGCAATTTCATTAGAGTTGTTTTTTAAGATGACAATTAGAATAAAATGAAAAGCTCAAGAAGCAGTTTGAAGCATAACAACAAAAAAAGGAAATGTAATCTAACTTGGAGAAGAAATGTGTTGTGTTTTGTTTTTAAATTCTGTTTCCCCATTTCTTCTTTTTGACATTTTCATCTATTTTCTGTATTTTACAAATACTGTTTCCCCCTCTTCCCCTTGGCCTTCTACGTTTTCTACATCTACTCTACTTCGGGTAAATTCTTCAATACATTTCTCATGAGTGAGATTCCTGGTTTGGTTTTGCTTGTTTCTTTCCCCCATCTGGGTTGAACAGGTCATTAAAGAAAAAACTTTATTTTATAATGGCCAGACCTTACTAGGTTTCTACAAACGGATTTTAAATTTTGCTGATGCCTTTTGTATTGGCAGTCACTGCTAGGTACCAGCCCATTTCTCACAGAACCTTCCAATGTACCAAATAAAAACAGGTAAGCAAAACTAACCCCAAAGGCAAGCGATTCTGGGAGCATGCGATAATTGGCATCCATATCCCTCCACTTTTTAATGAGTTTGTATCTCCTCACCTGCTCTCAGGCACCACAATGAAATTTCATAGGAGTTTGGCTGCCCATCAGAGTTGTTTTCAGTTACAGTACTGTAATTGATTAATGAACAAATATTTCTTAAGTACTTATTATAATATATCAGATATTGTGCTAGGAGCAAGTGTTTCAAAAGAAAAAAATAATTAAATAATATCTTCCGTAAGGAACTTAGGTCCAGGGAAATGAAGTGGAGATGTGGAATTGGATATAAAATGTATGCAAAGACAATACAAAGTAAGGAAAAGAGGAGATGGCCCTAACAATTGAGGGATTCAAGCAATGTCTGACATTTAAGAGGTGGAATGTACCTGGGCTTGGGAGTGAAAAGTTCTAATAATTAGAGGTGAGGACAGAGAATAAATATTCTGGGAACCAGGGCTGACCTTATCAAAGGCCCAGAGATGGGAGTTAGACTGTTGTGGACAAGATGGCTTGTTTTTGTGGAACAAAATTGTGGGAAGAGGAGTGATGTATAATAAGCTTGGGTATAAATATATCACTCCCCTATCAAAACAAAGAAACAAACAAACAAAACCTGAATGCTTCTCTATTTCCTCTGATGTAAAAGAGGAACTCAGTTACTTGGCATTTACAGACCTTCTCACTTTGACCACAACCTGCACCTGTTCTTACAACACTGGCTCTCTTGTTCCCTGTACTCAGAACTATCTCCCATTTGTGGGCCTTGATGTTTATCTCTTAGGCCAGGAGTACCCTTTTGCTTCATCTATACATTTTGGAATTCCTAGCTCCCATTAAGGCCCTGTTTGGATGTCTCCTTCTGTAGGAAGCCTTCTTAATGTCCCTTCCCATAAAACAAACCAAATACTGCATGACTTTTGGTGTGTATGTGTGTGCATGTGTGTGTGACACGCATATATTTACATATTTATTGTGTTAATACACATCAAACCTTGATTTCATTTCTATCTTTGTGATCCTAGGATAGTTCTTCATACATTCTAGGAAATTTTGTCGTTGTTTGTTGTTGTTCAGTCATTTCAGTGGTGTCCTTCCCTTCACGATCCAATCTGGGGCTTTCTTGGCAAAGATACTAGAGTAGTTTGTTATTTCCTTTGCCAGCTCATTTTACAGATGAGGAAAATGAGGCAAACAGGATAAAATAACTCACCCAGGGTCACACAGTAAGTGTCTGAGGTCAGATTTGAACTCGGGAAGATGTCTTCCTGATTCCAGGATTGGCACTCTATCTATGGCTTAATGAGTTATTCCTGAGTTGGATCTAATCCAGTCCCTTCTTTATACATATGAAGATCCAGATCCAGAAATGTTACTTTACTTAAAATACAATGATTTAGTGGCAGATGCAGGACAAAGCCTCAGACCTTCTGATTCTCAGTCCATTGGATCTTGTATTCCACCATAGTACCATCTATCTTATTCCCTACATTTCTAATAACTTAGAGAATAAAAGAGGACAAGTAGATTATACCCTCTTTGCAGCATTTCACAACAGTTTCTCTCTACCGCATCTGATCCTTTTATCCACTTGTTCTTTCAAAATTAGCCTTCCTTTGGCTAAAAGGACATTTCACTTTCTCCAATTTTCCTCTTATTTAACCAATCATTCCTTCTCCGTTGCCTTTGTTGGATCCTCCCCTGAACTTTAACTGTGTTTCTTGGTGCTCAGTCTTTCATCCCTTTTCTTGGCATTTTGTAAAACTGATCGTGTCTCTCAACTCTACCTCTTCAAAGTCGACATCTCTCGACTATGTTCCAATCTGCTATATCTTCGATTTCCTGCAGGATATTATTCCTTGGATATTTTTCTTCCCTTCATAAGTCAGTTTCCTATTCCCAAATCATAACTTCCTTGATTCAATAACCACCATTTTTCTGTCTTAAGATCTGTAGTCTTTGCTTCCTCTCTCTCCTTTGTCCACTATATTTAACTGGGTAGCAAATCCTGTTGATCTTTTGAAATATCCTTGAAATGTCTTTCAGGTCCCTGGCTTTTTTAACTCTAGTGGCACCATCCTAGTCCAGATATTTAATAAGTCACACCTGGCCTGTTAACTGGATGCTCTACAATCTTTTACCTGGCTTCCTTTTGTTAGGTATGATGAGCACTTGGCAAATTTTTTCATTATTTGAGAAGGAAACATGATTTCTGAGTTAAATAAATTCAATTTCTATATGCACTGAATTTTCCTCCCCGTTTTGAATTTACTATCCTGCCTTTATTTTCATGACATTTTTTTCTTTTTTTTTTTTTTTTGCAGGGCAATGGGGGTTAAGTGATTTGCCCAGGGTCACACAGCTAGTAAGTGTCAAGTGTCTGAGGCTGGATTTGAACTCAGGCCCTCCTGAATCCAGGGCCGGTACTTTATCCACTGCACCACCTAGCTTCCTTTGCTATTATTTTCAAAACTGAGTGATTGTAGTTTATTGAATAAGGAATTAGGAAGACGTAGATTCATTTTCTACCTTTGACAAACTGTCTATGGGATCTTGGGCAAATCTCAGCCTTTCAGTGACTCAGAAAACTCTCTAAGACTTACTTTCAAGTGATGATTTGAATTGTTCTCTGCCATGAAATCCTACAGCTATATTTCTGTTAATGATTGATAGGGGCAGCTAGGTGGCACAATGGATAGAGCGCTGGTCCTGAAGTTGGGAGGATCTGAGTTCAAATCTCACCTCAGACACTTATTACCTGTGTGACCCTAGGCAAGTCACTTAACCCCCAATTGCCTTAAAACATCCCAGGTTGTGGATAAAACACTGCTTCTATATTCAGGACGACCTGAGTTCAAATCTGGTCTCAGACACTTGACACTTACTAACTGTGTGACCCTGGGCAAGTCACTTAACCTCATTGCCTGCCCCCTCCCCCCAAAGAGAGAGAAACCATTTTTGATAATGTAATTTGAATAATGTTATGTATTTTGTTTACTTGTTTATGTAAGGAGAGGTCTGTGCAATAAGGCAGCCTACCAATGAGGTCCCCATCTCAGAGTCTGTACATTATGTTCTGATGGCTAAGTAAAGACACTGATCAATTGATCTATCTATCTATCATCTATCTATTGATCATTATCTATCTTTCATCATCCATGCATCAATCTATCTATCATCTATTTTTCATCTATCATCTATCTATCCATTTATCTATCTATTATCTATCTATCTATCTTTCACCCATCTATCACCCATGTATCTATTATCTATCTATCATCTATCTTTCATCCATCTATCATCTATCATGTATCATCTGTCTTTCTATCTGTCAATCTTTCGTCAACCTCTCATCTATCTATCATCTATCTATCTATCTATCTATCTATCTATCTATCTATCTATCTATCTATCTATCTATCTATCTATCTATCTATCTATCTATCTATCTATCTATCTATCTATCATCTACCTATCTATCAGTAGATCGAGTTCTGTGCTCTGCAATGAGGGACAGCTGATTTCAATTCCTGCCTCAGGTAATTACTAGGCTTATCACCCTGGGCAAGTCACGGAGTCGAGCTTTCTGAATTTACCTTTAGTTTTCTCATCTATAAAATGAGAATACTAATAATATGGACTTCTCAGGATTGTTGTGAAAATCAAATAAGATCCAATTTATAATGTGCTTAGCAAAGTACCTGGCACATAGTAAGTGTTTAATAAGTGTTTCCTTTCTTCCTTCAAACACTCCAACTTAAAATTCATGATGGAAGCTTGTTGGCACTCTTTGATTGTTTCTTGGTTGCTTCCCACCCCCACCCCCGTAGTTTTTTCTCTCTTGATTTTAGCTGAATGAGGGGCAGAGAAGGAAGAGCTATTAGAGTCACATCACCTGGAATTCAGAGCGGAGTCTGCTATTAGCTGCAGCAGCTTAGTGCCCTGAGTGGCCATCCTGCTTGACCCAGTAGGTGGGACGTTATGATGTGAAAGAGAAAACAACTCAACCAGCAACTATGTGAAACAGAAGTGAATTTGGTGGTGAGGAATAATTTGTAACCACTACTTTAAATGTGAGTCCCCTCTCCCACGAAGAAGAATGAGTGAGTACAGGCAGCTATTTGCTACCATTTGGGGAGCTTTTTATACTTTAATCCTTTTCAATCATTTGTAAACGTTCATTGGAGTCAGGGAGATAATAAATAGTGATTTATGGAGGGGATCACGCAACCTAGGGATTTGATATTCTAGCATTTAAAAACCAGACAAAAAATGAAAACACCTAACCCCAAAGAGGGAGAGGGGATTACCCCCTAGAACCCTGAGGGGACAGTGGTCAAGATCTAGTTACCTAATCTGATTATTAAAATGGGGATTTGCAGAGTGAGCCCCAGAACTATGTGATATATATATATATGTGTATGTATGTATGTATATGTGTGTATATGTGTATATGCGTGTGTATATATGCATGTATATATATATATGTATGTGTGTGTATGTATATATATATATATATATATATTTCCCATTTCCCAAGTAGACTTGTCTACTCTCTTTAAAACCCCCATGTCTGGTACATAGCCTTGAATATAGTTGTCACTTAAAATGTTCATTGAATTTTAATTGAGCTGATGAGGATGTGTGTATATATGTGTGTGTGGGTGTGTGGGGGGGTGTTATTCATTGGAAATTGCCTCTTGTGTCAAAACAAAATATATCATTTTTAAAGGTAGCAAAACATTCAAATATATGATTTTGGGCCAAAGGGTAGTGATTATCTTCATGTTTTCCCAAAAGAGATGATGTGCTTCAGTAATGACTATATTATTAATGCAATCATTTATGAATTCTTTACAAATCAGTTGTTTTCTTTAGCATCCAATTCTCGGCCCCCCACTCTTGCATCCCGCTTCTCTGCATAATTCTGTTATTTGTGTGGCCGCAAATGAACACACATTTAGTGAGAAATGCTGTTCTTCACTTCCCTGCCCTTCTCCATTGCCTAATGCTGTGCTAAGCTATTAAACAGCTGTCCTGTTTCCACCCAGAGGCAGTTGAACTTGTGAGATAACGAGAGTTATTCTTGTTTATGAGGCTTGCAATCAATGTGTTAATTTCCTTGAACCCAGTAAGGTATTTGTGTGGAAGCCCCTGCTAAGGTGCTGCTGAGCCTGGAAGCAAAGATCTGCTACCAGGCCCCAGGATCCTTTGCCTGCAGGAGATGCAAATGAGGGTATCCCCTTTCAGCTACAGAAACGTAACGGCAGGGAGTCTGTTGACGCAGGTGTATTTTAAGACAACAGCACTCAAATTGTCAGTCATAATTAATCATTATTATGATGATTGTCATTTTCAGTCTATGTAGTGTTTGGGGAATAAAAGAAGATTCTTTAAAAAGATTATATGTATACATATACATACATACACACAGACATATATGAAAATATGATTGTCATCATGTGTGACATGAGACTCTGGGGCTAACCTGGCATACTATGGGAGATCTCTGCATAGGAGATAGTGTAGTAAAGTTAGAATTCTGGGTGTGTAATCCCAGGCCCTAAATTTATATCCCGCCCCTGCCATTTGTGTGAGCTTGGACAAGACACCACCTCTATGGGCCTCAGGTTCTTCTTCTGTCAAAGGAAAAGGATGGGGAGATGAACTCTAAGGCTTCTCCCATATTGAAGATCATTGGTTCTCTGACAAGAAACCAGAAGACTGAGGTGGCAAAACTGAGTTTCGAGTCGAAGTTTAGAATCCATAGATAGTTACATAGTCAATCCGCACAATGGAGATGGTTCATAGTGGGTCATGGGTATCAGTTTGGGGAAGTTACTTAACTTCTGTGAACCTCAGTTTCCTCATGTGTATAATGAAAGGTTCAAACTAGATAACTCCTAAGGGGCCTTCAGGCTCTCAATTTATCACCCCATGTAAAAAATTCATGGCAGAGATTCTATGCAACCAACTCTACCTTGAAGGTCTTTTATGCTTTGGGGGATACAGGAAGGAAGGGCCTGAACAGAGTTGGACAAGTATGACATTTTCCTCCAGGGCATCAGAACTTCACTTTACTCCTTCAGGAGGTAGAACCATCTCAGCTCAAGACCTAGCAAGAAAGAATTAGTTCTATTGGGATGCTCCAAAATGTCAAACACGCATAGTTCCTTTTTCCTTCAGTCCTGGGTATGCACAGAGCCACTCACCCAATGCTTGCCCTCCTCCACCCTCCTTTCCTTTCAGGTCCTCCAGCTGATGATACTCAGCATGGCGGCCGTGTTATTGGCAATGTTGTTGTAGATCTTGTTGGTCTTGTGAATGTTCCATTCGGTGGGAAAATAACCAAACCAGTTGTTTGATTGAATATAATACTTAAGAAAAAAAGAAATATTATTCCTCCTAATGGAATTCCCTCATTCTGCTTTTTTCTTCTTCTTTGTTTAGTGATACCATTAAGCATATTACTAATAGAATCCAAGTGTAAGAATGTAAGTTCCATGTACAGGTTCATTTTTTTTTAATACCAATTGCTTTGAAGAATGAATGACATAGATTAGGCACTTTATAAATGCTAGTTGAATTACACTGTATTGAATTAAAAGGGACTTTGTACTAAGCACATTGCCCAGCCCATAGCAGGTTTTTTAAAGAGGGACTTCTTTTTTTCTTTTTCTTTTTTTTGGTGGGAGAAATGAGGGTTAAGTGACTTGCCCAGGGTCACACAGCTAGTAAGTGTCAAGTGTCTGAGGCCAGATTTGAACTCATGTCCTCCTGAATCCAGGAATGGTGCTTTATCCACTGCGCCACCTAGCTGCGCCCCCATAGCAGGATTTTTATAAATGCTGGTTGACTTGATTTGGAGGTCATATTACTTTAGTACTAGAAGGCATTTTAGTGATCATCTGGTCTTCATTTTCAGGAAGAAGAGACCAGAAAAATTAAATAAGCATTTGGGTCACACAGGCAGTAAATAACAGTATCATGATTGGAACCTAGGATTTATTATTTCAAATCCACTACTCAGTCGAATACCATAGCACTTCTTCCTCTCTGCCACCATAACCATACTCTCCCACCACAACCATGACCATACCCTCCCACTCTGTAAAGGAATCCCTTCTATAAAAGATAACTATTCAAGGGGCAGCTAGGTGGCGCAGTGGATGGAGCACTGGCCCTGGATTCAGGAGGGCCGGAGTTCAGATCCGGCCTCAGACACTTAACGATTACTAGCTGTGTGACCCCGGGCAAGTCACTTAACCAGTTGCTTCACCAAAAAAAAAAAAAAAAAAAGGCAACTATTCAGATTTTGCTTGGATGATTCCAATACTTTGAATTCAACATCAGAGTAATATTTGTACACTTCATTTGCCACCTATGCATTAGACAGAGATTCAGGTGTCTTTCACTTACTAAGTTCCTTGAGAGGAGGGATTTATTTCAATGTTATCTTTATCTCTAGCTTCTAACATAGTGCCATACATACAGTAAGTGCTTAATAAAAGTTGGGTTTGGATTCTGAAACCCAACCAATGCAGATTAAATACTCTTTAGTAGCTGTGAGGAACCATGTTTATCTAAGGATTAATAATAAATAATAATGATAATAACAACCATTTCTATAGGACTTAAAAAATTCCGGGCACTGTGCCATGTTAAGCAATTTCCTGTTATTAACTCATTCGATCCTTACAACAACCCTAGGAGGTAGATGCTATTATCACCCCCTTTTTATTGATGAGGAAACTGAGGCAAACAGGATAAGTGACTTGTCCAGTATTACACAGTTAAGCAAGGGAGTTTCAGAGGCTAGACTTGAACTCAGGTCTTCCTGACTCCAGACCAAGCACTCTATCTACTGCACCATCTAAAAAAGAGTATTATTTTTAAAAAGACAAAAATGGATCTTTCAAATTTATATAAAAGTAATTCACAGAATATAAAATCATGAACTGAACTACAGATAAACTCTTTAGTTATTTGTGTGTGTGCGTGAAAACAACAGAGAAGCATAATCCATATTTTACTTCTAATTGTTCCAAGATGTAACATCCAGTGTCTTGGGTCCCTTGATGTTCCGTATTGCTTCCTGGCTGATCTTGCCCATCATTTTGTGCCTCTTCATGTTATCATTCACCGACGACCATTAAGGACTGTCCATAATTAGTTTGCAAGCTAAGAGGGAATCCTGGAGCCAGGTGGTTTGGCAGCATACACTGTGCCTTGTGCCCAACTGGATGCTGATTGTTTAGGAAAGAACCAAAGGAGACTCAAATGAAGTCTCCAAACACATTCTCATTTCCTGCTTGATCTGGGTTGAAAAATGAAATGCTTTCTTTTTCTTACCACACAAGATATTGTGCAGTGTCAACAGCACAAGATTCTCCAATAGTCCCAGTAATGGACTTTAATGAGTGTCAGGTAAAGAGTGAGAAATTAGTCCTTGAAGTTCATTGATTCCTGTAATGTTTATTATTATTCTGTGATGACACTAGTTCCAAAAAAGAGTGACATTTGAGAACCAGCCTTGGGAACCTACAAATTGCTTCCTCCACACATCTAGTCAGCTTCAAACATATTTGGTCTCTGGTCAACTATATGTTGGTAAACCAGCATGCAACAAGAAACAGTGGAAACAGTCATAGATGAAGAGTTCAAAAATGGCTTCAAATCTAATAATGATCCATGTTACATTGAGCAAGTAATTTAACTTCTCTGGGACTCATTTTCCTCACCTATAAAGTAAACAATCTTGAATAGCTAGCCTCTTTGGAAGTTTCTTATTCTAAATCAATGAAATGTGTGATCCTAAGAAATGGTGGAATCTTTTCTTTCACCTCTACTTTTTCCTCAAAAGTTTGTTTACTTCCTAACTCTATCCATTCTTTTGTTAAGATTGGCCAGGCCCTAAATCCTTTTGATTGTTTGAGGTTGAAAGATCACAGTAGCATGGATTTATTTTTTTGTTTGTTTGTTTCCTTTTTGTTTTTTTTTGTTTTTTGGGGGCAATGAGGGTTAAGTGACTTGCCCAAGGTCACACAGCTAGTGTCAAATGTCTGAGGCTGCATTTGAACTCAGGACCTCCTGAATCCAGGGCCGGTGCTTTACCCACTGTGCCACCTAGCTGCCCCTAGCATGAATTTATAAGACTGAAAAGTCATCTAGTACAACTTCTCCCCCAACTCCTTCCCCATCCCCATTAATTTTGTAGATGAGGAACCGTGTCCCAGAGTTTCCCAAGGACACAAAACTGGTAACTGGAAGGGATGGGATTTGAACCCAGACTCAGATTCCAAATCCAGCCATACTCAGGTTTTTTTGGTTTTTTTTTGGGGGGGAGGGGGGCAATGAGGGTTAAGTGACCTGCCCAGGGTCACACAGCTAGTGTCAAGTGTCTGAATCTGGATTTGAACTCAGGTTCACCTGGATCCAAGGCCAGTGCTTTATCTACTGCACCATCTAGCTGCCCCCCATATTCAGTTTTGAAAAGGGAGACAGACAAAAGTACAATGGGAGAGTAACTTTGGAGGTAGCCTTTGAAGTACTCAAAAGTAGGGAGAAAAAAATGACAAGTTATAAAATGGCATAAAAAAGTGCTAGTTTTCAATGAATTATAAGGGTCTATGCAACTTTGCCCCTATATAGATTGTATGCTATAGTTTGGGGTAGAACAAAGAGAATACTGCTATATGAGGTCAGAGGATCTTGGTTCAAACATTGTCTCTACTAATTAATATCAGTGTCACTTTGGACAAGTCATTTTCTCTCTCTGGGCCAATTTTCTCCCTAGACAGAATAACATTCTACCTCTAAATGCAAATGGATACTCCATGTATTACTGATATTAAAGAAAATATGGTGTAACCTCATCAAGACTTAGTAGAGACAATCAAAATTAAGGTTCCTCATGCGAAATCTGCGAAATCCACGCTCCCTGTTATGCAAAAAACACCACAGGTTGCTTTAAATTCTTTATTGTTTGGTACTTAGTGTTAACATAATATTAAACATAGCAGTTCCTTGAATATCAAAAGGCTTGTCTCAATCCCTACAAATTATCTCTTCAACAAAACAAAATCAAAAGCAAGAGGGAAAAATAAAACACAGAGTAAAATAAGCAAAACCACACAGGAACAACTTGTCTGGGGCCAACCTCCCCAGGAAGAAGAAATGGTTTGGGCCTCTGTCAATGTTTTAGCACTCTTCCCATGATACAAAAATATTTGGGATTAGTTCTAAATGATGATTTTAAATCCTTGGTAGATAATTTTAGCATTTGTGGGTGAGTAAAAGAGAGGTAACTAGACATTGTGATACCTTTGGATGAATGACACAAAAGGTACACTCAAAGCAAATTTGTAATTCATTATTTGAATATATATATGCATATATATGTATATATACAGATACAGATACAGATATAGATATAGATATATATAGAGAGAAGCAATTAAGACAGATTCAGTTGAGTTGGAAGTAAAATTAATTGCTATAGGTTCCTGTTTTAAATATTTTTTCTGGTGAAGTAGGTGCAAAACTCAATTATTTCTAAGCTGTTGAAAAATTGTGTATCTTTTTGTGCCCCTTAGATTTTGCTTCCTTGGAAAAATTCTTAGTCACCCAAGCCTAGTTTTAGCTTTGAGGAAAAATAATCAATATAAAGCAGACGGTTCTGTCTTCCATTTTTGTTTTGTTTTGTTTTTTGTTTTTTGGTTGAGGCGATTGGGGTTAAGTGACTTGCCTAGGGTCACTCATCTAGTAAGTGTTAAGTGTATGAGGCCGGATTTGAACTCAGGTCCTCCTAACTCCAGGGCCAGTTCTCTATCTACTGAGCCACCTAGCTGCCCCCTGTCCTTCATTTTAACTGAAGTCTTAATTGTTATTATAACTCTATCTTTGTTGATCTAATGTTTTCTATAGAAAAATTGAACTTGTGGATGAAATATTTAGATCATTCCTAAATAAAAATATATTTAGTACTTAGTCTTATTCACAACCCTCATTTACATAATGTGATTTGGGTATACTCAAAAGCTTACTACCACCATGCCACTCCATCCCAACCTTGTGAATTAAATTTTAAAAATGGATAGAAATAGCTCTCTACAGGACACCTTCCCAGGAAGATAAACCCTACCCTCCTACCTTATGTGGTAGTATCTCCCCTACCCTACAGTGTGATTTAAGGACAACTAAATGATTAAATGATGATAACTGTGGCGAGTAAAAATACATGTGGTCACCTTATTACTGTCCCACGTTTAGGGAAAATTAGCTGGGGTTTCTAATATATTTGTTACTTATAAAATAGAAGCTTTAGCACCAGTTTGGGGCATTAAGCATTTATTAAAGCATATCAAATATTAGTAAAAAGAGTGCGCATGGCAGGAGAGTCTAGCTAGGAAATAGAAAAGGACAAGGCAATGCCATCACCTCCGAAAGTCTCAGGCCAAAAAAGTCTCTGTGCCTCCCTGGGCAGAAGTTACCTGCAGGTCCGAATGAGCGGCAGTCCTTACATACTGCTTCAAGCTAATTGGCTAGCATCACCCAAATCCATTGGTTCACTGGTTTTGAGGGCAGTCCATCAGCAAAATGTACCTTGAAGGTCAGAGTTCAGAGACCCCCCCCCCCTAGGCTCTCAGGTAAGTGTGGTTTCAATCAAGTCAGCTTTAAGTGAGTTAATCAGCAAAGTCAATCCAATCAATCCCAATATTATCCTCTCGAGCAGGGGCCTCTGGGTGTCCCAAATCCCATTGTTTTCTCACATATCTCAGCCAAGTGGCACAGTTCATAGAGTGCTAGACTTGGGAGTCAGGATACTTTTGTCAATCCTTAATTAGAAACATACTAACTATGTGACCTTGGGCAAGTCACTTAACCATTGTCAATACCAGTTTCACATCTGCAAAATGGAGATAATACAGTATCTACATTACCGGGTTGTTATACTCAAAAGACATAATATATAGTAAGCTTTGTAAACCTTAGCAGACTATAATTGCTTGATGTTATCATTGTTATTATCATTGCCATTATTATTAATCAGTATATCATGAAGATTTATGATTTGATATTTCCATGAATGTCTCCTTATTACTCCATGTGTGACCTTGATTAAGCGGCTAACATGTCAGTGTTTTTTTTTTTTTTCCTAATGGTCTCAAGAAAAAGTACTCTTCGTTTTGAAATGCAGATTTACCTTTCAATAAATAGCTAATACCCTTATATGATCAAGTGGATATGTGGTATATTAACAAAGAAAGAATGATTTCAACATATTAGTTGCTCCCTCCCCAAGTAGATTTTATAATGTGGAGATAAAAATTATATTCCCTCCTTGCTACTTTTACAAAATTCTTTATTAAAAATGCAATGGATTATGACTTTCACATTCCTGATCTCCACACCAGAAAACCAGTTACTGAGATATTAACATTTTTCTACTGACCATCAGATTGAAAAGTAATGATATAGAGTCACCTGGAATTTCCATCTCATTCTACAGACCAATCTGTGCTGTGGTATTGTCTTGAAACAAGATTAAAATATCTGTTCAAAACCCTTTGTTTTGGGAAAATGCGCCAGGGTAAAACAGAATTTCTAAAAGCAATTTCTGAGACTCTTTCTTGCTCACATTCTTTGTAAAAGTTACATGTGTAAGGCACTATTATTTAATTTATATTTTAGATAAATATACGTTAGCAGTCATTATTAAGGAGGGAAAAAACTATTTGGAGAGAGAAGGATCATAGGCTATTAAATCCAAGTAATGTGGACTTAGGAGTTGTTCATTAGTGGGGGAGGGGGGGAAGGGTGCAGGGAGTATGCTAGTTGTGAAAAGAATGGAAAATTTACTTTTTTCAAATTGAACATGATTGGTCATTGAGGATTTTTTTGTTTGTTTTGTTCTTGGGGGGTTTGTTTTTGGTTTTTGTTAGTGGGTTTTTTGTTTGTCTATTGTGGGTTTTTTTGTATTTTTAGCATAAAGATTCCCTAAGTAAGGGTGAAGACTATCTCAAAGAATTGACCCACTCTAATGAAGATAGATACTGAAGAAAGAAGCAGTCTGAGGAAGACCAGGAGTTTGTAGATTTATTATGTAACGATTGGAATGCCGCCACCTGCTGGACTTAGTGTAGAAAAGTTCCGCCATGAAAGGAAGGTCTTTGAGGGCAAGAACATGTGTCTTTTCTTTGGTGTCGGGAAGTGATGTTGGCTAGTGGGAGGAAGAAGGAAGAGACTGGCACTCTGTCTCGCTCTCTTTCCTTTGGACTCTGGTGGAGAGCAGAGCTAGAAATGTGCTCTCCCTTTAATAGATAGAGGAATCTAGGCCTTTTCTTTTCTCTTTACCAAATTCATATTCGCCTTAATAAATGCTTAAAAGTCTAACTCTTCCTAGAGCTTATAATTTATTGGCGACCACTCATTAGATATTTTAGACAGTTTAGCTAGAATTTTAGCCCTTAACAATTAGGAGAGGGGCGGCTAGGTGGCACAGTGGATAAGCACCGGCCCTGGATTCAGGAGTACCTGAGTTCAAATCCGGCCTCAGACACTTGACACTTAGTAGCTGTGTGACCCTGGGCAAGTCACTTAACCCCCATTGCCCTGCAAAAAAAACCAAAAAAAAACCCAACCAAAAAAAAAAAAAAACAATTAGGAGAGTTTACTCATAAGGCTGGTCCTGATTGGCATTAGGACAATGGTAAACTTCTGCAGCATATCAGGCCAGATGTGATATAGAAACAGAACAAAGACGGGTCAGTGCCAAAAGATAGCCCATGGTAATGTGGATGGCTGTATGGAATGGTTGGCCATTTCCTTCTCCAGCTCATTTTATGGATGGGGAAACTAAGGCAAACAGGGCGAAGTGACTTGTCTAGGGTCACCCAGCTAGAAGGTGTCTGAGGCCAGATTTGAACTCAGGAATATGAGTCTTCCTTACTGCAAGCCTTGCCCTCTATCCACTGTCACCTTCCTCTAATTTGGGTTTCAGCTTTTTATCAGAGTATCTGATACTAATTTTCCCCAATTGATAGCTTGTCTTTTCATTTCATCTGCATTTATTTTGCTTATATAAAAGCATTTTAATGTAACATAATTGAAATTGTCCCTTTTTAATCACCTCTATCCCTTTTATAGTTTTGGATATTCTTAACATTTGTGAAATACATTTCTTTCTATATTCATCATCATCATCTTCTCTTCCCCCTCCTCCTCTGCTTCCTTTCCCTTTTTCTCTTCTCCTTTTCTCTTCTTCCTTCTCATTCTTCTTCCTTTTAAAGTATTTTTTCATCTAACTTGCTTTCTTATTTGCCCAGCTGTTCTTATCAAATAGGGCTATCACCCCCGCTCCCCCAAGTAATGCATTTTTGGGCCTCCTGTGAGCTTCTTGTTCAGTCACTTCTACTTTTTGATTGTTTCTGCCATTTAACTGATCTATTTTCTTTTCAAACAGCAATCCTTTTGAAACATTTTTCAAGCATAGTTTCACTGTCCATCTCCGTGACCATTGACAATGAAATTACATATGTATGCATACATACACACACACACACACACACACATATATATACACACATACATATTTTCTTCTTTTTTTTTTGTTTTCTGGTTGGGCAGTGAGGGTTAAGTGACTTGCCCAAGGTCACACAGCTAGTAAGTGTCAAGTATCTGAGGTTGGATTTGAACTCAGGTCCTCCTGTCTCTGGGGCCACTGCTCTATCTACTGCGACACCTAGCTGCCCCCTCACACATAGATATTTTAATACACACACTTGTGTGTGCATGTATGTATCCCTTGGAAGATGCTATTCATACCAAATTCCCCTCACTTTGGTTCTCATTAATATGTTAGATTATAAACTGCATCTCAGACCTTAAAAGATATAATAATAATTATAAAGTACCTAGCACAATTCCTGGCTATACAAATACTAGGCATTACTACTACTACTACTACTACTACTACTACTACTACTACTACTACAATCCATTTGTTTCTATTCATCATAAGGACTACCATGGAAATTATGTTTCTAATAAAAGTAAAAGTTTTAATGAAAGATATGACAAGTGGTGGTATTTGCCACCTCATTTCACTAATCCTATATCTTAAGCCTAGTAGGGCAGATAGATGGCACAGTACATAGAGTGCCAGGCCTGTAGTCATGAAGACTCATCTTCCTGAGTTCAAATCTTGCCTCAGACACTTACTAGCTGTGTGACTCTGGGCAAGTCACTTAACCCTGTTTGCCTCAGTTTCCTGATCTGCAAAATGAGTTGTAGAAGGAAATGGCAAACCACTTTGGGATCTCTGCCAAGAAAACCCCAAATGAGGTTATGGAGAGTCAGACACAATTGGCAGAAGATTAAAAAACAAGTCGTTAGAGCCATATGACAAATTTGACAACTATTGACTAACAACAACAATAGACTCCATAGACTCCATAGATTCAGTTCTTTGAATGTTGAACAATCTCTGGAAGTTTGCAGCATAAAATCATGGAAGTAATGTTGCAAATACAATCTTGGTCATATTTGCTAAGATTTATCTAGCTGTTTAAGCTTTGCTAGTGATATATAGTATCTTCTTTGATCTTCACAATGGTCTTGTGAGATAGGTTCTATTATTACGTCCACTTTACAGATAAAAAATGAGATAAAAAATGAAGGGAAGTGACTTGCCAGGAGTCACATAACTCCTAATTGACCAAAGTCAGATGTGAACTTTGCTCCTATTAGCTATAAGCCTAACACTCGATCTACAATACAACTTATCTTTCTATGGAAGAGGAGGAAAGCCAAGCTAAAAACTTCCCTAACATACTTATAATCTGTGAAGGGAAAATGACATTTTTTTGGTGAGGCAATTGGGGTTAAGTGACTTGTCCAGGGTCACACAGCTAGTAAGTGTCAAGGGTCTGAGGCCGGGTTTGAACTTGGGTCCTCCTGAATCCAGGGCCGGTGCTCTATACACTGTGCCACCGAGTTGCCCCTGGAAAATGACATTTTAAAGATAAAATGTTTAAGTTAATAAGAGCTTTGGCTTTTAATTAATTATTTCTCTAAATCAGAGAATATGGCCTATTTAAATCAATATAGCTAGTATCAGAATCAAAATCTCCTGGTGTTGTCCTAAATGAGTCATTGTTAAGCTATAATGCTTTTAGCCTCCAATCATTATAGAATTTAGGGAAAATTCTCAAAATCTGTGATTTTTCTCCCCATTTTCCTTTGGAAGTAATAGGTCTTTCTTATTAACAGGGATTACCATGTTTGTTTAGCTAAGGGGCTCTCTCTAGTTTAAGTGGCTGTGTTCATTTAATGATTCCAGGTGTTTAAATTAGATAAGGAGAGCCTGGATTCCATCTTCTCTCTTGTGGAAATATATGCTGCAAAAGTGCCTCCTTGAAGTGATTTTGTCATTGAATAGGCTTCCTCTTTTCCTTCTCTTCTACTTCCCTTCTTTTTTTCCCTTTCCTTGATCAAGAAAAATTACTCAACCAGTTTGTAGCACACATCTACATGTAAGCATGCAGATACATACATATAAAGAGACATACATATATTTAATATTTGACTTGTGAGGAGAATTTTCCATCTCATTTTCTCTTTTCTCACTGATCAACCCCTCCCTCCACCCACTTCCCCTCATATCTGTAGTCTGTGGTTTCTGAAATGTTGAACTGATATTGAATTTGAAAGTTTACCATTTTGCTCTCAATGACTGTAGAAATTGATAATAAAATTACTATTGCTCTCTCTCCCTTGTTTTCTAAGTGAGGAAACTGAGGCTCATAGGGTGAAATTGAATTGTCCAGAGGCAACTCTGGCTTTCTGTCTCTGAGACCTTTGCTATAACACCATGCTTCTTCTCAGGAAGATTTGTGAAGGAGATGTCATTTTACAAATATAAGGATTTTTTTTTTTTTTTTTTAGTGAGACAATTGGGGTTAAGCCCAGGGTTACATAGCTAGTATGTGTTAAGTGTCTGAGGCCGGATTTGAACTCAGGTACTCCTAACTCCATTGGCCGGTGCTCTATCTACTGTGCCACCTATCTGCCCCAGGAATTTTTTTTTATAAAGATAAGATGTTTGTAGGCATGTCATAGAGAGAAGAGGGAAGTAATTGAGGGTTTCATCATAACCCTACAAAATATAGTTTAAGATTTGAGAATTATTTTTATGGTTTTTAAGGTTTTTTTCTCCTTATGAACACTGAAGGAGATGACAGAGGTATTATCAATCCCATTTTACAGATGAGGAAATCCAAATTCACATGGCAGAAGTGATTAACTCAGAACCATACAACTGGTAAGTGGCAGAGTCACAACTCTCAGTAATATCCTTACTATTAAGGTTCAGCACACACACACATATATATGTATATATATATGTATATGCACACACACATACACACATATACATATATACATATATATATGTGTCTGTGTCTATTTCTATGTCTATATCTATATCTATAGATTTAGATCTCTGTGTATGCACATATATAATGTGTCTATGTATATACACACACATATAGACACGCATGCCTGTGCAATACACATACATATGTTTATGTGTGTTCATGCATGTGTATATAAACACATATACATATATGTATATATCAATTCTATAGCAATATCTTTGATTTATTTCTGATATGACTGGAGATCAATTCTCTTCATAAAGGTCAGACTATATTGCCAGAAATTATTCCCCCCACCTCTTTGTTTTTACTGCTATCTCTTGTGTCCAGTTTTTGTATTGCCTCTGAAATTCCCTTCCTTGGACTATAAATACAAGTCAGTAAAAAAAGAAAACAAAAACAAACAAAACATTTCATTTCTTTGCCAAATGAAATTTGTTTACTATTGAAACACACCATTGTTCAAGAAAATATACTGTCAAGGCTTTATGAAGCAATTGTTAGCAAACTGCACTTTAATGTTATTTTCGGAGTATTCTACTCTTTCATTTTTACATGAATTTAGAGTGTAGAGAGGCAGAGATTTGGAGTCAAAGGACCTACATTAGAATCTCAGCTTTATGTGGTTATTCAGTTGTTTCAGTCAAACCTGACTCTTCGTGACCCCGTTTGGGGTTTTCTTGGCAGAGATGCTAGAGTGGTTTGCCATTTCCTCTTTCAGCTCCTTTTATAGATAAGGAAACTGAGGCAAACAAGGTGAAGTGGTTGCCCAGGATCACCTAAGTGTCAGAGGTTAGATTGGAATTCAATAATGAGTCTTCTTGCTTTCAAGGATGGCACTCCCTCCACTGCTCCACATAGCTGACCCAGAATCCCAGCAATGCTACTTAATTCCATATGTGAATTTGACAAGACATTTAATCTTTCTGGGCCTTATTTTTCCTCTGCAATATGATGAGGGAGTAAGACTAGATGAATCAGGGTAACACATCTTCTCTGGACTCTGGTTACCTCATCTGCAAACTAAAGGACTTGGACTCTGGGAAATTCTTTCTAGCTGTAACCAGCTGTAAGAATTCTGTACCTCCCTTTGTATTGTGTGTGTGTGTGTGTGTGTGTGTGTGTGTGTAGATCCTGATCTCTATTGTGTGTGTGTGTGTGTGTGTGTGTGTGTGTGTGTGTGTGTGTGTGTGTGTGTGTGTGTGTAGATCCTGATCTCTATTTAGGCTCTGAAGAATTCCAATTCTTACAGTCTTTTCTGTGAGCCCAAGTCTTTCCAAGAGGGCTATTACCATGAATTTTTCATTCATTCTGTGTCTGTCTTTTAATCTGTTTTTTCAGCCTCCCTCCCTGTCTCTCAACAGTTAATAATTTGTGGACATTAATCTTTTTAAAAATAAAAACTTTTAGTTGAGTTTATCTACCATATAATCACTTAAAATTATTTCAAGTAGGGGCAGCTAGGTGGCGCAGTGGATAGAGCACCGGCCCTGGAGTCACAATTACCTGAGTCCAAATCCGGCCTCAGACACTTAACACTTACTAGCTGTGTGACCCTGGGCAAGTCACTTAACCGCAATTGCCTCACTAAAAACAAACAAAAACAAAAGCAAAAATAAAATATATCATATATAATAAATGCTTAATGCCCAAAGACTGGTGCTGAAGCTTCTAATTTAAGGAGACTACACGTAAAATTATTTCAAGTATCTCTACTTGTCCATGGATTATCATTATTTTCTTCATTTTGACTTGTTTTAGATTAGCTAAATTGCTTGCTGTTTTAAAAATTGCAAGCCCAGAATTTAGCCTTGCTAAATTCTATTAATATAAGTTTTAAGACATATACATTTTCCTCTTAGGGCAGCTTAGAAATGTGTCCCATAAAATTTGGCATGTTGCCTCATTGTTATCAGCTTCTTCATTATTGTTGTTATTGTGTCATTTTTTAATTGTGGCTGACTTTTCATGACCACATTTAGGGTTTTCTTGGCAGAGACGCTGGAGCGCTTTACAATTTCCTTCTCCAGCTCATTTTATAGGTGTGGAAATTGAAGTAAACAGGATTAAGTGACTTGCCCAGGGTCACACAGATAGTAAGCATCTTAGGCTATATTTGAAGTCAGGAAGGTGAGTCTTTTTGACTCCAGGCCTGGCTCTCTATCCACTGTACCACCTACTTACCCTGTCGAACTCTTTTAGCATGTTTCTATAATTGTTTCTTAGATATTGAGGGTGCCATTTCTTATTCCCTATTTTCATCTGTATCTTTTGTGCCTGTTTCATTAATTGCTATTTATATTACGTTATGGTTTGTAAAGAACATGTTTATTATTTCTGCCTTTTTACATTTGTTTATGATTTTTACACCCTAGTACATGATCATTTTTTGTAATAGCTTTATGCTCTTAGGAAATGTGTATGTTATGAACATGCTGGCACAAGTCGGTGGTACCTGCTGCTGAGGAAGTGGAACCTGGGGCAAAGCATCCCAATTGCAAAATGAGCAAATCCAACTTGATCACTAGTGGGCTCAGGCCCAGGGTTAACTCTCACTTCCAACCTGGGAGAGATTGGAAATCCCAGTCTAACATAAAATAAAAATAAAATAAAGATACACACATACATGTATATATGTACATATAAACATGCCTATCCCCCCCACATATGTATATATGTATATGTGTGTGTTTATACACACAGGCAAGGAAACAAAATGTAAAATATCAAATACTTAGCAATGAATGCCCCTACATATTGTCTACAGCATTAAAGCAGCAGAGAGATCCAGAGCAGTATAGATTCACAAGTGCTCTAGTAGTTTCTTGAAGAAGTCATAATTCAGTCACTCTCTGCTCTATTCTCTTAATAAACTGAGCTGCAAGCTGAAGAAACAAAAGGACTCTACATGTCTGAATCAGTCTACTGGAAAGCATCTTCCATCTGCTCCAACTGCTGTTCCTGTCTCTGTCTCTCTTTCTCTCTGCCTCTGTATCTCTGCTCTCTCTCTCCCTCCCCCCTCCCTCCCTCTCCCTCCCCCTCCCCCTTCCCCTTCCCCTTTCCTTTTCTATTCCTCCCTTTCTGAAAAAAAAAAAAAAAACATTTCAGAGAAACTTTCACCCTACAGTTCCAAACCTATGATCATGTTTGTTCTCTCTCTATCATGACTGCAATGTTGTATTTTTTTTAAAGACTTAGGACTCCCCCAACCCCAAGGTAACCAGTTCAAATCCACCAGAAGGACTGTTACATAAGGATCACCTTAAAGAACAAGGGGTGTTGGGGTAGCTCGGTGGTGTAGTGGATGAAAAACCAGCCCTGGATTCAGGAGGACCTGAGTTCAAATCCAGTCTCAGACACTTGACACTTACTAGCTGTGTGACCCTGGGCAAGTCACTTAACCCCCATTACCCCCCCCCCCCAAAAAAAAAAAAAGAACAAGTGGTGTTTAGTCCAGAAAAGAGATTTAGGAAGAAATGCTTGTTATCTGTCAAGGTTTAAATAGCTGTCTTGGGAAAGAGATTAAACTTGTTCTATTTGGCCCTAGAAGGGAGAACTAGAAATAGTGAGTAGAAAGAACAGCAACACCTTTTTAAAGTAAAGAAATGCTTCTGACAAAAAGTGAAATCCCTAAAATAGAAAGAAGTGCCTTTCTAATGGGTTCAGCCACCATCATGAGTGATCTTCAGTCAAAGTTTGGATACCCACTCATTTGGTATGTGGTCTCCGGTGTTAGCCTCTGATGCTAACCATCTGTGTGACCCGGAGCAAGCCACTTCATCCTGTTTGCCTCTGTTTCCTCATCTGGGAAATGAGCTGGAGAAGGAAATGACAAACCATGCCAGTAGCTTTGCCAAAAGGAGTGACCAATAGGACAGAAAAGACTGAAAAACCTCCACTGTGAGATTGTCCAATAGTTAGATTAGGTGACTTCTGGTGTTCATTCCAACATTAAGCTTCCTCGATTTGATCCACGTGCTCATCTCAAATAATGGGAATCTTTACTTTGGATGGGTCCTAAGCTTTTGAACCTGTAATTGGCAGCATAGTATGGTGGGGAAAGCAATTGGCTTAGACTCTGATGTTCCAGAATCGAGTTCCACTTTTGATACCTGTTAGCTATGTCATTCTGCGGTTATACCATAGGGAAACACTTCCACATTCGGGATCATAGATTCCACACGTATAAAACAGAGCACTTCCTGTCACCCAGGGTTGGGAAGAAAATATGTGGTAAACCCGAAAACTCCTCTAGGAATATAAGTTATTGTCTCGAGTGGAAATTGCTAGGCTTTGTATTGGGCCATTGCTTTCAGGGCATGCCTAAACTTTATTTTAAATAGAGAAGAAACTCTGCCTGTGTTCAGCCTTTTGAGTTCACATTTTAAAGACCACAGCACTGCAAACTGGTGATATACTTTGGGCAAGGAACAGATACCAGGATGGTCAGATCACAGATCTCAATGAGAGAAGGTTTATAACTTTTAATTGTATCTATGGGTAAAATTTTCATAGAAGGGATATTAATGTTTAAAAATCATCATAATAATTGGCCCAGATTTCCCTCTTTAACAAGTCTATACTTGTTGTCACACGTTAATTGAATACAAAATACATTGTAGTCTCTGCTAGGGTATTCTGTCTCTGGGACCTTGTGGTTGTCATTTTATCTCTCTAGGACATTTTTTTCATCTGTCAAAAGAGAAGTTTGGACTTGACAAACTCTAAAATCCCTTCTAACTCTAATTTTCTATCTCTTATGTCTCTCCTAGTTCTAAAGTTTGATTCTATGCTGGTGGAAGTTAGAATGATTCCTGGCAGTTAAATAGTGCTTTAAAGTTTGCTCAATGTTTTTTTTATCCATATTGTCTCATTTAAGCCTCACAACAATCTAAGGTAGGCACTACAACATTTATTGTGCCCATTTTACAGATGAAGAACCTGAGAAATTAACTTACACTGGGTCACTTTTAGAGACAAAGGAGAAATTTGAACTCAGCTCTATCCTGACTTCAAGTTCAGACTGCCATTCAATTTTGTTTCTTCCTCCTCTAACATGCTACCTCTTCTAGCTTTAACAATTCTCTCTTCCTATGCAAATGGTCACAAAATGGAGTATTATCTAGTCAATCTCCCACATTTTCAAATGAGAAAACTGAGGCTTTGAGTGCATAAGCAAATCCATACAGCATGTAAGAGATCAGAATCCAGAGCCATGGCCCAAGAGCCCTTCCAAGTCTGATAATCTGTGATTCTGCCTTTGATAAAAAGGGAATGGTACAATTATTGTAAAATGGATGCAAAGAATGATCCACAAAAAGAGGACTAAAATATAGGAAAAGACTAGTCACCATTTATTATACAGAGTCCACATATAATATAGAAATGACAAATCAGAATCATAGAATTTTCTAATGAAAATAAAATCAAGGATGAATGTAACTCTTTGAAATTCAAAGGAAAATCAGTCTGATTATAGAGACACAGAAAGAAATAGACAGGGGGCAGCTAGGTAGTACAGTGGATAAAGCACTGGCCCTAGCTTCAGGAGGATCTGAGTTCAAATCCAGCCTCAGACACTTGATACTTACTAGCTGTGTGACCCTGGGCAAGTCACTTAACCCTCATTCCCCTGTGGGGGAGGAGGGGGAGGGGGAAGACAGAGAGAGAGAAATAGAAATAGAAATAGACATTAGATGATGACTTGGACCCAAGAGTCATAGACATTATCTTGTGATCTTGGGCAGGTCACAATTTCCCGGTCTCCCGTTTTCCTCCCTAAATAAGAGCAGGAAGCCTAGTCATGGGATCATAGATAAACAAATAAATAAGTAAAATTTTATTTAGAAACAGCTTTACAGAGACCCTAACCCAGATTTTTTTTAAAGTTTAATTTATAGATAAGGAGACAGAGTCCACAGAAGGGAAGTGGGCCCAATATCACAAAGAGAGTAAAGTAATATAACCAGAATTCACATTCGAAGCCATCTAACTTTAAAATTAGTATTCTTTCCCTCATACCACTTTCCCTCTAAATAATCTATGGCATACTTCCAAACTCTTTTCCAAAGAGTAGATTCATATTTGGGGGGTGGGTAGTCATACCACTTTAAAATCTGTATCTTTCCACCACCTGAAAAGTTATGAACAAATATATCACAACATCAAATAAAGATTATAGGCAGAGAGAGAAGGAATCTCAGAGACCATCTGGTACAACCCCCTCATTTCAAAGACAAGAAACTTCAAATTTAGGAAGATCAAATGATTTACCCAAAGTCATGCAAATATGTAACAAAGTTAAAATTTGAACCTGTGTTCTCAAGCTCTGAATCCTGTGTACTATCTACTGAAAAACTCATTTGTTTGTTTCTTGATCTACACTTTCCTAACAAAAGAAAAGTTACATTGTAGATCTGTAAGAACTACAGGTGGTACTCTTGATGTTAAGTACAAGACATACGCATTTGAAAAGGATCCAAGAAAATGCTTTTTAATTGTCTTCATTAATATGAAAATCAACTTATTTCTATAATGTTTTAGATGTTCAATGCATTTTTGCCCCTGTACTCCAAGGTAGGCGATGCAAGATTGTTATTGTTGCTGTGGTTGTTTCTATTTATTTGTTTATTTGTTTGTTTGCTTGGTTTTAAACCACCTGTGATGTGATGTCATCTAATGAGGAAACTTGGGGTCTTGAAACTTCCCACCAAAGCCAATCAGGAAGTCATCTCCTCCGTAATTGAGTGTCAGGGCACTAAGAGATGAAGTGAGGTACCCATAGTCACACAGTAGGTTTCAGAGCAGGATGGGAAGCTAAATCTTGTGGACTCTGAGCCTGGCCTCTGTCCACTCCACCTTGCTCCCTTTTATTCCCCCCAAATTACGTGGCATATTTTGTGGAAGAGGAAAGTGATTTTCAGAAAGATAAGATGAGTTGTCTGGTATTTGAATATTTGAATGTACAACCTCTGATTTCAATTGCAGCCCTCTGTCCACTATACCACCTGGCCTGTTTTGTTTTATACGTGGTTGTTTAGACTTTCTGTTCTTCTTTTTGAATTTTCATCCTAATAGTTTAAGTTATAATGTAAAAAAAAAGAAAGAAAAAGAAAGAAAGAAATAATAGATTTGGGGGGAAAATAGGAAACCACAGATAATTTGTATTTATTTACATCTGGAACTAGACGGTGCATGCAAATAACTTTACAAATACTTCTTGTGTCATAGAGTGCAGCAACTGAAGTAGTGAATGGAGTAAATGGTGTCATGCTTAAATAGATTGGATGAGAAAGAATACCATTTTTATGTAAACATGATTGGGGAGGAAATGGGTTAAAAAGAAAGCTTTATTGCTATGATGAGCAAAATCCAAAATCCAGAGCTCAGGAAATGTATCATTTTGTATCTTGTTCTCTCTTTGTTTTTGAATTCGAAGATTTATCTTGGGACGTTTGAAAAATGATACGTATTAAATGTAAGCTGGGATTTTTACTATCCAATTAACTTTAACTGCAAGGTGAGCCATTACCAACAGATCCCATTTAACATCACTTTAAGCAGCTTCCTTCTCTAAAATCATAGATTCAAAGAATCCTATTGTGTTTTTGAGTCAAAGATGACACACCATTGACAGTGTTATTATCTGTATGTATGAGAGTGACTGTTAAGCATAAGACATGAGGCAGTCTTTTCTTGTACTGGTCACATGGCTAGTCCACTATTTCTATTTTTTATCAGGTTGTTTGCAGGGTCTCTTGTCAGATCCTGGGATCAGATATTTATAGGTGCAAGGCACCTTAGAGATCATAAAATCCAACCTCAGCAGAAGCAAGTTTACAAAGTAGAGGACTGGACTTAGGTCTGGAAGACCCAAGTTCAAAACCTTCCTCAGAACCTTACTTAACATTGTGACCTTGGACAATTACATTCTCTGGGCTTTAGTTTCCTTGTCTGTAAAGGGGGGATGATAATAGCATCTACTTCAAAGGGTTATTGTGAAGAACAAATTAAGTGATATATGTACAGCACTTTTAAAATCTATGTATTTGTTAGCTGTTTTATTTTAGAGAGTGAACTGAGGCTGAGAGAGCAAAGGTAATTTGTTCGAGGTTATTGTCATTGTCCTTCATTCTCAAGAGGACATCACTATATTAGAGTCCAGTTACAATATATCCAGCTATGACTGATCAAACAATTATGAGCTCAGTGGGCTCTATCACATGTGGGGTACACAAAATACACGTGAACATTTGGGTTAAGTTCTCTAAATTTGTGCATCTCTTGTTTCTTTTGAGCTACTTCCATTTTGCTTTGCTTAGAGAACAGCATCTTCTCTGATGAGGGCATGCCATGCTTGGAGATCCTCTGCCAGTGTCTTCCATATCATGCAATCAATTCCAAAGTTCTTTAGAGAGATCTTGAGAGTGTCCTTTTATTGCCTTTTTTCTGACCACCATGTGAGCTCTTGCCTTCTGTAAGTTCTCCTTAAATAGTCTTTTTGGCAAGTGTGCATTTGGTATTTGAACAACATGGCCAACCCATCAGAGTTATTGCTCTCTGCCATAGAATTTGAATTATTGAAAGTTTAGCATTAGACAGTACAGTTGAGCTTGAGAGAGTGGACCTCAGTATCTGGTATCTTATACTGACAAGTGATCTTCAGAATCTTCCTAAGACAAACGAATACTGCCAAGGTAAATGAACTTATCCACAGCATTCAAAATTTCTCTGTTTGCTACAACTGATGGTTTCATGTATGGATAGTGTGGTACTAGCGGATGGAGTATCTGTGTTTTCTTGGTGTTATTAGGCCAAAATTACCACAAGCAACAGAAAATCGATCCATACTTTGTTCCATCTCAGCTTTAGAGGTTGTATTTAGTGCACAATCATCTGCAAATAAAAAATTATGCACAAACACTTCTTCTACTTTAGTCATGGCTTGTAGCCTTTTCAAGGTGAAGAATTTAACATGAGTCTGATAGCTGACCTTGATACCATATTCATCTTCATTGAAGACATTTGACAACATGACTGAAAAATCATGTTAAAAACCATGGCAGTAAACACACAGCCTTGTTTTGCTCCAGTGGTCACTGGAAAAGCATGAGAACATTGTCCATTATCCAGAACCTGGGCAATCATGTCATCATGAAATTGATGTACAATACTGATGAACTTCAGGCAACCAAATTTTGATATAATTGTCCACGTTTGAGGTTATACAGGTAGTAAGTGGCAACGCTGGATTATGACCCTACGTACTCTGACTCTAAATCCAGTGTTCTTTTGAGTGTTCTATATGTCATCAGCTCTCCCTGTGGGCTACCTAGAACCAGCTCATAAAATTATCCAACAAAGCCTCCAACCTCTTCCAACTGGTGCATACCTGACTTCTCAAGTTGCTAGTCTCATTTCTTAGTGACCATTTAAAAAACAGCCTTCTTTTCCATCAATGTAAACCCAACCTCCTTAGGTTACCTAGCCCAATTCCTTACCCACTATTATGGAGTCTGACATGATTCTAATATACATCAAAATTTTTCCATCACCTAAAGACTCGAGCACACTTCATTGGAATAATAGTTCACTTTTATACAGTGTCTTCAAAATACTTTATGCACATGAACTCTTTAGAGCTTTGTGATGATCCTGTGATGTAAGCACTGTAAAGATTATTTTTATTCTTATTTTGCAGATGTGGGAATTGAGGCTCAGAAAGATTGTGATTCATCCATGCTAATGTCCAGTGTATCAAATAAGTTCCAAAGATAGGATTTTAACTCAAATTTCTCTTAAATCTTTATCTAGTATTCGATCTGTTAGACCACATTGAATCCTGTCTTATACTTTGACAATATTTGAAACATTTTGTTGTTCCATCAGCCAATATATCTTGGGCAGCCATGATACATAAATAATAGATAGGTTCTGAATTGAATAGGAGGAAGATAGTGGGATAGGTTGCTTTTGTGTCAACGTAAAGACTTGGTTTTCATATCGATAAGAATCTCATCATGTTGCATGCTTCTAATCCTTGGGACATAATCTGCTAAAGAATCACATTTTTAGAGGGCAATGAAGCATCTTGTAACATTTGGCCTGTGATGACCTCTGCCATAAAAATGCATGAAAGTTATTTCCCAATAGAATATAATCACTTCAAGGGTAGGGGCAATTTCATATTTCTGTCTTTTTAGCTCCAAAACCTAGAATAAGGCCATCCACATAATAGATGCTTCATAATATTTGTGGAATTCAATTGAAAATTTACGCATGGTATATTTTGTTAGGAGAAGAGCTTACCTACTTTGGTTAAGACCATAGGATGCTAGACTGGGAAAATTTTACCTAGAGATGAAGAGAGACCAATCGGATGTGAGAAACATTCTTCGCAGAAGACAGGGAAAAAGAATATTGAAACAAGAGAAGAACAAAGCTATACCTTACATACTTCCCAGCTTTGTCAAAAATTGTCAAAAAACAGAACAAAACAAAACTAGGAGAGCATGGAATATTTTATGTCAGATTTATGGAGAAGGGAAGAATATAGGACTGATCTAGCTATAGATACAAAATGTAAAATACATAATTTTGATTATGTAAAATTTTTAAAAATGTTTTTGCACAAACAAAACCAATGCAAACAAAATTAGAAGAAAAGCAGAAATCTTACTGAATTTTTATAGCAAGTATCTCTGATAAACACCTAATTTCTCATGTATATAAAGAACAGAGTCAAATTTATAAGAATATAAGTCATTTCCCCAGTTGATAAGATAAAAAGATATGAATAGGCCTTTGTCAGACCAAGAATAAAAGCTATCTTTAGTCACACGGGAAAAATGTTCTAAATCACCATTGGTTAGAAAAATGAAAATTAAAATAAATCTGAGGTACCACTTCACAACCATCAATTTGGTTAATATGACAGAAAGGGGAAATGATGAATATTGGAGGGTATGTGGAAAAACTGAGGCAGTAATACACTTTTAGTGGAGTTGGGAACTTATCTAAGTATTATGGAGAGGAATTTGGAACTATGCCTTTAGGCTATTAAACTGTGATTCAGGAATATCACTACTAGCTTTTATCCCAAAGAGATTACAAAGAAAAAATAAATAAATAAAAAGGGAAAAGAATGCATTTTTACAAAAATATCTATAGCAACTTTTTTGTGGTCCTTGAGAATTAGAAATTGGGTTGCCCATCAGTTGGGGGATGGCTAAATAAGTTGTGTTATATGATTGTAATAGAATATTATTGTGCTATAAGAATTGGCTAGCAGGACAATTTCAGAAAAACCTGGAAAGATTTACATGAACTGATACAAAGTGAAGTGAGTTGGAAGCAGGAGACCATTATATACATTAACAGCAATGTTGTACAATGAACAACTATCAATGACCTAGCTGTTTTGAATAATACAATGATCTAAGACAAACTCAAAGTACTCATGATGAAGAATGCCATCTGACTCCAGAGAAAGAACTGAAGGTATCTGAATACACACTGAAGCATATTATTTTTCATTTTCTTTCTTTTTTGTTTCTGTTTTCTTCCATAGTGACTAATATGGAAATACATGATTGCACATGTATAACCCATATCAGATTTCTTACTGTGTTGGGGAGGGGAAAGGGATGAGAGGGAAGGATAGAATTTAGAACAGAAAAATTTTTTAAAAGAATGTTAAAAATTGTTTTTACATGTAACTGGGGGAAATATTAATTTTTTTGAGTTGTCTCCAATCCTATGATCTGAATTCTGCCTTTACGTTTAGAATGACTTTTAGCACTTAGAAATACTACTTATTCAATAGTACTCATGCTTATGTTGCTTCTCCAACATTTTTAGGATGATGTGAGTACAATGACATTTTTCCCCTCTCTATGGTTAGAAAAGTAACTGATATATAATAAGCACTTAAAATTTGCTGACCTATTGACTGAATGATTTCATGGTTTTGGGGGCCTAACCTGACCCTCAGTAGTTTTAGCTTCCTTTTAGTCAGTAAGGCAAAACCTTTACCTACCCTCTGATCAATCTCCTGTAATTGATCAATTTCCAACCTCTTCCAGGCACCTGCCATCTCCCATCACTGGAAAGGAATCTACCCTGGGGAGTTACCATGGTAACCTTTAGATCTCACCTTTAACATGTTCCAGGGTTGTAGAGTCCCAGCTGTGTTAAATAACACATCATCAAGGGAGGGAGAACCCAGGGAAGAAATGCAGGGCCTATGTATTTTTACCCTAGCCAGGAGAAATTGGTCAGGCTGTTTTCATTTTTTTAATTTATTTATTCCCTTTTAGAAAATTGCAGCCTAATTTGAATACTCTTGGGTATTTACATTACAAAGGGAGGCAGATGAAGCAACCATCCAAAGCACAATCCTCTCTCTTCTGTAAAGCACTTAATTTATGACCAACCTCTTCATCTAGTCCTGAATAGTATGTTCTCAGCTCAGATAGGAAGATGGGTCATCTCTCTCAGCCATTTGAGGTTAACATACCACTCACAATTAATGGAACTAAACCGAAGGAGATACATACTTCCAGCTTTATAAAAGGCTCTCACCAGTGTTTCTGATTATTTTACTGTGTATTTGTCACTCCAAGGCAGGATCCATTTCTAAAGCTACAGAACCAATGGCCAATGAGCTCTTTGATGCCTTTCAATTCACTCCATTAACTGGAAAGTTAAGTGTTTTTTTTGGACTATTTTTAATTTCTGAAAGCATTTTTCTCTCCTTGTCTTTGGATGAATTGAGTCCTCTTCTGATGAATGACTTTTAACAGCCCCAATGGCTGTTGTATCCAAGAACTTATTTGTAGTAGTTGGATGTTTGACTAACCCTTAGGAATGGCAATTCTGTCCAATTGCACAATCTGAATTATAGTTTTATAGCCCAAAGCAACCTCAGAAGCCATCTAGTTAAAACTATTTGTTTTACAGATCAGGAGACTGAGTACAAGGGAGGTTAGGTGACTTGTTCAAAGACATACAGGTAAGAAGTATCAGGTATAGAATTTCAATCCAACTCATCTAACATTAGAAATAGTGCTCTTTCCACTGCCCCATGTAGAGGAAGGACTTCAGTCTTCTCCTTGCTATTGTCAAATGAGGGTAAGTCTTGAGTAATTCTTTATTCCTCATACCAACTAATTATCTAATGGTTTAGAGATCAGAGATTCATTAAGCATCCATTAAGTTTATGATACTGGGATAAGCACTGTAATTTCAAAGAAACAAAACAATTACTATTGTCAGGGAGGTAAGACCATGTTTGCAGTACTGTGTTGCTTTTGGAACATCACATTTGAGGAAGGATGTTGAGAAGTGTATGGGGTCTGCACGATTATGACAAACATGGTCAAAGGCATGGAGTTCATGTGATGGTTGGCAAATGAATGAATGAATGAATAATAAACCTGAGATGCTTATCCTTGAAAATAGAAGACATGGGTGGGGGAAGCTAGTGGTACAGTGGATTGAGCACTGACCTTGAAGTTGGGACGATTTGAGTTCAAATCTCACCTGAGACATTTACTGGTTATGTAATCCTGGGCAAGTCACTTAATCCCAATTGCCTGAAACATCTGAGGCCAACTCCAGTTTTGATAGATATCCTGCCACTGGACCCAGATGGTTCTGGAGGAGAGAGTAAGGCTGGTGCCATTGCACAGCCCTACCTACCTTAAATCCAATTCAGGGCAAATCACCCTGATGCCATGGACTTCTTCGAAAATGAACAACAGGGGGCAGCTAGATGGCACAGTGGATGGAGCACCAGCCCTGGATTCAGGAGTAGCTGAGTTCAAATCCGGCCTCAGACACTTGACATTTGCTAGCTGTGTGACCCTGAGGAAGTCATTTAACCCCATTGCCCCGCAAAAACAAAAAACAAAAAACAAAACAAAACAAACAAAGAAAATGAACAAGTAAAAACAAGAGGACATGGAGAAGATGGTACCTATATGTGTTTGTTTGAAAGGCTCCCATGGACTGTGGAGGGGGGGGGGTGAGCATCTTAAGATCTGCCTGTCTCTCACCCTCTCCCATTCCCCTTCCCCTGGACACCCCAGCCTCCAGACTGAGCGATCCTGAGGGTCCTGCTACTGCCTAAGAGGCTGGGTGTAAGCACCTGGTGAATGGGTCTTTTCCATGTACCTTGTTGCGGAACAGAAAGAGAGGAATGTCCCTGACCCTGCGGATCTCCATGATTTACAGACTGAAAGAAGAGAGCTGTTTTCAGGGAGGAAAAGAAAAGTGAGCAGACCTTATTGAAGTATTCGAGCAGTGGTGTGCAATGTGTAACGCCTGTGGACCTGTCAACTCCTAGATGGGGGCTATTTAAGTGTTCTATTTCCTCTCCTGTTTACATGGACATTTTATATTTCTTTTATGCATTCACTCATTCCTTCCTGAGGCAGTTAGAGCCATAAAATTTTCGCTAAGCCCTGCTTTGGCTGCATCCCATAGATTTTGCCTATATTTTGACTTAAGGTACAGGGACCACTTTCCCAAGTTTCTTGAATTGAGGCTCAAGAGACTTGGGGGCTGTTGGCTTGCCTGTTGTGCCTGGGTCTCCAAGCCTCCCAGGCCAGGCCACTACCCTGCTGATTCCCGAGTCCCACCTTGGAACATGAGGCATTACAGGAAGCCATTCCATACCTATCGCCAGCCCAAAGTAACCCAACACATGAAGTGAAGCACAATACAGATGCTCAATGTTGAATGAATAGATTTCATATATGTGAATGGAGAATGTTCATGCTTTGCAGAAGTGAACCCTTGGGAAACCTCTGAGTAGAGTGACATTGAAGTCATTTGAAGTTGACCATGGAGTTGGCTACAAGGGCAGGAGGGAGAAAGGAAGGGGACAAGGTGCCTGTGAAGGAATGGGGACAAGAGATAGTTTCAGGCCACACACGGGGGTCTGGTGACAGAGAAGGAAAAACAAGAGGAGGATCAGGTGCGTGATAAGGCCAGCCGCTTGATGGCCTGGCCAGAACTTAGAGGAAGCATACATGGGGGATAGACACTTGGAGATGGGACCTGGTCTCACATAGGAGAGGACAGGCAACCCGGGGACCAGAGAAAGACACAAGGTACCCAAGCTCGGGTGAACAGAAGACAGACACGTGGATGCCAGACACCTGGATAAATGGGCAAAGCAACCAACAGTCTGGTCTCATGGCACTGGAGGTCTCAAACCAAGCCCTGATGCTGATGCTGCAGTGGTGGAAGGAGTCACTCTGCACATCCAAAGTCCCTTTCTTTCCAACTTCCTGTCTTTCCATTAATCCCCTTTAGATCCTTGACCTCATTTAAAAACTGCTCATTGATGTTTTCTGCTTCTTACATCCTGGGATCCCATGTATCTCTCCCTCTCCCTCTCCCTCTCCTCCTCCCTGAGAGCCATGCCATGTGACAAAAGAATGGTGTTTTTTTGTTTTAGGAGGGAAACAAAGTCAACACAAGATTGGGAGACAATCTTTCTGGGAACAGTCCAGTTACTACAGGCTAACTCTCTGCGGAAGTACATCTAATATCAGAACACTGAACAAATAAAATGCTGATGGGTGGTGACACATGCTCTGAACACTCAGAGGAAAAGACACTTGTGGCAGAAGACACACTTTCTGAGAACATTCTGGTGTGGGAGAGAGACTGGGGGGGTCTTTGTGGGCAAAGAAATCAGACCTTAGGAGAGGCATAGGTGGGGTATACAGTTCACCCAGTGTGGCCTGAGACCCCACCTTTGTTTCTCTGAAGAAAGGTTGGTTTCTTTGCTCGGGAAGGCTTGCCAGTCTCTCTCTTACACCACTTACCACAGGATTGCTTTCTATGAAAAAACATCCAGCCTCAGAAGACTCAGAGGAAAAGATACTCGTGGCAGGAGACACTCTCTGGGAACAGTCCAGTTACTACAGGCTCACTCTCTGTGGAAGCACATCTAGCCTCAGAATACTCAGTGGATGAAATGCTTATAGGTGGAGACATACTCTCTGAGAACAATCTACTTACTACACATTCCCCCTCTGTGGCAACACATCAAGGGAAAACAGAGGCCATAGAAGCATTCCTGATGAAAAGACATGAGGTGAGTAGAAAATGTGACTTTCAAATACAAGACTCAAAAGAAGCATTAAAAGGGAAATGTGACCGAGAAAATAGAAGCAACTCAATCAGGTTAAACTGTACACTTTTCCATAAAGAGAGATGATACATATATCTGCTCAGAATTTTATCATTATTGGAGCAGGTAGAAGGACTCTACCTCATAGAGAGTTTGAACATAAGCCAATTAGCTAGGGATGATGTAAAATAAATGGATAGGCAAGAAATATGGATGCCCTGGGAGAAGATAGAAGGCAGAGAAAGAACGGGGGAAATGATCTCACATACAATAGGTGTGCAAGGAAGAACTTTTACTGAGGAGAGGAAAATGGTGGTGGTAAGGAGGCCAGTGCTTGAACACCCCATCAAAATTGGTACAAAAAGGGGAATTCATATACATATATTTATACGTGAGTATATATTTATATATGAATGACTTAATCAGTCAAAATCACTTATCTTACCCTATAGATAAGTAGGAGAAGGGGAAAAGAGAAGGAAAAATGGCAGATAAAAGGGTGGGCAGCTAAAAGAAGGCAGTGGTCATATGGAAAACCAGCATTAGAGGAAGGACAGGAGGAACAGAAAGAGAAGAAAATGGGATGCAGGAAAATGTATAGTTAGTCATCAAATCTGTGTGAATGGGATGAACTCACTCGTAACCTGAAAGGGGGTAGCAAAAGAGATTATGAACCAGAATACAACAATATGTTTTATTTTTCAAGGAATGCCTTGAATCAGAGAGAATCACAGAGTTAAAATAGGGGGCTGGAGCAGAAACTGTGGTACTACAGGGGTAGCATTCATAATCTCAGACAAAGTAAAAGCAAAAATACCCCCATTGAAAGGATTGAGCAGGGAAACTAAATCTTGTTCAAAGGAACCAAAGACAGTGGAGTAATTTCAACAGTGAATAGAGATATGGCAAGTGGTACAGCATTCCCCTTCTTAAAGGAAAAGTCAAATAATTACAGGAGGAAATAGACAGAAAAACTCTAGTAATGGGGGATGTCAAGTTTTCCCTGTGAGAGCTAGATGAATCTATCTGTAAAATCAGAAAAGTCAAGAAGATGAAGAGAATCTTAGAAAACTCAGCTATGAGAGACTTCTGGAGAAAACCCTGAATGGGAATAGAAAGGAGGCCAGACAGAGATTACTTTCCGTAAATTTACATTGTGCAGATTGAACTTTATAGAAGGAATTCAGAGAGAACTCTGCATTTCTTTGTGCTCCTTCCCTTTGGCTTGGCACTCTTGTGGCCTCTTGTATGGATGGACCCCACCAGAAAAACAAAGATACAAACCTTAAAGAAATCCTCCAGGTGAAAGCAGAAGAACAGACCTGAAGAGAGACAGCCACCACCACTGCTGGATCGGGGCTTGGTTTGAGACCTCCAGTGCTGAGAGAGGAGACCTTGGTTTGAGACCACCCACCCACCCCAGAGTTTGGTCTCTGTGTTTTGGTGCTTTGTCCATCCACGTGGGGTCACTGTGTGTTTGTCCCTGGTCCCTGGGTGTCTCCTGTCCTCTCCTAAATGTTTCCAAGGCTGGCTCCCATGTGTCTGCCTGCTGGCCTGTTCTTCATTTAAGTTCCAGCCAGGCCTTCGTGTGGCTGGCTCTGGTAGCTGTGTGGTCGTGCTCCTCCTCTTCCTTCTCTGTCCCTAGCTCAATGTGTTCTGGAACCCTAGGGTGGCCTCTCCTCCACAGGGCGCAGTCCCTTTGTTGTGGGCCCAAAGTTCCCCAGAAGTTCTCTGGGGCACATTGAGGAATCTTCTCCTTGAGAAACTAAACCAGAGGACAGATAGGCCTAGAGAGATTATTGGAACCAAATCAGACTGAGCTAGCTTAGGGACCTCCACCCTTCATTCTGATCTTACCCCTGGAGAGATAAGTTTGGGTGTGGCTGTGGCCTTTGTGTCCTAAAGAGAGATCCACAGCCACCCCTCACCCAATTCCTCTAGTCACCACCAGGGGGGGATGGTCCTCCCTCACTAAAGGAACTTTCCACAGGCAGATGGTCCACCCCCATCAGCCCCCTATAAAACTACCTGCCAGTCTCCTGCTTGAGGAGATTGGTACCTCTGAGCCACATGCTTTGTGCCTATCTCCCCATGAGAAGTCCAAGGATTTCTTTCATGGTTTCCCTTTCCCCCCCCTCCCTCCCTTCCCTTGCCCCTAAATAAACTACCATCTTATTTTAACTGCTTTTGTGTGCAAGAGGGTATAATTCTTTAAAGAGGAATTCCTAAGAACCCCTACCCCTAACCAAACCCGTACCCCATTTTTCCCCATAACACCTTCCTGTCTCCCTTTTGCCCTTTTCCACATGTTATGGCCCAGGGCACCCCAGAAGTTCTCTGGGGCACATCAAAGAACCTTCTCCTTGAGAAACTAAAGCAGAGGACAGACAAGTCTAGAGAGATAAGTGGAACCAGATAGGACTGAGCTAGCTTTGGGACCCCCACCCTTCATTCTAGTCTCCCTCAACCATGGGGCAATAAGATTGGGTGTGGCTGCTTCCTTTGTGTCCTGAGGAGAGAGTTGGCTTCAGAGATCCACAGCCACCCCTCACCCAATTCCCCCAGCCACCACCAGTGGGGGATGTTCCTCCCTCACTAAAGGAACTTTCCACAGTCAGATGGTAACCCCCATCAGTGCTGTATAAAAGTACCTGCCTGTCTCCTGCTTGAGGAGATTGGTATCTCAGAGCCACTCTCTCTGTGCCATGCCTTTCTCCCCATGAGAATTCTAAGGACTTCTTTCATGGTTTCCCTTCCCTTCCTCAGCCCGGAAATAAACTACCATCTTATTCTGGCTGCAAAAAAAAAAAAAAAAAAAGGCTCCCATATGGTAGAGGTTATAAACAAATCTTACTTAGCTTCAGTGTATAAAACTCTGAAGAATGAGTTGAAGTTATAGAGAATCAGACTTGAGCCAATTAGATATATCTAAAAGTGGAATGGGCTACCTGGAGAGGTAAATATAGTCTCTTTTAGTCTAGATCCTCAAGAAGATAATTGTTGGTCACTTCTCAATTATGTTGATTTGTGTTCAGGTATAAATTGACTTATGTGGTCAATATAGCCTCTTTTTTTTTTTTTTTTTGGCAGGGCAATGAGAGTTAAGTGACTTTCCCAGGGTCACACAGCTAGTAAGTATCAAGTGTCTGAGGCCGGATTTGAACTCTGGTCCTCCTGAATCCAGGGCTGGTGCTTTATCCACTGTACCACCTAGCTGCCCCTCACCTTTTTTTTTTTTTTAATAAAAGATTTTATTATTTTCTAGTTACATGTAAGGCTAGTTTTCAGCATTTGTTTTCATAGGATTTTTAGTTCCAGATTTTTTCTCCTACCCTCCCTTCCCTCCCTCCTCCCCAAGGTGGAAAGCAATCTGATATAGTTTATATATGTACAATCACATTGAACATATTTCTGTATTAGTAATATTGTAAAAGAAGAATCAGTGTACAAGGGAAAAAGCTCAAAAAAGAAGGGGAAAAAATGGCTCAAAAATAGAAACAGTATGGTTCAATCTGTATTCATAATCCACAGTTCTTTTTTCTGGATGTTGAGAACATTTTCTCACATGAGTTCTTTGAAGTTGTTTTGGATCATTTTATTGCTGAGAAGAACCAAGCCTTTTACCATCATTCGTCACACAATGTTGCTGTTACTTTGTACAATGTTCTCCCGTTTCTTCTCCTTTCAGTCAGCATCAGTTTATGCAAATCCTTCCGGGTTTCTCTGAACTCTGCCTTGTTTCTTTTTGTTTTCGGTTTTTTTGGGGGGGGCAATGGGGGTTAAGTGACTTGCCCAGGGTCACACAGCTAGTAAGTCTCAAGTGCCTGGGGCTGGATTTGAATCTTGAATCCAGGGCCAGTGCTTCATCCACTGTGCCACTTAGCTGCCCCCCTCCTCTTCTTTTCTTACAGCACAATAGTTTTCCATTACATTCATATAGCACAACTTGTATAACCATTTCCCAATTGATGGGCATTTCCTAGATTTCTAATTCTTTGCCACCACAAAGAGAGCTGCTATAAATATTTTTGTACATGTGGGAAATGTAGCCTTTTCTAATGTTTAGATTGCTTTATTTTTGCAATCCCAAGTTTGATAAACCTCTAGAGGTTAAACCAGAAACCAAATGGAAGATTGTATTAAACCAGGAAGTAGTTGAATTATATATAAAAAATGAATAAATTTACTATGAAGTTTACTTAAAATTGTGGTGTTAAAAAAGTTTCAGAGATATAATTTCTGCATAATTTATCATTTTATTAATAATGCTACCATATTACCAATAAAATGGGTCAGTGACACTCTTGAATGCCCAAGATGAATCATGGCATTGGGCTCAAAGTTTATATGCCCTTAGAAGAGTGGGTATTGTTGATGGAGGCAATCAACTATGGTTGATTAACAATGAGAATGAATATTATAATGAGAGGTGGACTTATTCTATTGAGGGACTAGGGGACATAATTGAGATTATGTCATTTACTTCTAAATTGCCCCTCCTTGGGCAATCCAATCAAAGTCTCCACCCAAACCAGTGTACAGCATAATGGTCTTCCCTTCTTGGTTGGGGTCTGTACAAGATTAAGGAGAAAGTTAATTCAGTCTCATTGTCAGCAATGTCCTTCAGAGACTAAAAAAGCTATAGGCTTCTGGAAAAAATAAAATACTGGTCCTAATTCAATAATTGATTACTAATATGAGAGAAATAATTATCTCTCCCAAGACAATTAATAAGGGAAGCTCAAGACTCTCTCTCTTTTTTTTTTGAGAATTAAAAAAATAGTAGGTATGCTTTTTTTGTCTATAGGTTTGAGGTAGTTTAAGGTACAGATTTGTTCATAGACTTGTTTAGAGGGGACTAAATAGAATGTTGAAGATGCTTTTTCTATTTCTATCAGTGAAAGAAACTCACACTTCCTAAAGGGATCACATTGGAGGGAGTGGTGGGGTGAGAGGAAGATCAACTATTTAATCAAGTGCCACCTTTACTAACAATGGATTTTTTTCTTCTTTTAAGCTCCCAACCTCCTTTCAAATCGGTAACATTCCCTTCATATTAGCTCAAGTCTATGTTCAATACTGATGCTCTGACTCTGACACAGATTTTCTTCTAAAATGGATTTCCATACTTTATCTTCAAATCTTTCTACCTACTGATTTCATCCTGATTTCTCACTCCTCTCTTGGGATGAGGTGTGGCAAATTAGGTAAAGTGCCTGATACATAGGAAACAATTTTAAGTTTGTCTTTGACAGTAGCTTTCTTACCATGGAGCAAATCTCTTCATCTCTCAGAGTGTGAGTTTCTTCCTTTGTAAAATGGAGTACCTGACCCAAAGTCATTTCTGAGGCTCTAGTGAGATGATCTCTAAGAACTCCTTTGCAAAGCACTATGACATGCATGATATCATCACCTTTTAAGGCTACATTGTCTTCTAGATATTCTTAAATTCAAATATTCCTTTTTGTAATTCCTAGCATAGGGTCTGTCTTTTGTTTCTGAGAATTGGCCCATTTAAATTACCCCCTTGGTGCCATTATCAAACACTGGAGTCTCCCAAATGGGATTTTCAGGTAAAACTATCAGATATCCTTCCCCCCTTAATTAATCAATTAATTAATTAAGCTTAGATATTCATTCTACTTATGATCCAGCTCAAGAATATACCGAACTAAGGCATTCTCACATTTCACTGATGTGTATATATTTATAATGACTAAATTCTTCCTTATCAATCAACATATATTTATTAAGTAAATAAAATGTGCTAGGAACTGTGTTGAATATTAGGGATACAAAAAGATGGAAAAGACAGTCCTTGACTTGAAGGAGCTCATAGGGGAGATAACAAACAAATATATAAGAACAAACTATACCCAGAATAAATAGTGAATAGTTAGCAGAGGGAAGGCACTAGAATTAAGAGGAGTTGGGAGAGGCTTTCTGTAAAACAAATTGGATTTTGTTGGGATTTAAAGGAAGCAATCAATAGGTAGAATTGAGGAGGGAGAGCATTCCAGACATGGTGGGCTTATTATTTCATACATGCTTAAGGGTAAGAAACAATGCAAACACATGAACTTCATGCCTTGTGTATTTCACTATATAGTTGTTGTTTTGTTTTGGGTTTTTTTGAGGCAATTGGGGTTAAGTGACTTTCCCAGGGTCACACAGCTAATAAGTGTCAAGTGTCTGAGGCCGGATTTGAACTTAGGTCTTCCTGAATCCAGGGCTGGTGCTCTATCCACTGTGCCACCTAGCTGCCCCCACTATATACTTCTAACATGGAAAATAGTTTTCATGAAAAATAAAATAATAATGTCTTCCTCCCCTTCTTTAATGATCTGAAAGCAGCATTAAGTGATGGAGAGAGTGAAATGCAGAGAAATAGGTTGAGTGACCATTTCTCTATGCCTCAGTTTCCTCCTTTGGCCCTTTTCAGTTCTGAGTCTATGCTTCTATTATCCAGTGACCTTAGATTTTGATGATTCTTCACTCTCTGATGTGGGAACTCTTCAATGATTCAGACAGAAACTACTTTGTACTTGACTGCCATATATGACTCTTGCCTATTTCCTTTCATCAGTCATTTTTTCTTCATTCTCTCTCCACATACAGACACAGACACACAAACACATAATTGCAACATTCTAGAGGTCGTTTTTTAAATTCTCTGAATATTGATCAGGCACTATTGGAATATGTTGTTCATTGTTTTTTGTTGTTATGTAATTCATTCATCTTTTTTTCAGTCATTCCAAGTTCTGATACCATTCTTTTAACTTTTTTTTTTATTATAAAAAGTATTTTATTATTTTCTAGTTACATGTAGATAGTTTTCAAGATTTGTTTTTATAAGATTTCCAGTTTTAAAATTTTCTCCCTCCCTCCCGTCAATCCCTCTCCCCAAGACAGCAAGTAATCTGATATAGGTTATATATGTACAATCACATTAAACATGCTTCTGCATTAGTCATGCTATGAAAGGAGAATCAGAGCAAAAAGGAAAAACCTCAAAAAAGAAAAAAAAAAGCAGCACCAAAAACAAAAGAAATAGTATGGTTCAATCTACATCCCCATTCCACAATTCTTTTTTTTTTTTTTTTTCTGGATTTGGAGAACATTTTCCATGATGAGTCCTTTGGAACTATTTTGTACTTTTGTCTTGCTGAGAAGAATTAAATCTATCACTGTAAAGAATTAATTGTGATTTGAGGTTTCTCTGACCCCATCTTCAGCTAAAATCAGAAGCCCTGGAGCACACCCTGGGAGGCCTCAGGCGCCACACCCTCCTCTCCAGCAAGGTGCTCCATTCATTATTCTGCAGCTCATGTCATCATCTCATGCAGACGCCTAAGTGGGCCTGGCCAAATTATAATGAGTGGAATCCTGGTGAGGGCAGTCAGGTGACCTTGGCATCCGGAAACTGGGGCAGCTGGTGTTTGTACAGCTGCCTATTGATTCTGTAAATAAGTGTTGCCTGCCAATTGGCTTGGGGCTGCGTGTATGTGGACCCTGTTTCCTGCAAGAGGGGCCTTTTGGGATAGAGAGAAGAGAGGAGGCAGTTCCTTCTGGCAGGCGTAAGGGAGGGCGTTAGACACAGTGCAGCTAGGTCCAGTTGGTGTGATTTTAGGTCCTATTATTTTCCTTCCCCTATTCCCTTTTTCCCTTGTCCCTAGTTCTACTAATATTGTGTTTTAAATTTGTTCCTGTTAATAAACCCTGTTTCCTTTTTTGAAAGAGGCTCTTAATCTCCTTCTTTAACCCAATATTACAGCAAGCCCCCTAATTAACACTCCCCAATTAAAATTTGGCCTCTACACACAGTTGACCAACACATAATGTTGATGATACTGTGTACTATGTTCTGGTTCTGGTCATCTCACTCATCATCATTTCATGCAAGTCCTTCCAGGTTTCTCTGAAATCTGCCTGCTCGTTGTTTCTTTCTTTCTTTTTTTTTTTTCAGGGCAATAGGGGTGAAGTGACTTGCCCAGGGTCACACAGATAGTAAGTGTCACGTGTCTGAGGTCAGATTTGAAATCAGGTACTCTTGAATCCAGGGCCACTGCTTTATCCCCTCTGCCACCTAGCTGCCCCCCCCCATTGTTTCTTAAAGCATAATAGTATTCTGTAATGAGTGGAATGATGCCACCTGCTGGAGACTTACTGTAGGAAAGCTCCAACAAAAGGAGAAGACCTCTGAGGGAAGGACCACGCATCCTTTCTTTGGCGTCAGGAAGTGACGTTTGCTGGTGGGAGGAAGAAGGGGAGGCTGGTGCACTGGCTCACTCTCTTTTGTGTGGACTCTGGCAGAGAGGGGAGCTAGGAATGCTCTCTTCCTTTAATAGATAGATGAAACTAGGCCTTTCTCTTTCTCTTTACCAAATCCTTATTCTCCTTAATAAATGCTTAAAAGTCTAACTCTTGCTAAAGCTTATAATTTATTGGCAACTACTCATTAGCTTTTGGTCAGACTAACTAGAATTTTAGCCCTTACAATTCCATTACATTCATATACCGCAACTTTTTTCAGCCATTCCCAAATTTATGGGCAAGACCTCAATTTCCAATTCCTTGCCACCACAGAAAGAGCAGTTATAAATATTTTTGTACATGTGGGTCCTTTTCCCTGTTTTATGATCTCTTTGGGGAAAAAAAGACCTAATAATGGTATTGCTGGGGCAAAGGGTATGCACAGTTTTATAGCCCTTTGGGCATAATTAAAAATTGCTTTCCAGAATGTTTGGATCAGATTACAGCTCCATCAAGAATGCATTAGTGTTCCAATTTTTCCACAGATTTTCCAAAATTTATTATTTTCCTTTTTTCATATTAGCCAATCTGACAGGTGTGAGGTGATACATCATAGTTGTTTTCATTTGCATCTCTCTGATCAATAATGATTTAAAGCATTTTTTCATATGGCAATAGATAGCTTTGGTTTCTTCATCAGAAAACTGCCTGTTCATCTCCTTTGACCATTTCTAAATTGGGGAATGACTTGAATTCTTATACATTTGATTTAGTTCTTGATATATTTTAGAAATGAGGCCTTTATCAGAAATACTGACAATAAAAATTGTTTCCCAGTTTTCTGCCTCCTTTCTGACTTTGGATGCATTGCTTCTGTTTGTATGAATCCTTTTTAATTTAATGTAATCAAAATCATCCATTTTGTATTTCATACTATTCTCTATCTCTTGTTTGGTCATAAACTGTTCTCCTTTCCAAAGATCTGAAAGGTAAATTATTCCTTCCTCTCCTAATTTACCTATGGTATCACCTTTTATGTCTAAATCATGAACCCATTTTGACCTTATTTTAGTATAAGGTGCAAGATGTTGGTCTATACCTAGTTTCTGCCATAGTATCATACAGTTTTCCCAGCAGTTTTTGTCAGATACTGAATTCCTATCCCAGAAGCTGGAGTCTTTGCATTTATCAAACAGTAAATTAGTAAAGTCATTTACTACCATGTCTCCTGTGTCTAACCTATTCCAATCATCCTCCACTCTATTTTTTAGCCAGTACCAAATAGTTTTGGTGACTGCCGCTTTATAGTAAAGCTTCAGATTTGGTACAGCTAGGCTACCTTCCTGTGCATTTTTTTTTTCATTAGTTCTCTTGATATTCTTGACCTTTTGTTTTTCCAGATGAATTTTGTTATTATTTTTTTCTAGCTTTATAAAATAATTTTTAGATAGTCTGATTGGTATGGTGCTGAATAAGTAAATTAATTTAGGTCGAATTGCCATTTTTATTATATTAGCTCAGCCTATCCATGAGCAATTGATATTTTTCCAATTATTTAGATCTGATTTGATTTGTGTGAAAAGTAATTGTGTTCATGGAGTTTCTGGGTTTCTCTTGGCAAGTAGACTCCCAAGTATTTTATATTGTCAACCATTACTTCCAATGGAATTTCTCTTTCTATCTCTTGCTGGTGGACATTGTTGGTCATGTATAGAAATGTAATGTTTTATGTGGATTTAGTGTTTTTATTAGGAATGGGTGCTGTATTTTGTCAAAAGCTTTCTTGGCATCTATTGAGATAATCATATGATTTTGGTTAGTTTTCTTACTGATGTGGTTGATTATGTTGATAGTTTTCCTAATGTTGAACTAGCCCTGCATTCCTATTATTACATTTTTTTTCTTTCTTTTTTTCTTTTTTTGGTGGGGCAATGAGGGTTAAGTGACTTGCCCAGGGTCACACAGCTAGTAAGTGTCAAGTATCTGAGGCTGGATTTGAACTCAGGTCCTCCTGAATCCAGGGCCAGTGCTTTATCCACTATGCCACCTAGCTGCTTCACCCTGCATTCCTGGTATAAATCCCACCTGGTCATAGTATATTATCCTGGTGATCACTTGCTGTATTCTCCTTGGTAACATCATAATTATGATTTTTACATCAATATTCATCAGGTAAATTGGTCTATAATTTTCTTTCTCTGTTTTGGCTATGCCTGGCTTTGGTATCAACACCATATTTCTGTCATTAAAGGAATTTGGTAGCACTCCTTCTTCACCTATTTTTCCATATTATTTGTATAATATTGGAATTAATTGTTCTTTAAATGTTTGGTAGAGGGGGTGGAGCCAAGATGGCAGAGAGGCTGTGACTCCCACAAGCTCCAGATAAACCTGTCCATTCACACCCAAATAATGTGGTAAAAAATTAAAACCCAGAACAGCCTAATGCACATGAGAACAGAGTGAGACTATTTCTCTGCAAAAGAGGGCAATTCTGATCACCTACTGATCAGGATGAACAGTTCAGCACACAGTCCGGACCCAGCCAGGGACACTGGTTCCAACACATGTCAGAGTCTTCAGCACCAGGAGCTTCTGAGGCTCTGATCATGGACTGCTGAGGGGGTTTGGAGGTAGGCCGGGGTGAAGTGGAGGCAGTATCTACTGGAGTTGGGGAAAAGCATCCTGGGTCTGAACCAGTGGGCTGAATCAAGTGGTGGTGGCCTAGTGGGGGAGGGGCAGAAGCATGCCAAGCTTCCAAACATAGAGAATCAAAGTTTAATCAGACTTCGGTTTCAGGGTCCAAGAGAAAGCGGTAGCATGAACAGTGTGTCCTGGAAGCAGCGCTAGATTTTAAGAAGGAGTAAAAAGAAATAGTAAGCCAGGATGAGTAGGCAGAGAAATCAGAAGTCCATCAAAAACTTCTTTGGGGGAAAGGTAAAACACAATACATCCTCAGAAGGAGAAGATAATAACAGGGTCAAAGCTCCAACATCCAAAGCTTCCAAGAAAAATATGAACTGGTCTCAGGCCGTGGAAGTTCTCAAAAGGGACTTTGAAGAGAAAGTAGGAGAGATAGAACAAAGATGTAGAGAAAGAGAGGAAGGAATGGAAAGAGAAATGAGAGCAATGCAGGAGAGTCATGAGGAAAAAGTCAACAGTTTGAAAAGCCAAATGGAAAAGCAGATTAAAAAACTATCTGCTGAAAATAATTGCCTAAGAATTAGGATTGAACAAATGGAAGCTAGTGACTTTATGAGAAACCAAGACACAGTAAAGCAAATCCAATTGAATGAAAAAATAGAGGGCAATGTGAAATATCTCCTTGGGAAAACACCTGACCTGGAAAATAAATCTAGGAGAGAGAATTTGAAAATCATTGGACTATCTGAAAACCATGACCAAAACAAGAGCTTAAGACACCATCCTCCAAGAGATTGTGAGGGGAAATTGCCCTGGTATTCTAGAAGCAGAAGCTAAAATAGAAATTGAAAGAATCCACTGATCACCTCCTGAAAGAGATCCCAAAAGGAAAACCTCCAGGAATATTATAGCCAAATTCTAGAACTCCCAGGTCAAGGAGAAAATATTGCAGGCAGCTAGAAAAAAGGAATTTAAATACTGTGGAGCTCCAATAAGGATAAAGCAAGATCTAGCAGCTTCTACATTAAAGTTCCGGAGGGCATGGAATATGATATTCCAGAGGGCAAAGGAACTGGGACTACAGGCAAAAATCACATACCCAGAAAAACTAAACATAATCTTTCAGAGGCAAAAATGGAATTTCAATGAGAAAGAGGACTTTTAGGCATTTGTTATAAAAAGACCTGAACTGAATAGAAAATTTGACTTTCAAATACAAGACCCTGGAGAAGCATAAAAAGATAAATAGGAAAAAGACTTCATGAGGGATATTAAAAGATAAAACTGTTTATGTTCCTACATGGGAAGATAATACTTTGAACTCATAAGAACCATCTCAGTAAGGAATTCACAGAGGACACAGGTCTGAACTGAATATGAAGGGATGATATCTGTAAAGCATTTATGTTTTGTTCTTTGTGGCGTGTCTTATGTCTGAGGTCAGATTTGGGCTTGGGGCCTCCTGGGTCCAGGGTTGGTGCATTGTCCACTGTGCCACCTAATTAATGGATAATGACATCTTTAAAATAGGGTTTAGGTATAGGATAAGTAGACTGGGGGAGGGGGAAAGGGAGATATGGTCTGGGGAGAGGTTGTTCACATGATGGAAACAAGAAAAAAGTTTATGGAGGGGAGGGGAAAAGGTGGAAGGAATTGGGGAGTGAGTGAACCTTAATATCATCAGAATTGACTCAAAGAAGGACTAACATACATACTCAAGTGGGTATAGTAATATATTTTTGCCCTGAGGGAGGGGAGGGAGATAAGGGGGCGGGGGAAGAGGGTAAGGAGGGAAGGGGAGATTGGGGGAGAGAGTAGTAAATAGCAAAATACTTTTGAGGAAGATAAAGATGTTTTGCATAACTGCACAATTATGACATATTGAATTGCTTGATTTCATAGGGAGTGTTGAGGATAGAGGGAGGAAGAAAATTTGGAACACAGAATTAGCTCGAAGACTTTAAACTCATCAGAGTTGGCTCATGGAGGGAATAACATTCACACCAAGTTGGGAGGAGTAATCTATTTACCCCTACAGGAAAGTATGAGGGGAAGAGGATAAGGAAGGAAGGGTGAAAAAAAAAAAAAGGGAGTGCAGAGTAGGGGAGGGCACAGACAGAACTAAAACATTTTTGAGGAGGAATAGTTTGAAAGAAGATAGAAAAGAGAGTAAATATCATGGGAAGGGAATAGGATGGAGGGAATTAGTTATGATGATTGAATATAATGGCAAAAAGTATGGTACCTAATTTGCTGGGCTAATATGAAGAAAATTATTTGTCACATTTAAGGTATTTTATTTAGGTTATGATGAACAGGATGCTATCAGAAAAACCTGGAAAGACCTACATGAACTGAAGCAGAGTGAACTGTACTGTATACAAAATAACAGCAATAGTGTAAGATGATCTGCTGGGAAGCATGTGGTTATTTTCAGCAAGACAATGACCCAATATAACCCTGAAGGACTTATGAAAATGACAACCCATCTACAGAGAAAGAAGTGATAGTATCTGAAAATATATGGAAACACATTTTTTTCTTTTTCTTTTTTTTTGGTGAGGCAGTTGGGGTAGAGCGGCTTGCTCAGGGTCACACAGCTGGTGGGTGCTGGGTGTCTTAGGCCAGATTTCAACTCGGGAGCTCCTGATTCCAGGGCCGGTGCTCTGTTCACTGTGCCACCTGGCTGCCCCTGGAAACACATTTAAAAAAAATTTTTTTTTCCTCTTTGACAATTACTCAACCTGAAGTTTTGAGGTTTTTTTGACTGTTTTCTCTCACAACCTAGCTAATGTGGGAATGTTATCCATGACTACTCATGTATAACTTATTTTGAAATGCTTGAGTTCTAGTGGGTAGGGGGTGGGAATGGAGGAGGAAGAGAAGTTGGAACACAAATTTTTTTTAAAATTGATGTTAAAATTTGTTTTTACATATACTTAGGAAAATAAAATTCTATTCAATAAAAAAAAAATAGACAAAAAAAAATGTTTGGTAGAATTCACTTGTAAACCCATCTGGACCTGGAGATTTTTTCTTAGGGAGTTCATTAAGGGTATGTTCAATTTCTTTTTCTAATATGGGCTTATTTAAGGATTTTATTTCCTCTTCAATTAACCTGGGAAAATTGTATTTCTGTAAATATTTATCCATTTCATTTAGATTGTCAAATTTATTGTAATAAAGGTGGTCAAAATAGTTCCTCATTATTGCTTTAATTTCCATTTCATTGGTGGTGAAATCACCCCTTTCATTTTTGATACTGATAATTTGGTTTTCTTCTTTTTTAAAAATCAAATTAACCAATGGTTTTTATACTTTATTGTTTTTTTATAAAACCAGCTATTAGTTTTATTGATTAATTATATAGTTTTCTTGCTTTCAATTTTATTAATTTCTCCTTGGATTTTTAGGATTTCTGATTTAGTATTTAATAGATGATTTTTAATTTATTCTTTTTCTAGCTTTTTCAGTTGCATGCCCAATTCATGGATCTCTTCTTTCTCTTTTTTATTGATGTAAGCATTTAGAGATATAAAATTTCCCCTAAGCATTGCTTTGGCTGCATACCATAGATTTTGGTATGTTGTCTCATTATTGTCATTCTCTTGGATGAAGAGATTGATTGTTTCTATGATTTGTTGTTTGACCCACTCATTCTTTAGAATGAAATTATTTAGTTTCCAGTTAATTTTCAGTCTACCTTTCCATGGCTCTTTATTACATATAATTTTTTTTTGCATCATGATATGAGAAAGATGCATTTAATATTTCTACCTTTTTTACATCTGACTATGTGGCTTTTCTGTCCTAATACATGGTCAAATTTTGAATATGTGCCATGTACTGCTGAGAAAAAGGTATATTCCTTTCTATCCCCATTCAGTTTTCTCCAGACATTTATCATAACTAACTTTTCCAACATGCTATTCACCTCTTTAACTTCTTTCTTATTAATTTTGTGGCTAGATTTATCTAAATCTGAGAGGAGAAGATTCAGATCCCCCACTAGTGTAGTTTTGCTGTCTATTTCTTCTTGTAACTTGTTTAACTTCTCCTCTAAGAATTTGGATGCTATACCACTTGGTTCATACATGTTTATTATTTATATTACTTCATTATCTATAGTACCTTTCAGCAAGATATAGTTTCCTTCTTTATCTCTTTTAATTAGATCTATTTTTGCCTTAGATAATACCATTTTTACATCACTTCTATGTAATTTTTCATCTGAGATCAAATAGCATAAATTTATTTAAAATAATATTAAAATCTTAAATTATTCTATAATCCCTGGCTATTAGGATTATTATCATTATTTTTATAATATATCATTGCTTACTTTATACCCATTATGACCCTCCCTGTTGCCTTTTGGATAATCTTAAACTTTAATTCTTTAGAGATTATGTATTCATTAATTACAATCCTATTATATTGCCAAAAGAATATTATTACAGTATAGTCCATTAATTGAGTGAGAAGCTTGCTGTCATCAATGCCTTGGATAACTTCCCAAAGGATATTCAGACTGCTGTTCTTCTTGTTCAGTTCTGGGCTTAATACATTATCCACTTTTATAGCATCTTTCTGAGACATATGTAATGGTGATTCAATGTGACTCCTCACTAAAAGTCCTGGGCTAGTTATACTCAAAGGAGTAAGTTAAACTAAGATTGGTTTGTTCATTTATTTCTAATCCTTATGCCTAATACAGGGCTTGCTCATAGATAGGCATTTAGTAAATGCTTGTTGATTGAATGGGGAACAATTATTTTTCCTGAATTATAAATAAAATCTTTCATACCCATTTTCCTTTTAATTGTTCACTGAATGAATTTCTGCAATATTCTTAGATGGTGGGGTTTTTTTGTTTGCTTTTTAAGGATGTCCACTACCATATTTAACAAATCTGAGCAAATATCAAATCCATATAATATTAATGTAAAGAAATGATCATTAGGAAATTGGGTAAAATATAAATTTTATTATAACCTTAAGACTATATACTAAAATTTCAGATACACTCAAGCTTCTAGTTTAAAAGAAGGCTGCAATGTCTGTTTTGGCAAATGCTAATCTAGGAAAAGAAATCAAACCAGCATGTGAGATAAAGTCTTCTGAGAACTCTCCTTGATCCATAAGTACATAGCCTTTAAACTTCCTTCCAGGTCTTTATCTATCTAGTCTTACACACTGATTTTAGAGATAAAGAAACTGGATCCAGTGAGGGGAAATGATTTACACATGGTTCACACAAATAGTAGATATTAGAGGTGGGACTTTTACTCAGTTCCTCTGACTTTTGTTCTTTCTATTATAATTATACCTAACCAAAACTTTAGCTTCATTTTGATTATCCCTACTCTTCTCTAGGGTCACTCCTACCCATTTTTATCATTCTGTATCTTGATTCCTAACCCTCACCAGTTTTTAGTATTCTCCCATTCCTTGAAATCTCTATTACTTATATGTCTACCCATTACATAACACTCCCCCCCACCTCCCTGTCCCCAACACACACACACACACACACACACACACACACACACACACACACACACACACACACACATCTTATACAAGTAGTTTAAACTTGAGATTTGTGACTATTTTTTACCTTTAGCTTTGTATCTGCAATTATTAGCACAGTTTCTCATTTGTATCAGAGATTTAATAAATTTATTTTTAATTAAATTGAATTCAATGTATACAGCCAACATGGTTCTTTTGGAGTTGTAGATTCATTTTTAAAGATAGATTCTTGATCCCCTTGCCATCTGTAAATAAAAAAATGTTATGAATAATTCCCTTTAAGGAAAGTGGAACTGGAGGCCTAAACTATACAGATTGGATTCATGCAATTGCCTGAGTTTTCCAATGAAATGCTTAAGACTCCACTTTGCCTGTCAACCTGGCCATAGAGTACTAAGTTTATTTAATATATGTTTCTATACTAAAGAGGTAAGGATACATCAATACCTACTTATTGAAATGCTTGGAGCCATACTATGATTTAACATACAGCTCTATTGATCGAGGAGTTGGCTCTCAAGGGAAGTTGTGGATGCTCAATCATTCACAATGTTTTCAATGGTCTAGTAAGAACACAAGAGGATGTAATATAGGAAGGGAGATAATTTCTTCCTGAAGGAAAATGGAATGCATGGTTTAGTTGTTCTTAAGGCCTATGATCAATGAATTCTTTGTAGTGGAATAAACAAATCACTGTTTACTACCATGGGAGTTGACTGTCCAAATCTTTGCTAAAAGTCTCCAAAAGGGATTAAATATGTGTTAAATATAGATAAAGGTAGATATTAATTGTTGTTCAGTCATGTCTGCCCCTTTGTTACCCCTTTTGGGTTTTTCTTGGCAAAGATATTGGATTGGTTTGCTATTTCCTTCTCCAGCTCATCTGACAGATGAGAAAACTGAGGCAAAGAGGGTTAAGTCATTTTTGCAGCGTCCCACAGATAGTGTCTGTAGTTGGATTTGAATTCAAGTCTTCCTAACTCTGGTCCCAGAACTCTATCCACTGCACAATCTAGCTGCCCCATAGGTACATAAGCAGAGGAGTATATTCATGATTTTAATCTCTGGATGAAGGCAGTATAAACACTTAGGTCAAAGTCAATTCATCTTGCCATTAGGTTAAGTTGTTTCCTATAATTTCAGCAGAGCTATTGTTGTTTGAAGGAATGTTTGCCCCTTTGATTTGGTGATATTTTTTATTAAATTTTACCATGTTGCAATAATAGGAGGTTGATAACTTCATAGTTCATTGCTGTAGAAATTGCTGCACAAGATAGAAAAGTATGACTGATTGAAGACATGTTCACAGAATCTATGGTCTTGTATACATGACAAATGCACTCAAAGAAGTAGGGGTTATTTTAAAACATTGTTGATGTCTCCATATACTTTAGAATCAAATAGATGGAATTAGCCTTGATAAATAATTTGCCTCAGTCTCCAGCCCTCAGGCAGACATGTTTTTAAACTACTTAAGAGTCTATTCTCTTCTATTATGTGAGTTTCCCTTATTGAACTCAAGCCACATAGCCAAAAAGAAATGAAATGAATATCACAATTATTATCATTACCTTCCATATGAGCAGCTAGGTGACACAGGGGATAGAGTGCGAAGTCTGAATTCAGGAAGGACTAAGTTGAAATCCAAACTCAGACACTGACTAGCTGTGTGAATTTCATAGAACTCAATCTCAGTAGCCTGTTTCAATTTCCTTATTTATAAAATGGGGGCAATAAGGGCACTTCCTCAATAGATTATCATGTGATTTAAATGATATCGTACTTGAAAGTCACTTAACACAGTGCCTGGCACATAATAGGCACTTTAAAAATCCTTGTTCCATCTCCCTGTCTCCCCAAATGAGGAGGTCCCTGATGCCTCCCAGCTGCTTGTTCCTTCCCCCCATATACATATACAGACATATATGTATATATACATGTATATATGTATTTATATTGTGTATATTTTGTATAAACATATATATGCCCAAGTGATCTCTCCCATTAAAAGTTGATCTTTTTTAGGCCAGGGATTGGCCTCAGAGTTAAGATAAAGAATGCCTAATTTAATAATATGTCATGTTTCTCAGTTTCCACATGCTAGACCTCACTGTTCTCTTTCAATGAGTGTCCATGTAGATATACGATCATTGTTTCCTGCTAACCCTCTTTGCCCTCTATACTATTTCACTTGGTGATTCCCTCAACTCTCCTGCTTTCATTTATCATCTCTATGCAGATAACTCTTGGATTCATCTGTCCATCCCTAATCTCTATTCCAACCTCCAATCTCCTATTCCAAAATGCCTATTAAACATCTCAAGCTAGGTGTCCCATAGATATCTGAAATTCAACTTGTCCAAAACTGTAATCATTCTTTTCTCCAAACTTTTCCTCTAAACTTCCCTGTTGCTATCTATAACCATCTTCCCATTCACTTATGCCCACAACCTAGGTATTATCCTGGAATCCTCACTGTCATTGTCCCCTCCCTCCCCATAATTAGTTATGAAATCTAGTAGTTTATAACGTTGATAATGTCCCATTCTCTTCTCTTTGTCACAGCTCTGGTGCATTGCCCCATGCTTGCTCTATTATAATAGTCTGCTACTTGTTCTCTCTGCCTCAAGTCTTTCCTCACAATGATCCATCCTCCACTCAGCAGTCAAATCTAGTTTCCAAAAATGATGTTCCCATTATACTCTATCCCTTTCAATTCAATAAACTCTGGTGGCTCCTTATTATGTCCAGATCAAATGTAAAATAATCTGGTTTTAGTATCTGAGCTTTTTCAGGGGATATTCCCCTCCCTGCATTGTCCCCTCCTACCTTCCTTGGCTTCTTTCAAGTCACAGCTAAAGTGCCGTCTTCTTCAAGAGCTCTTTCCCAGTCATTCTTAATGCCTGCCCTCTGAGACTACCTTCAGTGTATCTTGTACATATCATGTTTGTACATAGTAATTTACTTGTTATAATTCCCACTAGACTGCAAGGTCCTCGAAAGCCTAGACTGTCTTCTGTCTTTCTTTGTATCTCTTGCACTTAGCATAGTTCCTGGCAAGTATCAAGTGCTTAATAAATGCCAGGTGACTGAGTTTAGAAAGGTATGAAGGTCTCTCTTTGTCTCCTGTATAATGTCTTCGCAAGCATGTGCATGCATGCACATACATACCATACACACCTATACCCACACAAACCTTCCATCTTATATATATATATATATATATATATATACACATACCTATGTGTATATATATATATATATATATATATACACACATACCTATGTATATATATATATATATATATATATATAAGATACACACACACACACATATATATATATATATATATATATATATATATATATATATTTACACATCTATGTCTATATGAATAATGAGGAGCAATAGGAAGAAGTTGAACAGAAGTAACTTTCTGCAGAATGACTTGATATAGAGGGGAATGAATTCTCCATCTCTGGGGGTCATTAAGGAAAAGTTGAATGACCACTTGCTTGAGATGCTTTTGAAGAGATTGCTATGTAGGTATAGATGAAAGTAGGTGACTATATCCCTTCCAACCCTGCAAATGTTCTTAAAAATTAAAATGTATTTTTACTGCTAGTAATTGAAGGTAAACTTATTCAGGCATAGTTTAAAAATAGGTTAATACAGTTGTGCAGTTATAGAAATCTTACAAGTTAACTCTAGAGCTGAAACCAATTTTAGTTTCTTACTCCTCCCAACCAATATCTTGAGTGAGAAATTATTTCTGAGGATAGCAAGGCTAAGACTTTCCTAGTTTGCATGATGTGAATGCTAGACAAAGCTCTTTAATTTCTAGCTAAGGTAGATTATTTGCTAAGGATACAAGATTTGTAAGCCCTTCTCGAATCTGTTTTCCTACCTTACATAATTTGCCATCAGATACCATCCCCATTCCCTTCATCCTTTAGCAGTAGATTTCCTCCTATTTCATTCCAATTCAATCAGAATTCAAAATAGAAAAATATATATATTTTGGATGCATAGTAAACAATAACAGATTGTTACTACCACTCATCAGAATTTCTCAGTAGCAGGAGTAGTTTATATCGAACATGAATATTTAGGAATAATTCTATAATTCAAGAGATCAGAGATGAACCTGAACACAATTATTTATTATTTAAAATTAATTTAATCACTTAATTTAATAATTAACTTCACAGTTATTAATAAAATTAATTATTAAGTACTTTACAATTTGGAAAAAGTAAACATTTAAGAAATTCATATTACTTGTAGAATTTAGTAGGATTAAAAAAAATTGTTCTAAAAGGGCTTTTCTTTTCAAAGTTTAATTGTGTGCAAGAGTTATATAGCTAGGTTTTGCTAATTATATCATGGTATAATGAATAGAGTACTGGACTTCAAGCTAGGAGACCTGCATGTGCATCCTATCTAAGTTACTTACTAGGTCTATCATTATGGACAAGTCACTCAACTCCTCCAGCTCCTAATATGCCTCAAGTTTTCTGGGATTTTGTGAGGAAGGTATTTCTACAAATCCTCAAAGGCTGTAGGGCAGGTCCTACTAAAGAAAATAAACAGACAGAGAAAACTTCCTAAAAAAGTAAGGGGTCAGATGGGGTGAGGGAGACTAGTTTGAATCACCTCTGTGACTCTGGGCAAATAATTTCATCTCAATTGGCCCATAGACAGTTTGAAAAATTATGAGTTGCATAAGAGATATCATACTCCCAACATCAATGAAATTGCACCGCTAGATGAGAAAGGAAGAAAAAAGAAAGAAAGGAGGGAGAGAAGGAAGAAAGGAAGGGAAAGAAAGAGAGAGAGAGAAAGAAAGAAAGAAAAAAACTTCCATGTACATCTAACATTATTATTTTAATCATAATATTAGGAAAATGAGGGAGCTTACACAACTTCACTTTAGATTTTCTAGACAGCATAAATAGTGGATTTTTTAAAAAATGAAGCATATTTGTGAAGAAAAAATTGAAAGGTGATGCATTATATATGTGTGTATATTTATATGAATGTATATGTGCATATATACATATACATAATCAGAAAAAATTAAATAAAAACCCCATTTGCTTCATTTAAATGTCCTCCTATTGTTCTGCCATGTGCTCATATGTCTATGTGTTTGTGTATGTGCGTGTTTCCAAAGTCAATATGCAGGAGAGAAGTAGAGACCTTCAGCCTTTCAAAACTGTCAGTCAACTAGCATTTATATATAGATAATATTTCTTATATATTACCTAATACATTTAAATACATATATTAATATATTTATAAAAAATATATTGAAATGTAATGTTAAATATGTAATATTGTATATAATAAAGATAGATGATGCTAGTTGACAGTTTGGAATTTATATATACATGCACATAAATATACAACATATATATACTTAACAGCTTGTAGAGATATATACAATCATATATGTACATATATCTCTATAAATTTATATGTATGCATTTTAATATGTTTATTATATATGCATATATCTCTATAAATTTATGTGTATGTATTTATGTATATACATACAAACACACAAGAAAGACTACCATTTATTTCCGATGAGCTCAGGGTACACATTCATAATACCTCGGGTACAATAAAGATCTGAGGAAATCTGCCAGGATAGTTAAACTTATTTAAAGTGACCATAGAAGTTAAAATCCTTATCATCTTTATGGTAGTTCTGAATGATTTCCAGGTTATTTATATCTTTTTTAAAGCCTTTTCGACAGAAATGTATATTAAACTTTTAATGGGAATATAATTCAAACACAGCAAAAGATTTTCTCTAAGGTACTTGTGTAGACATGTTTCTTTATCTGTAAAACAGGGATTTGAATTAGTTGCCCTCTGAAAGTCATTACCACCTCTGACATTATTTGATTCTGTGTAATACTTTTTATTGTTATTTTTGAACCATGTCATTTCAGTGATGACTCATTAAGTTTGTGGTAAACTCTGACCTCCATATTTTTGTTCCCTTCTCTTGTGTTTAGCTAGTCATGTCCCATCTTTTACTTCATAGGACCATAGATTTAGACATGGAAAAAAAAACTTTAGAGGTTATTTAATACAGCTCCTTTATTTAGAGATTAGGGAATTGGGTCTCATGATCACACAGGTAATAAACACCAGATGCAGGCTTTGAATCTAGGTACTATTGTTTTTCCAATATTTCATGCTGCCTATACTTGCACTTGGTTCCATGTTAAAAATGGTGTATATAATAACAGAAGGGAAAAAGAAAAAAAAAACTTCATTTAAGGTCTCTGAGATTTTGTCTTCTTGGAGATGTCATCAGGAAAAACTGGATTCTTGTCTGGACTCATAAGGAAAACTGGACTCTGATCTGGACTCTGGTTCACTGGACTTGAAAGTGGACCTTTGAGTATCTGCTAAATTCCATTATTTTATCACACTGACAAAACCTATGGACTTCCTTCTCAGAATGTTTTTAAAATGAATAAAAATAAAATATATAAGATTAAAAAGGAAACCAGATATATTCAAGCATGATTTTCTCTTTCCCTTCCTATGTCTTTATGATCATTAAATTAATGAAACAAATGTCTAGTTGTGCTGTTAGTGATGCAGGGTTGGAACTCAGGAAAGGCTGGAGTTATAGAAATAGAAGTTGGAAGTACATTTATACACATATATACATAAACATATGCATATCTACATATATGTAGATTTAGAGAGATGTGTATGTACGTACATAGATATGGTATAATGGAAGAGTATTGGGACAACTTTTATGAATAGATATAGAATATATTAATTAGATCAAGGAGGACAGTTTAGATAATACCTACAATAATCCAAAGGAAAACAGTACTGAAAGACATGAACTCTATGATGCAGTGATCAGCATGACTGCCAGAGACTGAACACTGTCAGTCACCCATTGCCTGACACTGAATATTCAGTGTCTTTGTAAAATCTGGTACCAAGTAATCAAAGTGATACTAGAGAAGTGGTTTGACAATGACTTCAATAGAATGACATCATGACCTCCATTGTTCTAGATATCTGGTCTCTTAATAAAACTTAGTTGAGGAGAGTTTGCCTTTTGGAATTTCCTCGCTTTGGAGTAGAGTTAACCTCTTGGCTGAGATTTGAAGGCCTCTAGGTGCAGACCAAGGCATATACTGTCAAACATGAACAGTTTGATAATCTGTTTTACTTAACTATAATTCCTTACAAGTGTGTGCATGTGTGGGGGGGTGGGGGGCTTCTATTGTGGGATAGATTGGGGGAGTCATTGAAAAGTACAGTGAAGTTAAAAAAAAGATCATGAATAAAACATTTATAATTATAGATATTTAAATCTGAGCATAAAACCTATTCTCTTTCAAGAAAGCATAATGACTATTTGTCCCAATCATTATGCTAATGAAATTGTAGGATCAGAGCATTTAAATCTGAAAAGGACTTTAGAAGACTTCTAGTCAGAATCCTTCATTTTTCAGGTGAAAACTGAAACCCCCAGAGATAAAGTGACCTAAATGAGGCCTTAGAGTAAGGAAATGGAGGAGCTAGGATTTGAATCCAGCTCGTTGATTATCAAATCCCTGGCTCTTTCTGTTTTTACCTTATTGCCTTTCTGTAGTTTCTTTTTTGTAAGCCAACCTCCTGGTACATGAATGTGCTTTATTAGAATTCTATCCTCAGAATAACCCACAGAGGAAGATTGCATGGTTGATTTTTTTACTCCCCATTTTAAAGAAATCAATCAAGTCAGATATGCCAGGGAATTTTCCCAAAATCACATGAGAAGTTAGAAACAGAATCTGCCCATCACCAACTCTGGCACAGGGTTATTGACTGGGACAGAACTGCCTGTTGCTTCTTTCAGAAAACAGCGAATGCATTAATGTAATAAGAACAAGTGATATAAAGCACTATGCCTATATTTCAAAAGATCTGTGATTTCATTGAGATGACAATACCGTCACCATTGCTAATGACTTTTGTGATGAACTTTTGTGTGGCTTAGCAGAGATCTGTCAACAATCGTGGGTTAAGTGATTGCTTTGTGCCAGGCATTGTGTTAAGTGGTGACGATAAAAAGAAAGTAACAAAAACAAACAAACAAATAAACAACAAAAGCACAGGCATTGCCCTAAAGGGGGCTGGCATTTTTATAGGGAAGAACAAACAAGGAACACACACACACACACACACACACACACACACACACACACACACACACACACACACACACACACACACATTCCCAGGGTAAATGGAAGATAATCTCAAGGAGAAGGCACCAGCAGTGGAAGAAGAGGGCAAAGAAAAGAGCTCCTGGAGGTGAAATTTGAAGGTCTATATAAATTGCTGTGACCTAAACACACACACACACACACACACACACACACACACACACACACACACACACACACACACCATTATTAGCATTCCACTAATGAGAATTTTAACCCTTAGGTTGGCTGGTCCTTATACTGTAGACACAAGGAAAAGAAATGGCAGGAGATAGATGAAAGCTGTCTTCAAGCACTTGAAAGACATAAAGAAGAAGGATTACATTTGTCCTGTTTGGTTTGAGAAGGAAGAATTAGCAGCAATAGATGTGAGTTACAGGCATGAATTTATGTTTGCTATCAGCATAAACTTCCTAAAAAATTAGGACATGACTTCATCAACCACCCCTTATCAGCCACCATTTTATATCCTGGAGAATCCTTGACCATGAGGGCTACTTTCCACATTGTAAATTCTTAGCCCAGATCATCCTAGACTTCTCTTACACTTCTGAATTCTTTACCTCTTAACCAGCTGCCCAGCTGTCTTATCCTTACCATGGTACCTTTCCCTCCTTTCCTTCTCCCCTTTATGCGTTGTCTTCTTGTATTAGAATCTAAATTATTTTAGTTTTTTATGTGTTGTCTTCCTAGAATCTAAATTATTTTAGCTTCTTGTTATCTATCATCTTCTATCTTTTATTTACATTTCCTTGCTTTCCTCTTCCTCCCTCCATCCCTCCCTTCTTCCTTACTTTCTTTTTCATCATTCCTTCCTTTCTTTGTTTCTTTGTTTCTTTCTTTCAACTGCTCCACAGTTTATAATCCATGGCTGGAATATTCTGTCACTTTACCTCCGTCTCCTAGCAGCCCTAGTTCCCATCAAAGGTCAACTCAAGTGCTACCTATGACATGGGGCCTTTACTCATCCTTAAAATACTTTTGGGTGAGGACACACAAATACTTTGTATTTACCCTTACACATGCTTTGTATTTACTTAAGTGGGCATGTGCTTTTCCTATATAGAATTTATATTTCATGAGAACAGGAAATATTTAATTTTTATCCTTATGGCCATAGAACTTGGCACAAGGCCTATTATGCAAATATACAATATACTACTACTACTACTAAATAATAATAATAAATATACTAATATAAAATATAAAATAAAAATATTGATTTTTTTGTTTACTGATTAGTTGAAATATCCATCTAATACTTTGTTTGCTTTGAAAAATTCTTCCATTTACTTATTATTTCATGGACTCCTTTGGTAATCTGGTGAAGCTTAAGGACCTTTCCTCAAAATAAGATTTTTAATAATTGAAGAGAATATCATATTTCATTTTGGGATTTGTGATGAGGATGTATTTTTTGTCCATTTAAGTTCAAGGTTCTATCAATAGAGACCAGTAAGGGACTCCTGCATTAGAAGAAAAAGTCAAGTGGATTTTGGCAGACATATCTTTAAAGGTATGGTGATTGAAGATGTACTGAGGAAAAAGAGAAAATATGAAGAATTTTATCCTAATCAAAACAGAATGGATAGAGAGGAAAGCAACAGAGTGGTCCCTTTCTACAGGTACAAGTTTACTCCACCTAAATGCGTAGATGCTGATTATAAATTAGGGGAACTGCCTTCCATTAAATAAGCTTTTGAACAGCAGTCCCATTTCTTTGTGGTGACAATGGTATGATCCACTGGCAGATTTAGCAGCTGGGACAACACGTGATGCTCTCCTATGCAAATATTTCCATTAAACACAGCTTTTCAGACCTAGAAGCAGTATGATTTGGGGTCATGTGACACATTTGGAAAGCATTAATTATTCTTTTTTATAATTGCTGGGGATTAATGTATAGGCAGTAGCATTTAGATATTGGCATGCTGAATGATAGGGAGCAGCTAGAAGCCTGATGAGCTGGTTTACTGGGGTGGGATTGGGGATGGGGGGGTGGTACCCTGACATGTTGAACAACAACAGCATCATCTACCATAATAAAACCAACTGGATCATTTGAATGATGTTCAACTTTAAGTCAGCAGAAATGTGTCTTGCACAGTGTGCATCTGGAAATTGGTGTCTTTTTTTTTAATCAGAAGAAATTATAATTCTTATAAGACTCTAATTCATGTAAGGAAATATACTCTACAAGTTTTGAATGTCTGGGAGACTCCAAACTGTCATCTCTTCTACTAACACATAAGCTGAATTTAAATGAGTTGGATAAGTACATTCTGTTTGTCCCCCATCATCTATCTACCCATTTGTCTGTCCGTCTGTCTTTCCATCTATCTATCTATATATCTCTAGCATTTGCATTCTTAAAAAAATAATTCTCCCCCTAGAGCTCACCAATAACAGTTGACCTATGCTTTAAATCCTAAGGAGCTTTCACTTATTTTTATATCACCAGGTTGAAGTTACATGTATGTCTGAGGTAAAGACTTTCTATATCCTTAAACTCCTATAAAACTAACAAACAAACAAACCAGAAATACTATGGGAAAGGTTGAACAAAGAAGCTTTTCCCAATTCCAGTAATTGTTAGCATTCTTCCCACCAACATAGAATTTGATTCGTTAGGGTTCATTTTGCATCAACTCCATGCTTATATTGTTTCCCTTTGAATGGAATGATGCCTTCTTAAGTTGAAGGAAGGTTTTATTTTTGTCTATCTCCAGTGTTTTTGTTTTTGTTTTTTTTTAATAATTTTTTTTTTTTAGTGAGGCAATTGGGGTTAAGTGACTTGCCCAGGGTCACACAGCTAGTAAGTGTTAAGTGTCTGAGGCCGGATTTGAACTCAGGTACTCCTGACTCCAGGGCCGGTGCTCTATCCACTGCACCACCTAGCTGCCCCTGTTTTTGTTTTATTTTAATACCCAACACTTGGCACATAGTATGTGCTTAACAATTACTTATTAAATTGAAGTAAAATGGTATTTTCTTTCCAGTTGGATCCTTAAGTTGATCCAGATTGAAATTTATAGTCCTATCATGTTATGTATTTTTTTTTTCATCCTAACCTGGTACAGGGAAAGAACACTGATGCTAAAATCAGAGGATCTGGCTTAAATGCTGCCTGGTGATACTGTTTACTTATATGGCGTTAGACTTAATCACCCTAGGCTTTAATTTCCTCATTTGTGAAATGAAAGAGATGGATTAAATACTCTTTTTGGTCCTTCCCAGTTCTAGATGTATTTCTAAAAATATTTAACTGGTGATTGGTTTTCTTTCTGAAGGGGTTGTATTTTTGAATAAAAAGTTGTCACAGAGAATATTTACTACCACTCCAACAATTTATGTGGTATTAACACTGACAATTTCTTAAATATTTGACGATATGATGCATACTTAAAAAATCCTAGAGAATCAACTAAAAAGCTACTTGAAATTACTAACACTTCAGCAACGTTTCAGGGCACAAAATAAACCCACATAAAACATTATCATTCCTGTATGTTGCCAACAAAGTGCAGCAACAAAAGATAGAGAAATTCCATTTAAAATCACTGTAGATAATATAAAAAATTTGGGAGTGTATGTGACAAGATAAACCTAGCAACTCTATAAACAGAACTATAAAACAGCTTTCAAACAAATAAAGTCAGATCTAAACAATTGGGAAAATATTAATTTCTCATGGGTAGGCCAAGCCAATATGATGAAAATGACAAATCTACCTAAATTATTTATTTACTGCCATACCAATCAAACTGTCAAAAGATATGTTATATGTCTGGAAAAAATAATAAAATTCATCTGGAAGAACAGAAGCTGGAGGATATTGACATAATCAATGAAAAAAAAAATAGGAAAGCAGGTAGTCAAGCAGTACCAGATCTCAAACTGTATTATAAAGTGGCAATTTTCAAAACAATCTCTTACTGGCTAAGAAATAGAGGTGGATCAGTGCAATAGAATAGGTACAAATTACATTGCAGTAAATTACTTTAACAATTTACTATGTGATAAACCCAGAGAGCCAAACTTTAGGAACAAAAACTTATCATTTGACAACAACTCCTTGGAAAACTGGAAAACGGTATGGCAGAAACTAGGTATAGACCAACATCTCACACCATATACTAAAATGAGGTAAAAATGGGTAAATGATTTACATATGTGGTGATACAATAAGCAAATTAAGAGATCTTAGAATTGTTTATCTATCAGATTTATGGACAGAGGAAGAATTTAGGGCCAAAGAAGATATAGAGAGCAATACAAAATGTAAAAAATAGATACTTTTGATTCTAAAAGTTAAAAAATTTGAATAAAAATTATATAACCAAGATTATAAGGAAAGTAAAAAAGTAGGAAAGAATTTTTGAAACAAGTTTCTCAAATATATAGAGAACTGAATCAAATTTACAAAGAATATGAACAGGCAGTGAAATCTATCTATAGTCATATGAAAAAATGCTCTGACTCATTATTTATTTATTTGGTTGAGGCAATGAGGGTTAAATGACTTGCCCAGGGTCACACAGCTAGTAATTGTTAAGTGTTTGAGGATGGATTTGAACTCATGTACTCCTGAATTCAGGGCCAGTGCTTTATCCAATGTGCCACCTACCTGACCTCACTATTGATCAGAGAAATGGAAATTAAAACAACTCCGACTTACCACCTCATACCTATAAGTGTCACTAATATGACAAAAATGGAAAATGTTAGATGTTGGAGGGGATGTGGGAAAATTGGGATGCTAATCCACTCTTTGTGGAGTTGTGAACTGATACCCACTTTAGAAAGCAATTTGGAACTATTCCCAAAGGGCTATAAAACTGTGCATACCCTTTGATCTAGCAATACTATTGGTAGGTTTATATACCAAAGACATCCCCCAAAAGAGAAAATAACTATTTATACAAAAGTATTTATAGCAGCTCTTTTTGTGATGGCAAAGAATTAGAAATTAAAGGAATGCCCTTCAATTGGGGAATAGCTAAACAAACTTTGGTATATGACAGTGATGGAATATTATTGTGCTATAAGAAATGACAAGCAGGATTATTTCAGAAAGACAGGGAAAGACTTGTATGACCTGATGTATAGTGAAATGAGAATAACCAAGAAAACATTGTGCTCAGAGACAGTAATATTGTTTGATAAAGAACTATAAATGAAAATTATTCTCAACGTTATAATGATCAAGACAATCCCAAAAGACCAATGATGAAGCATACTATCCACTTCCAAAGAAAGAACTGATATTGATTGAACACAGACTTCATCAATCTATTTTTCACTTTCTTTAATTTTTTATACAAGTTTTCTTATACAAAATGACTAATATGGTAATGTTTTACATAATTGCACATGTATAACCTATATCTGATTTCTTACCACCTCATGGAGTGGAGAGGGGAGGGAAGGAAGGAAGGATAAAATTTGGATCTCAAAACTTTAAATAAAAATGGTTATTATTATTAAAAAATTTGCATGTCTGTTCACATAGTCCTTAAAGCTGGCGTTAAAATAAAGTTGTGGTTAATTTTTTAAATATTATAAATAGAACCCAGATTAAGAATCCTTGGTCTGGTGGCAAAAACAATGGATTAGACTGAGGGCATGAATTTGAATTCTCTTAAGTGTGCTATTTACTACTTGTATGACCTTGAGTAAATCAAATTCCCTCTTTTCTCCCTGCTTTTCTGATCTCTACAAGGAAATGGAGCTAGGTGATACCTTAGATCCCTTCCAGCACAAAATCTCATGACCATATGAATGATTACTTGGTCATTATTATATGCAAGTTACTGTGTTTGATGATATGGAAATCCCTCACCTCAACCTTCTTAATTTAGATTTTTCTAAATTTTATTCAGATTTTGTAAACCTGATTTCATTGTTTTAAACAAGGTGGAGTATGAAAGATAACACTCAGACTAATATGAACTCACTTGATTCAGCATCAGTTCACACTTTCCAAGATTTTCTAAAATAATTTCTTTCACAATTTCTTACAGTTTAGGCATTACAGATTTGCAATTCCTGATACTAGAGAGAGTGAGGATGGTCAGTTGCTTCAACTTGGGAGGTCTGAGCTAAAATGGGCTAAGCCAATTTAAGGTCCACACTAAATTTAGCATGAATTTGCTGATTTACTGGAGGAGGAGAGGGAAGGGTGCTACTGGGCTGCCTGAGGGGCAAAGCAGCCCAGGACAGAGATAAAGTAAACCCAAGCTTCTACTTCAATTAATAGTGGGATCCAAATCATGAGTGGCCAGTGAATTTCAGTCCTGGCTGATATAAGAAGGCCCAGTGTCAAATAATAACAATAAGAATAACATTATTTCAATATAGCGAAATTTATTTAGCCATGCTCCAATTAATGGGCACCCCCTTCAATTTCACATCTTTGTTTTTATTTTTTTCATTTTAACCGTCCTTCACAAGTATTACCCTCCCTCTTAACCTGCCCCCCCAACATACACTTACATACTGTCAATTTTTATGCATTTCCATAACAAACTCTGCATACAAATGCATGTGATCAACATTATTTTTTCTATTTCAATGTGAAGTTCCCTTGATATTTGCTCTTCCTACCCTTTCTTCCTTTTTTATATATTTCTCATTTATTCCAACTATGACACATGGCAAGTTCTAGACCCTTCTTCCCTCTTCATATATTAATATATTCCTTCTATAATCTTTTCTTTCCCCCCCTCTTGAAACCCTCAGAATAGAACCAATCCATCCCCCTGTTTCTATTTTGTTTTTAAGTCCCTTGAAGCCCTTGTAAAACACTTGGGTTTTTATAAAATACTTCCTTCTTCTCCCTCTATTAGAATGTTAACACAGCATCATCATATAGCCCCTTGCAATTATTCAAATAAATTGCCCTTTCTAGGATTATTTTTACTCTTGTGTTTGCATTTCTAAATTCCTACTCAGTTCTAGTTTTTTTCAAAAGACATGCTTGGAAGTCCTCTATTTTACTGGGGGTTTATTTTTGCCCTTTATATTTATATTCACAGTTATTCTTGGTTGTAAGTCTATCTCTCTTCTCCTTTTTGGAATAAAAGATATCCTATCTTGTGTGTGATCCTGACTATGGTTCAGTGGCTCTTTGGTACATGAACTTACTCCTTTTGGATGCTTCCTGTGTGAAGTGTGTGTGTGTGTGTGTGTGTGTGTGTGTGTGTGTGAGAGAGAGAGAGAGAGAGGGGGGGGGGGAGAGGGGGAGAGGGAGAGGGAGGAGGGGAGGGGAGGGGATGAGAGGAGGAGGAAGAGGAAAGAAGGAGGAGGAGGAGGAGGAGGAGGAGGAGGAAAGAAGGAAGAAGAAGGCAGATTATTCTAGGGACCTTGGAGCCTTACACTGATCTGCACCACCTCAGATTGCATATCTGGTTCATCTCTGGTCAACACAGGGAGGGTGTCAGATTGTTTATCTGTCCCTGCACTTGCTTGACTGATGGCCCCATTTCCCATTGCCAGTGGGCTTCTGACTAGCTCTGTGTTTATGTGCACTTCTGGGAGGGAAAAAGCCATTTAACATAGATTCTCACTGGATTTCTTAATCCTTGTTTGGTCTGATGAGTTTCTTGGGTTTCTGCTGGTTTAGGTATTATAAGGTTAATCTGTTTGCTCTTCTCAGGTAGCCATTATGGTCAGAAGTCCCCGATGCTCTTTATGCCTATTCATTGAATATTTCAAGGCACCCTCTGATGATCCACTCTCCTTCCTCACCATTATGTTTTAGCAGAATGTATTCCATCACAGTTGTTCCACCAGCAATAATGATTTTTGTGTTAGAAGTAAGCATCATCCATTGGTGACTCAATTAAAAATCAAATATTTAGAGAGAGAAAAGAAATCTAATGGAACTAAAATTTCTGCTTCACTAACCTGATGGACATTTAAATGAGATAATCAATTGTCAGTTTCACAAAAGAAATAAATCAATGATGGTATGTCAATTTCCCATAGTTGAATTTAGCTGTCACTGAGCATTACTAATGCTATTTAAGTAGACTCATTCTCACTGTCTCTATTTTCTCTGCCTCCCTTTCTCCATTTTTTCTTTTCTCTCTTTCCATTATTCTCTTCCTGTTTCAGAAGAGTGGATTCTGTGCTGAACATAAAGTCACAGAAACTTGAATCCTACTCTCATCTTGACCTCCTATGTGACCTTGGGCAATCACTTATCTTTTCTATATTCATTTTTCTTATTTATAAAATGGGGGTGGTGGTCACAAAGTCATTTAAGATCAATTTGAGCTCCATATATATAATTTTGTGATCTTGCTTTTATCCCCTTATTTTTTTTTCTTTCTCTGTCCCTCCTTCCTTTGCTATCCTCGAATCAAACTTCTCCATCTGTGATTTTTAAGGGTGTTGGAGGTGATTGTGGATAAGAGTTAATTCTAATGGGATATTTTTCATTAGATTGTAAGTTTGGCTTCTTTCAAAGAACACATCATGTACCATTTCCTATAGATCTAGGGGTTTTTGTTGTTTGTTTTTTGCATTTGGGATATTATAATGGACTTCTAATGACTCTAAGTTCTTGAGTGAAAAAAAATACAATTTCAAAACTCAATATTTTTCTCATGATTCCACATGGCTACAATTGTTAAAGAATAAAAATGCAAGTTACCAAAAGAAAAATGGAGGAACACATGACATTTGTAAATAGTTTAAAACATAATACCAATATAGAATTGAATTTGAAAAGCATTGATAAAAATATCATCACCATCATCACTGATAACATTTCTAGAGCACTTTAAGTTTTGCAAAGTCCTTTAAAAACATGATCTCATTTTATCCTACCCAAAACTCTGGGAGGTGGGTGCTGTTATACCCATTTTATAGATGAGCAAACTGTGACTGAGAGGTGTTCAGTGACTTGAAGTGCCTGAGACTGAATTTAAACTCTGTATTGGTACCCACATGAAGTCAAGAGCCCTAGGAGAAGGCACTTAGCACATCGGGTGTACCTTCTGTGGAGGATTCCTGGGAGGGTATGGGTGAGAGCAAAGGATGGTATATCATGGATTGGCTTGACCTTCACATTTGGAGGGAGAACCCCCAATGATTATTGATTGATTGATTGCGGGAATGGGGGCTAAGTGACTTGCCCAGGGTTACACAGCTATTAAGTGTCAAATGTCTGAGGCTGGATTTGAACTTAGGTCCTCCTGAATCTAGGACCAATACTTTATCCACTGCACCACTTAGCTGTCCCCAGAACCCACACTGATTATTTTTTTAAAAAGTCATTTTCATACAGATAAGAAAATGGAAGTTCAAAATGTTTAATAATGTTCTCCAAGATTAAAATGAAGCAGATGTGGGACTAGGACCACATATTTTGGCTTAGTGTTATTTCTACTATTCTTTCATCAATTGTAACATTGCAACAAGAGTGGGCTCCAACTATAGTGTGGGTATATTCTGTGATGCTGATCAACGGGAGTATTGGGTGTCTATCCTAAATTTAGACCCCAAGTTCTGAGGACAAATTATAGAACATATTTTTCATGCTAAGAAGAATTGCTTAATTTTCACTGTACCATGTACTGGAAATATAACTACAAAGAATGAAACAATTCCTATTTTGAATGACTTACATTCTAAAATGGGAGAAAACATGTACATATAAAAATATACATAGAAGAAAAATAAAGGATGTGGGAGCAGACGCTAGCATTTGGGAGAATGAGAAAAGATTCATGAAAAAGTTGATACTTGATTTGTGCCTTGAAGAAAGAGAGGTTTTATATGAAGCAGAGGGAAGAAGGGTACATTCTAAATAGGAGTGGATGGCTGATGGCCAAAGCACTGAACTGGGAGATGTGCGAAAGTGAGAAGGCCAGTTTGGAGTGACTATGGAATGAAGGAAGTAGAGCAAAGTATGATGGGGCTGGGAAAAAGGTATAGGGATCCATTTGTGAAGGAGTTTAAAAGACAGAATTTTACATTTTTCCCCTAGTGGGAATAGTGAGGAAATGGAGTTTAATGGGTAGAAAAGAACCATCAGATCTGTTCTTAAGGAAAATCACATTGACAGGATAGAATGACTTGGGGAAAGACTTGAGGTACAATTAGGAGGACACTGCAATAGTCTAGCCCAGTACTTCTTCTTTTCTTTTTTTTGGCAGGGCAATGAGGGTTAAGTGACTTGCCCAGCATCACACAGCTAGTTAAGTGTCAAGTGTCTGAGACTGGATTTGAACTCAGGTCCTTCTGAATCCAAGGCCAGTGCTTTATCCAATGTGCCATCTAGCTGCCCCAAGCCTAGTACTTCTTAAACTCAGTCACAATTTTCCAGCAGGAAGGAATGTGTAGACACATATGTTGAGTATGATAACTCCCTAAGTATCTTTTGAAGGAGTTAACTAAATGATTACCAGGATAACAACATGTGTTTGGTAATGAAGGCGACACGTAGCTTTAAGATATCCAAGAAGAAGACAGAGAAGAGAGATCCTCTAAAGTTGAATTGAAATGTCTAAAGTATTAAACTCTCTAGCTTCAGAATATCATGGCTTCACTTAGATGGATTAGCTTTTGGGTCTCACATTGAATTTCATGCAATTTTTTTTTATTTGCATCTTGGAATTGTTCCTATGCTATTTACATAGTAAATAGCATTTTACATTATATTTGGTGAGCAGAGTTGTTAATTAACATACACTAGCCCTGCATTAAGAGAAGTATCCCGATGGATACAAAATAGCTATATATAGAACAAAGAATTTGGTTTTTGTTTGCCTTTGGTGATCTAACAATAATTGCTACAACATTTAAATTATTTTATTTTTAAAGTGTTAGTATAGAAGTATATTTCAGAGGGCAGCTAGGTCGTGCAGTGGATAAAGCACCAGCCCTGGATTCAGGAGGACCTGAGTTCAAATGTGGCCTCTGACACTTAACAGTTAGTAGCTGTGTGACCCTAGGCAAGTCACTTAACCCTCATTTCCCCACAAAAAGGAAGTATATTTCAATTCTATATTAATTGATTAAGCACCTGCTCTATAAAAAGGAATTATGGAAATAACTTTTCAAAAGGCACATTTAAAAAAAAATAAAAGACAAAAATTAAACAGCCCCTGCTCTCAAGGAGGTCATTTCTACTAGGGGTGGGCCATTGGAGTGATATGTACTTAGACAAGTGAATGTAAACTATATACAGGGAATAAATACTAGGTATTTTCTGAGGAGAGAGGAGGGAACACTACCAGATAAATGGTCTTCTATAGGAAACTGCACCTGGTCTAAGCTTTGAAAGAAGCCAAACTCACAATCCAATGAAAAGTGTCCCATTAGAATCACGATCACCTCTAGCACCATTAAAAATCACAAATGAATAAGCTTGATTCAGAGATAGCAAAGGAAGGAGGGACAGAAAGAGAAAAAAAGGAGGAGGATCATTGTCCATCCATATTTATGAACTGATGGACTAGCTCTGTCTGCTATCTAACGGAGAACCATACATTGCATTTTTGCTATGTAGAAAGTATGGCTGAATAATTTTGAGTAACTGTAGATTTCATTTAGGAAACCCTGATTATAACAGAACTTGACATAATCAGTACAATGCCTTTCCCAAACAGGAACATCTGGAGGACCTTGCCATCTATAGCAGGGTTCCCAATTTGGGGTATGTGTAGCACCAGGGACCTTAAGAAAAATTGTCAAGGATGGACGGAAAAGATTGAGCAAAAAACTATGTCATCCTATTTAAATATTCTAAAACTACCAATATTTTTGGAAAATGACATTAAACAACTTTAAGATACTAAAAATGTTATATATTGAATAATCTTTTTAACAAAAAAATAATATTTTATTTGAATATACATGGCAAGCTATAATTTATTCATTTTCATGTTTCTTATTGAAAAGAAGGTACTGGAAAGTTTTGCTGAAGGCCAAGGGGTATAGGGACCAATAAAGAGAATAGGAATTCTAATCTATAGGAATAGAGGAAGCTATGTAGTACAATGGATAGAACTCTGGGCTTTGAGTCAGGAACGCTTGAATTTGATTGCTGAATCAGACTTACTAGTTGTGTGACTCTGGGCAAAACATTTACCTTCTTTCTGTCTTATATTCCTCATGGATAAAATGAGGATATGATAGCACCTAATAATAATACCTACTTCCCATGATTGTTGTAAGGTTAAAATGAGACAACATGTGTAAAGAGCTTAAAATGATATATAAATGGTAAATATTACATTATTACAATGGTTATGATTATTTCCTCTTTTACTTGAACTCTTCAAGCTTTTGTTGTTGAGTATATGGCTATATACATGTCATATTGGCTAATTGTTGTTATGCTTGTAAAAATGTAAGCCATTGGGGGCGGCTAGGTGGCGCAATGGATGGAGCACCGGCCCTGGATTCAGGAGTACCTGAGTTCAGGTCCGGCCTCAGACACTTGACACTTACTGGCTGTGTGACCCTGGGCAAGTCACTTAACCCCCATTGCCCCACCAAAAAAAAAAAATGTAAGCCATTAAACCATGATGACTTCTATCAAACATAATGTCAGCCCAAAAAGGAGACTGTGGAATCAACAATTGGGAAATGGAGAATAGATGGAAAGAGAAGGAATTGGAACATAGATGTTCTAAAGGAGTCTCTTCTTTTAACCATCCATCCCTACTTCTTGGAACGATGGCCCCATGACCTCCAATTAACAATGTCCTTGGAAATATCCAGTTCCAGGTAAGGACAACTTTCTCAAAAAAGATAATATCCCTTTCTAGGAGACAGAACATTCTTTTCCTTCTTGTTTCACATATTCCTGAGAAATGATCTGGGCTGCCAAGATTTCATATCAAGAGATCAAATGTTCATTCCAAAAATACTATTATTTCCCTAAAATGATAAATACTTATAATCCTCAATTAGAAAAAAAAAAGAAAAGAAAGCTTTCCCTCCACTAAAATATCTCCTACTGATCCCTCACCTATCATAACCATCTCTTCTACATAAATTGAGATGATTTTACTTCTCACCTCTGCTTTTAGAAATCCCTACTTCCACTTAATCTATGCCCAAGTACCTCTTTTTAAACATAGTCTTTCAACACAAGTTTTTTAGCACTCCATCCTAAATTTTTGTATTTGCTTGGAATGCATTGAAAATCTAGTTGCCATGTTGCTTTTCCCCCATAAAATTGTAAGCTCTTTCAGGGAAAGGGCTCTTTTGTGGTTTTCATTGCATGTCTATTGCCAAGTACTACACCTAGAATATAGTAGGTGCTTAAGACATACTTGTTGCATTTTATGGAATCCAGTTAGATGCTGAGTAATATCCTATGTAAAACATTTTCCAAATCTTGAACTTTGATAGAGAAAGCAATCACCACTACAGTTGATATTCTAGTTGATAATAACTGAATGTCATCAAGAAATTTGTGAGTGTCCAACTCTACTCAGTAAAGGCCCAAATATAATCAGAGCCAACCAATTTCATCAGGATTTGCCAGAGTTATGTCCACTGCCATAGCCCAGATTCATTGACCTTTGTATTTTCTTTCCTTCTTTCTTGGTTCTCTCCAGGCTGCCTGCTCAACCAAAATACATTCTTACTCTTAGGTCCAAGAGTCCCAAAAGGGATGATCACTCTACTATACCTCATTCTCTCAGGTGTTAGGGGATAATCAAAGTGGAAAATACATTGTAGGTCCTGCCGTTTATTCAATAAGCTTCGTATTTATCAAATCAGCTGAGATTATTCCATTAACTCTTAGTCAGAAACATTTACTAAACAGAAGGAAAAGCAACAATACTTTTAACATAATATTCTCTTGGTAAACTGTGGACGCACTTTCCCAAATATTTCCACAGTTATCATAAGGGAGAGTGGCCAAGAACTTAACAAAATCTGCATGAAGGCCTATGAATAGGGGTCCTATGTGTCTTGGATAAACTCACAACACTAAATTCAGGGCCTTGAAGTTCCCTTAAGTGATAATCTTTAAAACAATTTACTAATGGGTGGGATTATTCCACCTCTTGTCCTCTCTACTTTCTTGATAATTAGACACCTTATCCACTAATGGCTCTTTTTTTTCTAGACTGCTGAAGAAGTCTTAAATCCTTTTATCAGAAGCAATGAAATCAAAGTTTGGGATATTGAGGGTTTTTCCAGTTCTGCAACCTTGACTGGGCAGAGGGTTTCTACTTCTTGGTCAATTAATGGTAGTACATGAAAAAGAAAAGAAAATTTGTTCATCCTCTAAACTGTAGCAGCTTATAGTGCAAAGTCTTATTCTTCTAGTTCACTTTTCTAAGATCAGGTGGCCATGAAAGCTCTGAGATCTGTTTCCAGCTCAATCTATACCACTCTTACTGTCAGTTCTAAGGATTCTTCATAGACCCTGATCTAAATTTTATTCTTATATACTTTAATATATGGTCTTTACAAACCTTACTGGTTCAAAATAGGGTCTTTTTTGGGAAATGATTCATGTCTCTCTCATCATGAATAAGACAAATTCCATATTTCTGTTAGCCAAGCCTCAGCTAGGCAGTATATAATCATCTCAAAGTCACTAAATAAATCTGTTCGATTTTTCCAGATATCAGCCTCAACTTCTTTACATCATTCATCTATGAATTAGATGTTGGCAAATAGGACACTTTAACCATATATACTCTGAATGAATGCTTTTTTCCTGTGTGCCGCTTCATCAATGTTTTTTCTCAGAACAGTCCTTGCTCCTACTATTTTCAATGAATAAAACTGTCCAAATCAAAAAGACTTAATCTAACTTATCTCATAAAACTACCCTGCTTCATTTGAATTAGATTCCTTTGGGATGGAACTCAAGCACCAGATGGAAAATAAAACTATAACTAACTTTTATGGATTGAAGTTGACTTGGAACTTGGGGAATAGAGAATGATTGTCAGAGATGGATCAGAGGGTATCATGAAAGAAGGAAATATAAGGAATTTAATATGATACATGGCCATAATGTCTTTGGTCACTTTATGTTAGTGAATCATATTTGTGAACATGATGGATACAGTGACGTGTATGAGATTGATTCCTGAATCAAAGACAGGGTTAGTCTCATTTTATATGGACTATTACTCTCAACATCTAAGGGATGTAATGGAAGAAAGGCACAACTGGAATGCAAGTTCAAAGCCTGGTATTGTCTATTTCTTGTTTACAGATTGACCTATGGAATTTTGGAAATTTTTATCAACAGGATGACTACAGGACAATGAACTTTTCAACCTCATTCATTCACAAAGTCTGTCTTCTAATGAAGGGAATATCCCTGTTGATAAATTAATTGATCATTAAAATAGCAAAGTATCATTTCTGTTGTGCTTCACTTAAACTTATCTTGTTTTCTTTCAGTGTGTTCAGGAGGAGAAATGTGCCCAAATGGCAAACTTGGTAACACAAGGGGATAGGATAAGCTGTCTTTTCTTTTTTACAAACCAGTTTCTTTCCACAGTTGAACCTTCCATTTTTAGTTGAGCTATAAATCCTAGGTATTAATTAACTGGGATTCACTGTAATCAAATAAAATCTTAAAACATAGAAATTCAGTGAGAAAACCTGATTCCTTAATGTTATTAGTGTGAGTCAAAAGAATTTCATATCACTAAATATATGTCTTGTAAGCTCTTATATGTTGATTATTTTTGCATAGTTCAAATAGTAGTGTAGAATGTAGATTTGGATAAGAAGCACATCTAAGAGGGCAAGGGAAAATATTTCCATTGATTGACACTAAAAATGGCAAGAAAATACACATGAATACAAACAAATATATAAGTTGTGAAACTATAGGACAATATGAACTTAAAAAATTAGAAATGCAATAAATATTTGGGAAGCTGCACAGTAGATTAAAAATACAATAGTATGTTGCCAAAAATTACACCAATGACAGGAAGTTCTGACTGGCAAAGGACTAGTCTTGTAGCAAAGATGAGAAATAGCGTATGTATGGTCCAGGTAATGTGTTGATATCAATAAAATATGAAATGAACCAAAAGGAAGTTTCCAGCATTCTAGGTATATCCATGAAAGGCTGATAGAGAGACCTAGACTAGAATAGGATCGAGTATGAAAGAGTCAGAATTTGTATAGCTAGAGGGAATGGAGTACAATGTAAATCTAAATAACTTCTTAAATAATTTTCATATTCTCTTCCTTAAAAGTATGTAGTCTGGAGCAGCCTGGTCGTTTAACAACTATATCTCTTTTTCTTTTTCTTTTTCTTTTTTTTTGGTGAGGCTATTGGGATTAAGTGACTTGCCCAGGGTCACACAGCTAGTTAAGTATCAAGTGTCTGAGGTCGGATTTGAACTCAGGTCCTCCTGAATCCAGGGCCGGTGCTCTATCTACTGCACCACCTAACTGCCCCTACATTTATTAAAAGGTAGCAGAAACGCTGAGCAGAAGTGCTATTCTGGATTTGACAGTAATTAACAAAGAAGAACTTTACTCTGGCTTGAAATTCAAGAAATTATTATTCCATCTTAGGATAGGAAGTAAAAAGAAAGGGAAACCTCATCCTAATATAATGTACAATCTAGATTTTATGAGAGCAAATTTCAAAGGTTTCCCCATATCCTTTGAAAATGCTACTTGGGGAAGTTATCCCAGGAGAGATTGGGAGCTCTAAAGAATGAAATACTGAAGGCATAAAGAAAAACCAACTTGATGAGGAAAAGAGAGAGCCATGAAAAGAAACCAATATGCATGTACAGGGAACTTATCAATGTAGATTTTTAAGACACATGTTGAAAAGATGGAAGAGACAGCAGCTCACAGTGAATGATTACAAATGCATTGAATGGTCCAGAGAGGTTATTATCAGAAGCACTAAAGATCATAATGAAACGAGGATGGCAAAGAGAATTAAAGAAAATAAAAGGAGATGTTTTATTTAGATTGGAGGAAAGACCAGGTGCAAGGAAAGGATATGGAGTTGCTTATGGTAGCTAGAATTATGGTAATAGAAGATGAGAAAGTAGAGATCCTTTATTATTATTATTACTTAGTAGTAATGATCTTCAATCTGGAAAGGTCAAGGCAGGGTAAACTAAGAAATAGGTGATATCTCAGTAGAACAAACAACATTTTAGCTGGACCCAGCAGATAACAATAAGATTGATAAAATTAACATGGTATAGTAGAGAGAGTAAGGAGCACTTACTTTCCTTGAGGATTTTGGTCACATGAATCACATGAATTACATTCTAGATCCATAATAATAAATGACATTACTATAACATTTAAAGATTTCCAAGTCCTTATTTATATCTTTCTATCCATTTATTCATTCATTTATTTATTGCTTAATTTATCCTGACAACAATTCTGTGAGGTAGGATTGATTACTATTTCTGAAGGTTCTTATAGCTTACGTGACTTACCCAGCATTCCAAAATAATCTTAGGAGATTGTTTTCAAACCAAGTTTTTTAGATTCCAAGCCAGAAATTGTACCACTGCAACAAACAAGTGATATTTCTGGTTGCTGAGTCATTTTCTGTGATCCTTGAAAAATCATGGAGAATTAAAACTATATTATGAAATTGTAGAACAAATGCTATAAACTATTTTTTAATAGGAAGAGAATCAAAATAGCAAAATATAATCCAGTTGACAAGAGATTTGATTCCCAATAACATTGAAGCACAGAATATTTAAAAACAAACAAACAGGGAACCTCTAGAAAAAAAATAAAAAAGGAGACAACATAGTTTACCCGAGATCCCTTTGCCATCCAAGGATCTCTTCCTTGGATAATAAGGTCAGGATTCAAAAATGATTACAAAATAGAATACTGCTTATTCTCATAAAGATTTTGTAGAGCGGTGAAAGTAATTATAATGATTAAATTACTTAATTATTAATATTCTCATATACCTTTTGCATACTGATTTCTATATATTTTTTTTATTCAAGCAATTGGTACTTGCCTTCCTTTTTATTTCTTGAAACATGATTCCTAACCATTCTCAAAATGATGTTGGCCTCAATGTAAATAGCCTCTCTGTATGCCTGATCTATTCCCCTCTTCTTTCCAATTATATCTTTGTTTACATTTCCACTTCTTCACAAAGGCAATGGTGACTGTGATGCTTGAATATGGTGGTGGCTCCTTGTCAAAGATGAAGAAAATGTTTTTATAGAAATACTTACAGATTTCTTCCATTTTATGGGGTGTGTGTGTGTGTGTGTGTATGTGTGTGTGTGTGTGTTTTAACATACAATGTGTAGTTGTGCCATTCTTTGGATGATTTGGCTTGGTTGGGAGTCTTGGCACATTTTGGGAGATAACTTTTTTTTACACTGCTTCTTGTTTATGAGATCATCTTGCTCACAAATATCTCCTATCTTCAGTTAGATTTTACACTATGAGGTAACAGCATGATACATTAGACAAAAGAACATATTTAAATTTGGTCTAAATTTAGAGGGATGTAAGAGTTTCTACTTTGATCTAATCAGAACATATTGGGAGTTATGTTCAGTATTTGGTGAAACATGTTGGAAGTGTATTGAAAATCTTCAGAGCCGGGGCAGCTAGGTGGTGCAGTGGATAGAGCACTGGCCCTGGATTGAGGAGTACCTGAGTTCAAATCTGGACTCAGACACTTAACACTTACTAGCTGTGTGAACCTGGACAAGTCACAACCCCCATTGCCCCACAAAAAAAAAAAAAAAAACCTTCAGAGCCTATAGAAGTGGCAATTTTAATGATAGAAGGTATTATCATAAACTGCATTAAAGGAGCTGAATGTTTTTAGCCTGGAAAAGAGAAGACATAGGAAATAGGGGTATATAAAAGGATTAGACATACTTCTATATCCAAAGTAAGTAAAGGTTTGATGTAACCAAAACAAAACTTCCTAATAGTTGTTGTTGTTTGTCCTTTGTTCTCAAGGAGGGTCATGGCATTGGAGTGATGTCATGACTTGTAGTGAATTGGATTTAAGTGAGGGAGGGCTGTGCAAAGTCACCAGCCTCACTCTCTCCTTCAGAGCCATCTGCATCCAGTGGCAAGAGATATATCAAGAGGACTGGAGATGGCCCCAGATATTTGAGACCATTGGGGTTAAATGACTTGCCCAGGGTCACACAGCTAGTATTTGTCTGAAGTGAAAATTGAACTCAGATCCTCCCAACTTCAGGGTCACTGCTCTATCCACTGAGCCACCTAGATGCCCCTCCTAATTATTGTAGAATAAGTGGAATGGGATGCAGCAGGTTCCTTCTCATGAGTGGACTTCAAGTTAAGGCCAGATGTCTACTTCAGAAGTCTATTGTAGGGGCAGCTAAGTGGCACAGTGGATAGATCACCTGGAGTCAGGAGTACCTGAGTTCAAATCCGGCCTCAGACACTTAACACTTACTAGCTGTGTGACCCTGGGCAAGTCACTTAACCCCAATTGTCTCACTTTAAAAAAAAATAATTCTATTGTAGAAGATATTCTCATTAAGGCACAGGTTCTGTGATTGTGTATGTGTGTGTGAAGGTGTGTATAAAGGACTGCAGATCATTCTGATTTTTAGATAAAAGGAAAAGCACTGGTCTTCAAAGTTAAGAGAGCCCAGTTTTATTTTACTGCCACTAACTGTGACCTTTGAGAAATGGCTTCATTTATCTGAGCCTAAGTATACACATTTATAAAATGGGAATGGGTGATGTCTATGGACCCTTTTATATTCAACATCATAGATCATTTTCTGAATATAATGAGCTCTGTCATTCTTTCCTTATGATACTAGCTGGGGCTATCTATACATATATGTGGCACAATGCACTGTCCTTCCCTTGCAAAGCACTTTTTTTCTCTGCTTCTTGGTAGGACTGGATTTGTTGTTGTTGTTCTTTGCAGGGGAAAGCTAGGGAATGGAGAATATGGAGAGAGAGGAAAAGGTTGTTTGTTCTGAACCAACTATCTCTCTATATATATCTATAAGGATTTCAGAGAGAAACAAGAAATTCCCTAAGTTCACTCCAGAACAGAGCAGAGGTTTCATTGTGTGTTGGATTCCAGAAGACATTAATTACACCACAAGTATTAAATATTGTGGCAGTCTGGATCCTGTTTGTATGGGAATCAAATATTCCCCCAAATGAATAATCGGACTAATGCCAGCCTTCCTTCAGTTTATTATTGAACCAAAGTCCTCTTGCACTCAACCTACCATCTATTTTCAGTGTATTTAATAGAGATGCATCAGATTTAATGTACAAACACTTGAATTGCATTTTTATCTTCTAGTTACTTTATAATCATTAATTAAGGCTGATTACAAATGTTACAACAAGCCCCAAGAGGAAGGTGAGGGCCATGATACTTGTTACAAATGAAAAATGTGAGTCACAGAGAGAGTTGAAGTGATAGCCAGATGACAAAAGCTAAGTGGCCAGGCCAGATTTTAAGCTCTGTGTTCCCGGCCCTCGATTCTGGGTCTCTAACCTAATGTTTCTCACAATAATTTAAAATATATCAACACTAAAAGATAAAGATAATGATTAGACCTGTGATTTCACTGACATAAGGAGATCCTGTAGGGAAAACACCTTTTTGCAATTATAGATTGTTACTTTCTCTGCAACTTTTTACCTTTAGAGAGTTGCTTAGAAGACAAAGATGTTAGGTGACTTCCCAGGGTCATATAGCTGTTATGTGTTACAGGGAAGACTTGAACCCAAGTTTCCTAGCTTTGAGACTGGCTCTCTTGAACTTATATCACTATGACTCGAGCATCACTAAAATAAGAAAATTAAATTAAACATTAAATTAACAGTCACCCTGATTTCGTTACTGACATATTCAGAATCATGGCTTTCCTCGTAATTAGCTATGTTGTTCGAAAGGGATAATGTGATTTCTCCTTCCTTGGATATCTCTAGGAATGGACACCTATTGCTTTATATCTTTTAGGTTCAGTTCTTCCTGTAAGCTGGCACAGGATTAGATAAGTATTTTTAGCCTGGAGAACTGTCTGATTCAATAAACTCCAATAGTTCACCACAGCCTCTAGGATAAAATCTAAGATCTTCTCTTTAGCTTTTAAATCTCTTCTCAACCTGACTGCAACCTATATTGCCCACCTAATTGTATTATGTATCCCTTCCTACACTCGTGGTCCAGCCAAAATGACACTATGACGTTCTCTTTGTTCCTCACATAGGGCATCTCCCATCTCTGTTTCCATGCCTTCGAGCTGGCTGTGTACCTCATTCCTGAAAGGCACACCCTTCTCTCTTCCCTATCACAGTCTCTTCTATCAATATTTGGCTTCAGAAGATGGTCGTTTTCCTGATCTTCTCAACCTCCAATACTCTCACTTTTAAGTGACCTCATATTTAACGATTAACCTCAATTTTAACAATTTTGTTTATAGTGTTCTTTGTACCCAACATATATTTATGTATCTTCTTGTTTTTTCCCCTCTTAGAATAAAAACTTCTTCAAAGTAAAGATTAGGGGCAGCTAGGTGATGCAGTGGATAGAGCACCAGCCCTAGAGTCAGGAGTACCTGAGTTCAAATCCAGTCTCAGACCCTTGACACTTACTAGCTGTGTGACCCTGGGCAAGTCACTTAACCCCAATTGCCTCACCAAAACAAACAAACAAAGTAAAGATTATTTTATTATTTATATTAGGATACTCAGTGTTTAGGATGGTGAGTGGCACCTGTAGGTGCTGAATTAATGCTTCTTGAATGATTGATTGATTGTATGCAGTGGACATGATAGTTACTCTTAAGTAATGAAAAAAGCCATCAATTGGATGTGACATTAGCTGTAATCTGCTTGGTTAAAAGGGACAGAACCAGGAGGAATGGGCTAAAATTGAAAAGAGGTAAATTTTAGAGTTGAGGTGGGGAAAAACTCTGTGACAATTAGAGCTATACTGAAGCAAAATGGGCTGCCCCCGGAGATGGTGAATTCCCACTCATTTGAAATCTTCACATAAAAGTTGCGTCTTAGTGAATTCTGAGTTGGACGAAATGGTTCTTGAGGTCCATTCCAACTGAGAATAAATGATAGATCAACTCAGGAGTTGTTTATAGAGACATGTGCCTCTCAGGACAGGGATATGAGGATAGGATTCCACATTGATTCAGGCTCTCAATGTGGTCAGAAGTGAATGGAAATTTTAGAATGTAACCTTTAGAAATAAAAGAGAGAAAAAGAAAAAAAGCCTTGCTAAGGGGCAGCAGGATCCAACTTGCAGCACCTGATGCCTTTGGGCAGCTTTCCCTCCTTGCTTGTGTCTTTAACACTCAGCTTGCATTATTGGTTATTTCTTACACAGTAACTCCATGGCAGATCTACCTCCCCCCACCCAAATATGAACAAAGGATGACTATTTCTCAAGAACATTCTAAATGATCATATTTTTTATCTCCATGAGATTCTTTGGGAGAATTCTATGACCCCCTTCCCCTTTAAGACATTATTATCCGGTTAGACTCGCGTTTCCTCCAACTTTCTATGAACTAATAATAGTTTAGTATTTATTTCTACCAATAGGTGGTGCTCATGATTTCTTTAAGGAAAACAATAGACTCCCCCCGCCTCCAAGTTCTGCAGAAAAATATGGAAATATTAATCTGAAGCAAATGTGTTCCTCAGAGTTTCTTTCCTTAGAGTCATGAGTGTCTGAAAAATGAGAAAGAGGCAGCTCCTCATTACTTGGTACTGAAAAAGAAGGGAGATTAATATAGATCATCCTTAAAAATGGGAAAATACAGCTTCATCAAAGAGATAGAGATGAGCACCCTCATCTTGGAGAACATACCCACAAGATGGAATTTTTTTTCCACCAGAGAGCTTGTCAAATATTTATGTGTTCAGTGTATAAAACCTTCAAAGAAACTTATTCTCTGTAGGCAGTATCCTTCACTGTCACATTTTTTTTTCATTTTTTTATTCCTTACTACAATAATATCTGTCTTAATATGTGACTTTTTAGGTCAATAGACCTTCCTTCCTTCTTTCTTTCCTTCCATCCTTCCTTTCCTCTCCTCTTCTTTCTTTCTTTCTTTCTTTCTTTCTTTCTTTCTTTCTTTCTTTCTTTCTTTCTTTCTTTCTTTCTTTCTTTCTTTCTTTCTTTCTTTCTTTCTTTCTCTCTTTCTCTCTCTCTCTCTCTCTCTTCCTTCCTTCCTTCCTTCCTCTCTCTTTTTTTCTTTCTCTTTCTCTTTTTTCTTTCTCTCTCTCTTTTTCTCCCCCCCACCTTTCTTTTTCCTGATAACAACCTAATGGATTTTACAAGAGGCATGGATATAAAATGTCAACAGTAGATAAATATTGCAAATATTCAAAGAGATAGTTTCAACAGAACTCTGATATAAATCTGTTAATATCTCACCCTGGTTATGAAAAACTATTGCTTTTAGGAAATCAAGGCTATGTGTGTTGAGGTGACAAGGTTACTTAGCACTCTGGTTTTTACCTTATGTGGGACTCAATGTTTCCCATTATTGTGGGAAAATGCTAATATCTTGTTAAGTGAGAGCCTTTTTTGCTCCATGAGAGGGTGAAGGTAACTGATGGCAATCATTTTGGTCAGCCCATGAGATTCAATTTCCAGAATGAAATCTAAAGGCACTATCCATGTCTCAGATAAATCTGACTATATTACCAGATACCAGAAGAAAAAGCACTGTCTCTTCTTAGGGCTAATTTTGATTCTGTTATATAAATTCAGTCAAGACATTTCAATAGATCTGTGCTTTTACTCCTAAAACCTTTCCATTAAAAACAAAAGATTTTTAACTTGGGGCTAACAAACTCCTAAAGAGCCTGTAGTGAGATACCAAGGGGCCTGTGAACTTGGGGATAAAAATAGATCTTTATTTTCACTAGCTTCTTTCCTTCAATTATTTAAAAATCTTAAACATATAAGGGCTATATAGACTTCATGAGACTGCCAAAGGGGTCCGTGATATTTCACAAAGGTTAAGAAACTTATTTCTAAATTAACTTCCATCTACTTTATATCTATCTATCTATCTATCTATCTATCTATCTATCTATCTATCTATCTAATTTATCACTGATCCATCTATCCATCTATCTAATTATCATCTATCATGTGTCTGTCTGTATATGTATATATATGCATACACACATATGTGTGTATGTGTGTGTATATATATATATATATTTATATATATAAAATTCACCTCTTTTCTTATATATCTCTACTATTTAAATATAATCTTTTTGAGGGCAATGATTATTGCTCACTTTCTCACTTAGCATAGTGCCTGGTACATAGTAAGTACTTTTTAAAGCCCTTAGTTGATTTATTCCTTGGGTTCTCTCTTCATCATTGCAGTTCATAGGGGCAGATAGGTGGTGCAGTGGATAGAGCATGGGCCCTATAGTCAGGAAGACTTGATTTCAAATCTGGCCTCAGACACTTGACACTTAGTAGCTGTGTGACCATGGGCAAATCACTTAACTCTGATTGCCTCAAACATCCCAGGCCAGCTCCAGTTGTGCTGATGTATATCTTGCCACTTAACCCATATGACTCTGGAAGAGAGAGTAAGGCTGGTGACTTTGCACACAACCCTCCCTCACTTAAATCCAATTCACTGCAAGTCATGACATCATCACCCGATGTTATGGTCCTCTCAAAGGACAAACAACAACAGCAGTTCATAACTCCTCCATGCCTAATCACTATGCAATCCCTTTCCATGTTTTTCCACAAATTCTTTCTGAAAAGTCCATGGAAGGGTCTGAAGGCTATTTTAGGATCTCCAATATAACAATGTAGCCCTGGGATGTTAAGTTGCTATTTCCCATTCCTGGTACATGATCTAGTCTCCCCCTCTTCATTGTCCAAGTTAAGACCAATCTCCTTCCCATTGCAGTGAATTTAATTGAGAAAATTTTCTATACCATACAATCATAGAGTGTCATTTGTAAACAGCTGAATTTGGAGACTTTGGGAATTAATAGATGTTCCCCTTTTTTGGACTCTGCTCAAAGCATTATCCAAAAACAAATAAAGAGGAAGGAGGCAGAAGAGGCTGAAGAGGAAACAACAATGATGATGAGCCAGGAAACACTTTTGGTGAGAAAAGATTTCCCTCATTATCACTCCCCTTGGTACCAAGAATCAGAAGAACAATCAATAATGTTATTCTAATGAATGGAGTACCCTTCCTGTTGCATAGAACTCAAAGTGGATATGAAATAAAAACCAAGGCAGGTAATGATAGAAAACCATGGGCTGATTTAATCCAAAGGATGGCATAACAGGAAAGCCTATATTTAGATAAAGTGAATTTTGAGAAACATGCCTTGGGAAAAATAAAACAAAACTCACAGAAACAGCTTCTCTTATTTCCAGGCTTATTCTGCATCATTCTGCTTCTCTCACTCTTTGTTCCAAAGTCAGATTAGAACATTACTCTTCCCAAAACTTGACATTCTATCTCCTATCTCTGTACTTCTGACCATATTTGTTGGAAACTAAACTTGAGTTATATGTGCTGACTTTCCTAGGTTAAACTCCATCTTGAAACAAGTAGTCAGAAGAGAAAGAAATAACCCTTTGGAGGCCATTCCTGAGATAAGACCTACTAAGTTGAGCTATGTGATGTTTAAAATCTAAATGTGTGGTCGCCTTAAATTGGAAGCTTTAGCACCAGTCTTTGGGCATTAAGCATTTATTAAAGCATACTAGGTATTAGAAAAAAAAGAACACATGGACTTCAGAAAGTTAAGAAAAGGCCTATCTAGCTTAGAGTTCCAGCCTGGTCGAGTTCTGCCTCAAGTCCTTCACCTCAAGCCTGCTTCAATCATGAACTCCTCTCAAACTGAGTGTGGAAGTTTTTTATAGGTCTGGAGCAGAGGCAGTCCTTACACAGTGCTTCACCTTAATTAGTTGGCATCATGCAAATTCATTGGTTCACTGGAATTGAAGGTGGTCTTGAGTTGAGTTCAAAGTCCTCAGCTTCTGAGAACAATACCTTCTTAAGGGCTAGCCAGGTGTGGTTACAATCTAATTAACTTGAAGTAGGCTAATCATTAAGGTCAATCACTCTCACTTAATTCAGTCAGTTTAGATTAATCTCCAAGTGGGCCTTTGAGTATCTGCCAAATCCCATTATTTTCTCACAGCTAGGAATTTTGTGGGAAGTAGGGGATTTGGTATCAGGTTTAATTTCAATTTAGTTACGTGTGCACATATTGCTTTTCCCCAGTAGGATGCCTGTTCATCAAGGACATAGATTACTATTATGTTTTATTTATTTTTATATCACCAGTGTCTCCTACAGGTCGTGACATATAGTGGTACTTAATAAATTATTGGTGAAGCATCTTTTCCCGTCCTCATAATTTCCATAACAATGATCTTTTTTTTTAGTCTAGACTCTCCTGGCCACCACCCTATTTAAGACCTTCATTAACTCTCAACCTAATCTAATATGTGATATTAGAAAAAAATGTAGAGATTTGATATTTGAATAATTTATTGTATAAGAATATATATGTGAACATATAATATAGAAAAGCATATGTATATATTTGTATGTGTATATATACACATACACAAACAGAATATAGTCACATTTGCATATAACACATACACATATACATACATACATATATGCATTCACACACACATATGTGTATGTGTGCATGCATGTATGTCTTTATCACCAAAATAGAAATTTACATTCTCTTCCTCCCTCCCTTCCCCCCCGCAAAAAACCCAAACAACCAATCAAACAAAAAACCTTTCTGCTCTAGACCATGCTTTCAAGAACACTCCATGCTCACTTTACTCCTTGTTCTCTACCTCTCTACTCCATAAGCACAGCACTTTTTCTGTGTCAGATACAGTTCTTCCCATCTTCTTCAAGTTTCTGGAAGCATTAACCATGATCAGAATCATTTCTTCCATTGTTCATGAGTGGAGGGTGTCAATCAACTTTCCTATGCTCCCACTCACCATCCCCACAACTTCCAGGACAAAAGTCCTCTTCCCTTGCTGTGCTTCTGCTGTGTGCTTTCTCTTCCTTGAAGAAATGGACTGACTTTACTTTTGTATTTTGGGAGCTGTTATTTAGCATAGTTTTTGGAATATGATGAGGACTAAATAATTTGTTTCATTCATTTATTTATAATTTATGGTTTGAATTATGTAGCTTAACTATGTGCTCAAATCAAGCCTTTATTATATAATATTTATGTGCTTCTGAACAAGTCACTTAATCAATTTGGGCCTCAGTTTTCATATATGTAAAATGACTGTATTAAACTACGGGCCTCCAATGTTCATTGAAGCTCTTAATGTAAACGTCTGCCATCATGTGTACAGTTGAATGGCCAAATCCCCACTTTTCTGTGATATTACTTCCCATGAATTCATATGATGTTCTATTGTTCTGATCCTTACCAAGTTATATAATGTGGGTATAACATGCTGAACCTGTAATATGAATGCAGGACTGAAAATGGGCTTCACATTAAAAGAGACAACAACCTTTCCATTATCTTTCTATTTATTTGTCTTTAAATGGTTAGAAATCAGTCAACCTTGACTTCATTACAGCCTTCATTACAACCCATAATTGAACCAGTTCACCTTATTGAAAATAGCGATAGAACAGGATGATGAATGGGGTGCACTGAAAGTTTGGTTTAACCTTTCAATTTTTTTCCCTTCTGGATGGGGGACAAAATCTATGAGGAAAAAACAAGAACCTTACAAAGTCACCTATATCTTCTCATTAAGGCTCAAGAGGTGATTAAATATGCATTTTCCCTTCAGGTACCAGACTTAAAACAAGAAAAGAAAACAACCACCCCTCCTCCCCCCAATAAAAAAGCTTAGACTTAGATTTTACACATTGGGGATGAGGAAAAAAATCAGGATTCAGTATTACAAACCTGTGCAATAAATTCCACTGGACTGTAATACTCTACCTTGAAAATTTTGAGAATGTTCCTCTAGGATTTAAGGATATTCTAGCATTGTTATTTTCTTTGAAGCTAGGGTTTAATCCATCTTCTGTGAGGAATACAATAAATTATAAGTTACAGTTTCTTCCTTTCAAGAATTTACAATCTACTCTGGCATATACAACAACAATATTCAATGGATGGTCAGTTAATAAGTGCTACAGGAATTCAGAAGGAGAAAAATGACCTTGGTCTGCAGTAGTCAGAGGAGACATTATGTGGAACATGACACTCAGATGGTCCTTTAAGGATACATAATTCAGGAATTTAGCCTGAATGGGGAGGTGGTGATGGACAATAAAGAGCAGGGGTTAGTATGACAATACATAGATTACTTTACTTAATGTGAAAGGTTCACGCAGAATGAAACAAGAGGTCAAAGGTTAGCCCACAATTTGGGCCAATTGTCAAATTGTGGGGAACCTTAAATGACAAGTTAAGGAGCTTGAAACGTATTCCGTAGGAATAGGAAGCTAATAAAGCTTTTATTTTTCCCCCTAAATTTGCTTCTTTATTTTTCTATTAATTTTAATTCATGTGAATAGTTCAGTTTTAATGGGTAGCTTTGATAAAAGAAAAAAAAATCTTATTTAAAATTTGGGTTTTCTTCTCTGAGTTATTTGAACTTTTAGTATTGTGGTATTTTATTTTGGAAACTAAAAATATGTTATCTTTAGAAACTCAGTGAAGAGTTCTTGGCCAGGCTGAAGATGTCTTCATAGAGATGTGAACGATGTGGGAGGTACTCTAAGTCTTAGCTTTAATTGGATCGTTATTGATTTCTGGGACAAAATAAAAACAAAGTATCTTCACTTTGACACTAAGTTCTTCCTTCCCTCCTTCCTTCCTTCCTTCCTTCCTTCCTTCCTTCCTTCCTTCCTTCCTTCCTTCCTTCCTTCCTTCCTTCCTTCCTTCCTTCCTTCCTTCCTTCCTTCCTTCCTTCCTTCCTTCCTTCCTTCCTTCCTTTCCTTTCCTTTCCTTTCCTTTCCTTTCCTTTCCTTTCCTTTCCTTTTCCTTCAGTTTTCTTTTCTTCCTTTCATCCTTTATATTTCTATTTATTTTGACCCAACTCCTTTCTCCTCTCTGTCTATTTCCTTCATGAGTATCATATTTATTTTAATCTGCCAAATGTATCCTTTTGTTTAGGTGACTGATACAGACTATAGCATTACTGTCCTGCAAAAATCTGGTCCCAGCCCTGCCAAGCTGATAAGAATTAGGCTCTGGCTTTTCTTCTCATTACATTCAGCCAGCATGTATTAATCCATTAAAGCACCTAATCCCATTCAAAAGCTGCTAGGCCTCTATCAGTTGAGTAAATGAACAACATCACCCAATAATAATAATAATGGTTTAACTTCCTTTCAAAGATAACTAGAGAGCCAAGCAGATATTGTTCTACAAAGACCCATTTCCTTTGAAATCCTGAATAAAAGGATATTAATTTATGAAAAGCAGGGTAATGTTGATGCCATCCCAAGCTAAGCCATCTTGAATTCTCCCACAGTCTACATTATTGCTGTAACAAAGTAGATATCTCCAACCTGGACTAGTGATAGGAGAAAGGAAAAGGAAAGTACTGGGCTCTAGTTTTCTAGGCCAAGATATTCTTCATAGGAAACTGTGAAAATTATTCCCCAAACAATATTTGAGGAGCATTGAAATGAACTGAACTAAAGGAGAGCACTAAAGTGTATCCCCAACAAATTTACAAGTGAACTTTCCAATAAACTTAGCCAAGTGTGCTTACTCTCCTGCCCAAAACCCAAACCCACCCACAATCACATGTATTTTCTTTTTTTTGTTTTTGCAGGGCAATGGGGGTTAAGTGACTTGTCCAGGGTCACACAGCTAGTAAGTGTCAAGTGTCTGAGGTCAGATTTGAACTCTGGTACTCCTGAATCCAGGGCCAGTGCTTTATCCACTGTGCCCCCTAGCTGCCCCCACATGTTTTTTCTTAAAGTTCTAACTGTTGTTTGTGGACCAGAGAAAATTTGTGCCTTGGTAAAAATATGGATAGGTTGAGAACACAGAAAGCACAGGGCTTAGCTTAAGAATTCTTGTGGATGTGTTATATGTGTATGTGGGGGGGGTGAGGGATGGGGGTTGGGGGGTTTGGTTGAACTAAGACAAAATCATTTTAAAAATAAAAGAAGTTTTTAAAAAAGGGTCCAGAATAGGGCTCATTAAGAATTAAGTAATGCTTCTCACACTTGGAGGAAGTTAATCTAAATTCTAGATAAAGAAGGTCAGAGAGATCAAAATGAAATGATGATTTCCAAGTTTTTATTTTAGGAAGACACAACCTGTGTTCAGTGGATAGAATTCTTATTTGGCACCTACTTTGTGGGACTGGGCTTTACAAATATTGTATCATTTGTTCCTGTGAGGCAAGTGATGTTATTTATTTTACAGTTGAAGAAACTCAGACAAACACAGGGTCACACAACTTGTTTATAAACCCCTAAACTATCTCTCCCTTCTCCCAATCTAATATAAGGTGGGTTAATGGCAGGACAAGCTAAGAGATCCTAGAACCACATATTTCTGAAATGAAACAGATAGACTTTGAGGGTAGCTAGGTGGCACAGTGGATAAAGCACTGGCTTTCGATTCTCAGGGATCTGAGTTCAAATCTGGCCTCAGACACTTGACACTTACTAGCTGTGTGACCTTGGGCAAGTCATTTAACCCTCATTGCCCTGTCACCCCCTCCCCAGAAAGAAACAATAGACTTCAATAGTCAATTAGTTCCCTTGCCCTTTGTTGTTCAATAGTTTTTCAATTGTTTCTGACTCTTAGTGATCATATTTGGAGTTTTCTTGGCAAAGATATGGAGTGAGTTCCTTCTCCATCTCATTTTATAGATGAGGAAATTGAAGCAAACAGGCGTAAGTGACTTATCCAGAGCCACACAGATAGTAGGTCCCTAAGGCTGGATTTGAACTCAGATCTTTCTGACTCCAGGCCTGGCACTCTATCCACTGCACCACCTAGAAGCCCTTACCACATGCTCTACCAAAAATAAATTCTCAAATCTCTGAGCTCCCTTCCAGCTCCAGTTTTAAGGTTATGATTCCATGATCCTATGGTTCTTTCTAAAGTATTCCCAAGGAGTCATTTAGTCTTAGGCAAAGATCTCCAAGGAAGGATCACCCCCATTTCCTGAGGGGCCCACTCCAGATTTGGACATGTCACATTGTCTTTTCTGACATAGATTCTAAATCTGCCTCTGAAACTTCTACCCTTTTCTCCTAATGCTGCCCTCTGGGGTCAACCACACAAGTTTTGTTTCTTTCTCCCATGAGGCAGCCTCATCTGGAAAAACAAAACAAACAGACCAAAAGCAAAAACAAAAGCAAAAATATGACAAATGGACTAGTTGACTTCTATGGAACCTTCTAACCCTTGGTATACTTGGAGACAGTTCTCATGACTCTTCCAAATATATATATATATATATATATATATATATATTTTTTTTTTTTTCCTCCAGGATTAAGAACCTAAATTCCTTCAAATGGTCCTCATGTAGCATGAATAAGGCCCATTACTGTCCAATCAATCAGACAACATTTATTTTCTTCCTATGACCCCTCTTCAGTATGTCAGTATTTTCTAAAATATAGTGACCAGAACTCATCACAATATTCCTCCTGTGCCCTAACCTGAATAGATGAGAATATAATCTCTTATTCTTAGACTTTAGGCCTCTCTTAATTAAATCTCAGTGGAGTAGAAAGTACAATTCTTGCTAACCTCTCATTAGAAGCCATTGTTATTTATTTATTTTTTTTTTGGTGAGACAATTGGGGTTAAGTGACTTGCCCAGGGTCACACAGCTAGTGAGTGTTAAGTGTCTGAGGCTGAATTTGAACTCAGGTCCTCCTGAATTGAGGGCCAGTACTCTATCCACTGCACCACCTAGCTGTCCTTGTCCTTTGTTTTTGAAAGAGGACCAGTGACATCATGAAATGACTTCTTTACTCTTACATGAATTGGATTTTAGTGAGGTATATTTGCACAAAGTGGTCAGTCTCATTTTCTCTTCCAGTGTCAATGAAGTCTAGTGTCAAGACAAAAGTCAAGATGACTATGATGGCCCAGAATGCAGGGGGTGACCTTGGGGTCTTTGATGTCTGACCAAGCCCTAGGTGTTCCACTACACCTGATTCAGGCGCCTTCATGGCTGTTGGAATGAACTGTTCTTATCTGCCCATTCTGTTGGGGGAAGTCTTTACATATTTGGGATAGAGAGCCCTCCGCTAAGTCACAGGTTTGAGGCCTATTGGTTACCCTCAAACTGGTTTAGCTTGTCTGTAGAGAAAGTTTTAAGGGATATGACCATAGCATCTGATATAGCTTCTTGAAGCCGCAGGTGAGAGTTGAGTACCAGATAGATCCCAAGGAGGGATGAGCAGCCCTGAGATGCTAGTCTTCCTAAATCACCCCTCACACCCCTTAAGCCCTTATCACTCTTACAAAGACTTCTCCTGTTACACAGTACTCCTCCCCAAATCCCAGTAGAATGCCATCTCCTAAAAGGCATAGAATACGCATTACTCCCCCCACCCCAAGTATCGTACCAGAAACTTAGGACTGTGCCTGACCCAGAATAGGAGCCTTAAAATGCTTCTTGATCATACTTCACTCTGGTGAAGCGCATCGCAGCCTTTTCTCCTTTCCTTTAAATTCCATTTTGTTTCCTTTCTCTGACTCTTAGTGTGCTCTCCTTCTTCGTGTTGCTATTCAGGGTGAAAATGAGGGGCCGTTTGGTGCTAAAGTAGGCCTTTAGCTATTCTTTAGGGATGAATCTTTAGTGTGTGGGTGAAGGAAGCCAGGTACTAAATCTCCAGATATGTTCTCTTTTTACTTAGATTTTTAAGACTGAGGGTAGTGCGGCGTGGCAGGTTATTAATATTTTTGATGACCTCGTGCTCCAGTTTGTTTTGCAAGAAGTCCTAGGAACTAAAAATTACATACACTAAGAAAACAAACACCATTGTAACACAAAGTATTTATGTGATAAAGTGGAAAGAACATTGCCTTGGAATCAGAAGGCACATGGAGCCTTTCATTTAGGAACTCTAGGACCTGGGACAGATCATTCCAGCTCTCTGAGCTTTGGTTTTCTCACTCTGTCAAACCGGAGTCATTTTGCTTGCCCGAACTTTTTCATAAGGTTTCAGGAGAGATTAGAGTAGCATAATATGTATAAGTCATAACAGTGTACATAAAAATCACCTATTTAGAAAACAAAAACCTAAACAGCAATGACCAAAAATGTGCACATATCAGAAGCAACATGGTAGCCTAGTGATTTGCTCTGTTTTAGTCACAGAGCTGCTAAGTGCCTGAGGCAGGATTCAAACTCAGGACTGCCTGCTTGTAAATCTAACACTTTGATGTGGCACCAAGATGAAGTGAGTTTTTCAAGGCTGTGTAGATAGAATGTGGCAGTCAGAATTCAATCTCAGGTTTCATGATACCCTTATGGTTACAGCACTCAATTTCCCTGTCATAATTGTCCATCTCTCTACCTCTCCCTAATCCTTATATCTCTATTTTGTATAAAACTTTTATTTTTATACCTCTCAACATGTCACATCTCTCTGGTAGAAGGGTACATCTACATGACGTGGAACCAGGGCTGATTCCGAACATGACTCTCCTAGAGAATCCTGTGTGCTTACTCACTTGCTCTCTCTGTCTCTCTATCTGTCTGTCTCTGTCTCTCCTTTTGAACAACTTGCTGAGAGATAAGAAAACTAGCTGAGGTCTAGGAGATTATAAAGAGAAATTTGAGAGGCCTGAAAAATGGAACTTTATAATTTTCAAAAACTTTGAACTAAAAAAGATGATATGCTGGGGCAGCTAAGTGGCACAGTGGATAGAAAGGACATGAGTGGATAGAAAGGACATTAGTGGATAAAGCACTGGCCCTGGATTCAGGAGTACCTGAGTTCAAATCCGGCCTCAAACACTTAACACTTACTGGCTGTGTGACCCTGGGCAAGTCACTTAACCCCAATTGCCTCACCAAAAAAACCCCAAAAAACCCCCAAAAGATGATATGCTAATCTTAAATGTTTTCAAACACTGATGAATACAATGTTTAGTTGTTTTCAGTCATGTCCAAATTTTCATGACTCCTTTTGAGAGGTTTTTGTTTGTTTGTTTGTTTAATGAAGCAATAAGTGTCAAGTGTCTGAGGCTGGATTTGAACTCAGGTACTCCTGACTCCAGGGCCTGTGCTCAATCCATTGTGCTACCTAGCTGCCACAAGAGTTTTCTTGACAAAGGTACTGGAGTAGTTAGTTTACCATTTCCTTTTCTAATTCATTTGAGAGATAAGGAAACTGAAGCAAATAGGGTTAAGTGACTTGCCCAGGGTCATCCAGCTAGTAAGTGCCTCAGGCTGAATTTGAAATCAGGTTCTCCTGAATCAAGGACTGGATTTGTTTGCTGATTTCTGAGGCATAAATGCTCACACTAAAATGTTAATCATTTCTTGTGGAGCCAGTATGAGCTGGTTCCAACATACCTCTTATAGTACCAGAAGTACTAGTCTTCTCCCACTTTTTAATGTGTGACTGTAAGCAAATTGAGTAACCTCTCTGAGATTTAGTATGCTCATTTTAAAATGAGGTATAGTCAGATCACAGAAAGGCACAATGAGAATTCTCCCTGAGGGTGCATTGGCACACTGACCCATGCTATGCACTATACCTGTGCTGCCTTTCTTTGTTTCATGGGTTGTTTCAAAGTGCAATGGAAGGGGTAGCTAGGTGGCACAGTGGATAGAAAGGACATGAGTTTAAAACCCGGCCTCAATCACTTGACACATACTAGCTTTGTGACGCTGGGCAAGTCACTTAGCCCCAATAGCCTCACAAAAAAGGGACAGAACAATGCAGTAACACGTGGTGGGCATAAACATGCTATGACATTATAGATAAGGAATCATAAAGGAGAAATAGTGTAAAGGGTGTCATCAGAAAAAATTGTACAAGAGGAAAAGAATGATTGAGTGGCAATCAATAACTGTTAAGCTGCCCATGTGCATCAATGGTAATCATAAAAATCAAAAGATTGTAAGCAATCTTCCCCTATTCCAACCACAGGCCTAATATCTGGGTCTTGGGGAGAAGACTTAAATGATATGAATAAGCAACACACAGAAAAACACAAGGGGATGGTTTAAAATGTGCATCCTTGGAGAGAAGGCTCACATGAGAGATAACAAAGCCATTGGAATCTTGGCCTATTTGCCTTGGAAGGATTTTTGTGTGGTTCCAATGAGATAATAGGTTTGTATAGCACTTTAAGGACATTATTATTGATTTCAACTGTTCTACTTGTCTAACTCTCAATTCCTTATCTGGAAAATGTGCACATTGGACCATCCATGTAACAAGTATTCCAGTTGTCCCGATGTATATCTTTCCAATGGACCTAGATGGTTCTGTAGGAGAGAGTGAGACTGGTGACTTTCCATAGTCCTCCCTTCCTAAAATCCAATTCACTTCAAGTCATGACACCTCTCTGATGTCATGGTCCTCTTCAGAATTAAGAACAAACAATATTAAGCACTGCTTGCCAAGCCCTGTGCTAAAGCCCTGAGGGCAAAAAACAAAACAAAAGCAAAACTCTTCTTTACCCTCAAAGGGGCATATAATTATAACTCTTTTCATATCTAAATCCCATGATTATTATAATGTTCCATCACTTGATGCATTTAAAAGATATGTTTTATTTTTCAACTCATAATGTGATTTTTTTAATCCTTCAATGCCTCATTTATTATTTTTTTTAATAGAATTTTTTTTTTTTTTTAGTGAGGCAATTGGGGTTAAGTGACTTGCCCAGGGTCACACAGCTAGTAAGTGTTAAGTGTCTGAGGCCGCATTTGAACTCAGGTACTCCTGACTCCAGGGCCGGTGTTCTATCCACTCTGCCACCTAGCTGCCCCTTGAATAGAATTTTCATGACGTGATTTTTGTTTGTTATATGGTTTAGAAGTGGCACGATTTAGACCATCTGGTCCAGCACCTTCACTCTAAAGATGAGGAAATGAGAACCAAAAGAGGGGAAAAGACTTGTACAAAGCTCCAACATCAAGCAAATGATGGGCCTGGAATGAGACTCTGGATCATCTGATTCTCAATCCACTGTTCTCTTCATTAAATCAGGCAATCATTTAATAGACAAGGACACTGAGGCTAAAATAGAAGACTGACCCAAGAGCCAGGATTAGCCTAGTAGTGGTGGCATTAACAGAATCATAGTATCTCAGGGTTAGAAGGGGTATAAGAAGCCAGCCCACACCCAAACAAGTAACCCCGGTACAATACCTTGAAGAAATGGTGATCTAGGCTATAGTGGTTCTTACTTTTCAAGGAAGTCCATGTCACTCCTAGGCAGTTCTGCTTGTTAGGACGTTTTCCTTACATTGAGTCTAAATCCCCATTTGTTCATTGCTCTTGTTCTATGCATTGAAGAAAAATCTAATTAGACTAACTTTTCCGAAAGACAGACCTTTAAGTACTTGGGGACACCTGCCATGCCCTCCCCATTAGTGTTCTCTTTTCTATATTAAATGTTCCCAATTCCTGCAGTTGGTTCCCATATATCATTGCCCGGGGGCTATCTGATCACCAGACATCCTGACCTATGTCTTGTCACTGGGCTCTGATTACTCTGGAGGAGAGAGTGAGGCTGGTGACTTTGCACAGTCCTGCCTCACTTAAATCCAGTCCCTTGCAAGTCGTCATCACCATCCTGATGTCACTGGTCCTCTTCAAGAATGAAGGATGAACAACAACAAGAAGAACAACAGTATAGCATTCCAGGCTGCCTAATTTACAGCACTATGTTTTTTTTGTTTTTTTTTTGGTTGTTGTTGCTACCTCTCCCCACCATTTGTACTATATTTTATTGCCTCTTGAATAAGATCATGAATATCGTTGACCGCTCTGACTCTGACAGTTGAATTCTAATGTTGGTTATGAACAGTAAGGGAGAAAAAGAAATGATTAAAGATGTATCTCAAACCCCTGGATAGTGTGTGTCCTTTAAAACTGTCTGAGCTGAACTTGCTCCTGGCTCTTTGCAGTTGCTGAAATTAGATGCTCTGCCTTCAGAGTTTCACAGAGCTTCATATACCTTGGATCTTCCACTTCTCTCAGTTGGGCAGAGTTTTGAAATAGTGCTTGGGTGGCCTCAGTAGATAAATCTGATCCTTGGGAATTCTTTAAAGCAGAGGTCAAAATTAAATATTCTTTTTTTTCCCTCCCATGCTTTTCTTTCCCTTTGCTTAAGATTTTCCTCGTCCATTTTTTTCAGTGAAATCACTAATAATGATAAGTAGGCAGAAAACAAAAATGCTATCTGCTATTAGACAGATTTGTCAATAACATTTCATTAATTTCCTTGACATCAGGACCAAATTGTTTATACCAATTCGATACCAATAGGCTGTCATGTGGGTTCTCAGAGTTCCCTGCTATTTCCCTCCTTTCCTTCCTGCCCCACCCCCTTTCCTATGCCTAGTCAGCTAAATGGACCTTCATTAAGAGATGATGGTGGGCCAGATAAAACTGTTATAATATTAATGGTTATAAGGAAATCAAAAGAGGTTATTGTTTAGACAGTATCAGTGCCAGAACAGAAACTGAATGTAAGTCATGATAGAGGGAGCCATCACCTGGTTTTCCTGGTTATTGGAGAGGCTGGGTCTGAATATAATCCTTTTTTGTTTGTTTTTTGGGAGGGCAGTGGGGGTTAAGTGACTTGCCCAGGGTCACACAGCTATTAAGTGTCCAGTGTCTGAGGTCATATTTGAACTCAGATCCTCTTGAATCCAGGGCAAGTGCTTTATCCACTGTGCCACCTACCTGCTTCCTGAATATAATATTAAAATAAATTCAACTGGTCATCAGAACAGGGTTCTTATGTATTCCCAGTAAGTTAGATTTGTGTTTTTACAAAGTCTGCTATTTTGTCGTCTTAGTCACAGAGGTCCTGTTCTTTTTCTCATGCAATAATCTGACCAGCAAAACCTCGTGGCTTCCTCCCCTGCTATCCTCACTCTGATTTTGCTGCATTGAGGCTTCTTATAAAAAAGAAAAAAAATCCATTGGAAACAGGTGCCATACCATCCCAGGAGTTGCCTCCCCTGCTAGAATCCTTTTTATTTGTTTTTAAAAACAAATAGCAGTGGGGGCATTGTTTCTTCACGATGCAAATACAGTTTTCCTCTTCTCATCTTCCTAGGCAGTTATTACCTATGTTGGACATTGAGCCCTAAAGGAAGATATGTTTTTAAGTAATGGCTTGTAGTGGAACATGAACCTGATGTGTTTTGCAACATTCACTCCTCTTTGGCCAAAAGAAGAACAGGAAGTCAGATAAGAGAAATTCAAGATTAACCAAAAGTCTACATGTAATAAATAGGAGAATGTTCCCACAAAATAATAATAATGAACAACAATAATACTAAAACTCAAAATAAATCAATGCAGTTTGCCCTTTAAAGAACTCTTAGTCATAGAATTTGAAAATGTTATTTAATCCAAGCCTTACCCTACAAAAATTGTTGATTGATTTATTGTTTAACCCTAAAAAAAGATTTTCCAGGCTTTATTTGCAATCCACGATTGATTGGGAGGTGGGAAAGGGAAGGGCTGCTATCTCCAGCGAAAAATTCTTTAAATTTTTCAGAAGTTTCTTCTTGGCTTCAAATCTAGCTTCTTTGCTACTTCCACCTACTGAACCTCCTGCCTGAAACAGAATAGACCAGGAAGCTAAGTGGCACAGTGGATAAAGCACTGGCCCTGGATTCAGAAGGACCTGAGTTCAAATCTACCGTCAGACATTTGACACTTACTAGCTGTGTGACAATGGGCAAGTCACTTAACCCTCATTTTCCCACAAAAAAAACAAAACCAAAAAAGAAGCAAAACAACAACAACAAAACCAGAAAACAAAAGAACAGAATAGACCAAGTTCTTCTCCCATATAGCAACTTTTTAAATGCTTGGGAGTCTGGTGTTGCTGTTGTTACATCATTTCAATCATGTTCAGCTCATTGTGACCCTATGTTTTAGGTTTTCTTGCCTAAGATACCAGAGTGGTTTGTTGCCATTTCCTTCTACAACTCGTTTTACAGGTGAGGAAACTGAGGTAAATAGAGTTAAGTGACTTACCTAAGGTTTCACAACTAGTAAGTGTCTGAGGCTGCATTTGGACCCAGGTCTTCCTGACTTCCGGCTTGTTGCTCTATCCACTGTGCAACCTCATTGCCCTAACACATTTATATAGTGCCTTAACATTTATAAACTCCTCTTAATTACTTTTAAGCTTTTAAAATCATTGCTATCTAAAAACAGAAGTAGACATGGGGGGGCATTGAATAATAGTTAAAAACAGTACATTTTGACCAGTGTCCTTTAAGAAGTGAAATATATTATTGGTTGACAGAGTATGCCTATTAAACTGATATCAACACCCTCAAATTCATTATGTTGGCATTGACTCTCCAAGAATTCAGATCTTTGCAAAGGGCACCTTGAAAATCTTTACTGAAGTTTGGACCAAGACCTGTGCTTTTTGCCTCTCCTACTTGGTTTTCTAGCTACTGTCATGGGATATGCCAAATAATAAATATCCCTTAGCCAAAGGGAAATTTAAAGTGTGGCAAAGGCCAAACAGGAGTAGGAATCCAAACTTCTGTGTCAGAGACCTCTATGTTTAACTGTCAGATATTTTTGGAGATTACCACACACAGTGATACACTTTTATAGGGCAGCTGAAAAAGGCTAATGAAATCTTAGGCTGAATATGGGGAGGCATTTTGTCTAAGACTAGATGTGATTTTTTTTGTGTGTGTGTGCTGTATTCTGCCCTGGTCAAAATATATCTGAGATATTGTGCCTTGCTCTGGCTGCTATATTTTAGAAAAGACATTTGATAAGCTGGAAAGCATCCATGAGAAGGAACAGAAGGGTGGCAAAGAGACTCGTGATTATGTCGTGAGAAATGGTCTAAACTGGGTATGTTTAACATGGGTAACAGAAGGCTTAGGGGAGACAATCGCAGCATTCAAGTTTTTGAAGCAGCTCAACTCTACTAATTACCACCTGTGTGAACTTGGGCAAGTCATTTAACTTGGTCTTCTAGGAATCAATTTCCTTTTCATCTTTAAATGGGGTAAAGAGGGGGGAATGAGACCTTTATATTCCCTTGACATTCTAAATCTATGATTTTGTGATTTAGCACTAATAAAAAACAATAGGTTTAGTATAGGGTAATCAGTCTACTTCTTAACAAAGTGGTTATGATGGGAGGTCTTTAAATCTAAGCTATGTGATTACTTTTTGTAGATGTTGTAGAGGGAATTCTCATTCAAGTATGGATAGACTAATTCTGAAGAGCAGTTTGGAACTATACCGAAAGGGCTCTAAAGCTGTGCATATCCTTTATCAAGCAATACTTCTATTAAGTTGGTATCCTAAAGATATTCTTTTAAAAAAAGGAAAAGGACCTATTTGTGCAAAAATATTTATAGAAGCTCCTTTTGTGGTAGCTAAGAATTGAAAATTGAAGGGATGTGCATCAAGTGGTGAATGTGGTATATTATTTCGATGGAATCTTATTATGCGATAAGAAATGATGAGCAATATGATTTCAGAAAAAAAGAAAAATACAACCAGAAAGACTCTCATGAACAGATACAAAATTAAATGAGCAGAACCAGGAGACCTCTGTATACAGTAACAAACAACATTGTACAATGATCAACTGTGAATGATTTAGCTATTCTCAGCATTATAATGATCTGTGACAATCCCAAAGTACCCATGATGAAAGATGCTTGCTATATACCTCCAGAGAAAGATCTGATGTCAACTGAATACAGATGGAAGTATACTATTTTTCATTTTCTTTCTTTCTCTGTTTGAGTTTTCTTGCACAAAATAACTAATATGGAAATGTTTTACATGATTACACATGCATAAGCTATATCAGCTTGCTTACTGTCTCAGGGACAGGGTTGGGGATAGAATTTGGAACTCAAAACTTAAAAACAAAATTGAATATTAAAATTCCTTTTTATCTGCAATTGGGGAATTATTATTATTTTAAAGAATATGGTTAGACTAAATAGCTTCTGAGATTCCTTCTAACTTGGTGAGACTAAAGATTTAGCAAGTAGCAAAATCAAAATGAGATTGACTGTGTAAGTATAACATGAGAAAAAGTAAAGAGAAAGGTGAGCTGAGCAGAAAATGATGAAGGGAAGCATGGCAGATGGACTAAGGATTTGAACTTGTAGTCAGAATGACATGAATTCAAATCCTTCCTTATAAACTTATCATCTGTGTATCCCTGGTCAAATCATCTAACTTCTCAGTTTCCACAGTTTCCTCAGGTATAAAATGAAGGAGTTGCATAAGGCCCCTTCAAACTTCAAATTTATGATGGTATGATCTTGAACTCTTAAGAGAATAAACAGATAGATTGAATTAGCTTTGGGAGAAATACAGTATTTGCCAGCTACATTTTGGAGACTGCAATTTGCCTCAGTGGACCTCTGAGAAAAGACTGCTTTTAATAGACAGCAACCAAATTCTGAGTTTCCATTTAATTCTCAATACTAAATAGTGCTTTTTGTTTATAACAATCCCAATGAGAAAGGTTACTGAGATGTATTTATGTACTCCATGCCCTACGGGGAAAAAAGATGTTTTTCAGAAAATCTAAGTGTCATTATTATATTTTTATTTGTTTAATAGGTATGGGAAAAACTTTTTTCTAAAAGCTTTTAAAGAGAAGGCAAGGGATGACTATGTGTGAACAAAGCCAATCTGTTTATCATAGCCATGTCTTTGTTTCCTCTATCATGAGTTTGCTACAGAATTTCTTAATCAAAGCCAGGATTTTGTTGTTGCTGTTGCTATTGCTGCTGCTGCTGCTATTGTTAACTCAGGTCAGTGGAAGTCAGAAAAAAAAGGACGTAGTTTTCCTTGATCCCATTCTATATTTCTAATATTTTACTCGACCTATCAACAAGCAATTATTAAATCTTGTGCTAGAAGATGGGGGTACAAAGTCAAAAATGAAACACCACACAAAGGAGCTAGCATCCTACTAGAGCAGATGACATGCACATTTATAAGTCTGTGCCAGTTATATTAAAAATAAATTCTAGGTAGATGGAGGAGGAACAGCTATGTGGCAAAGTAAATAGAGTATCAGGGCTGAATTCAGGAAGACTCCTCTTCATGAATTCAAAACTAGTCTTAGATGCTTATTAACTGTGTGACCTTGAACAGGTCATTTAACTCTGTTTGCCTCAGTCTCCTTATCTGTAAAATGAGCTGAAGAAGGAAAGGCCTCCAGTATCTCTGTCAAGAAAACCACAAATGGGGTCACAAAGAGTCAGGCACAACTAAAAAATGACTGAACAACAAGAACAAATTGTGATGTGTGTGTTGGTGGGGGAAGTCTGGCAACTGGGAACTTCAAGAAAGGGCTTTCTAAAAATGTCTCTAAAGGTGAGTTTTGAAGAAAACTAAATATTTTAAGGCAGAGGCTTGAGGGGGAGCATTCAAGGTATGCACGACAACCTGTGTAAAGGCAAAGAAATGGAAGAGAGAGGAAAAACTTGTATGAGGAGCGACATAATTGCCACTTTAGCTAGGCCAGAGATTAGGAGTTCTTTTTCTTTTTGTGTGTCAAGGATCTCTCGGGGACATTGGCAAAGCCTATGGACCCCTTCTTGGAATATTTTTAATGAATAAAATACACAGAATTGCAATTCTGAAACCAATTATAGTGGAATACATTTACATAAAAAAAGTTCATGAACTGTAGACTATAAACCTGTGACAGAGGGTAGGAAGGAGAGGGATATATAATCAGCCTGGAAAGTTAGGTTGAGGCCAAGATGTTTTCCCCTTACAGAAAAGGAATCAATTACTAATATTTGAGAAGAGTAGGTAGGGTCCCATATGGAGTTCATATTTTAGGGGGCTCAGGGCCTTCCTGGTCTTATGGAGACCTAAACTTATTTGCAATTTGAATTGAGGGTGACTTGGAGATGTTCTGGTCTACTTCTCTTCTTTGAGAACTAGAGGGGTAAAGTGATATTTCACAGCTAGTGAGTAAAGCCCTTTTATCTGGTATCCAGATTTCTGGATTCTCTGTCCCATGTTCCCTCAGTTTAAAGATGAACAATGCAAAACAATCAAAATAAGCAATTCATACAAAAAAACAAGCTAAAAGTCTGGAACTATTGCTAAACCAGGTGCGCATGTTTTCTTGTGTGTCCATGACCACCACCAGCATGAGTGAAAATAAGATTAATTCATGACCATATGAGAGTAAGCAATCCTTTTTTAATACTCTGCTCTCTTAACTTTCCTCTTCTTTCTAGCTGTTCTTTGGACTCTTTCCCTGCTCATTAGCACCCCCCACTAAAGGGCAGGTAAGAAAAGGGAGCTGGTGGGGAAACCTGTTAGCAACTCTTAAAGATTCCTGTGAGTCTTGAGGTTGAAATTGATGGTTATAATAAGGGTTTCCAATTGTCTGCAGATTTCATCTCTCCCTGTGAAATCTTTCCTCCCATTAGCAAAGATAATTAAGAATTGGCGGTGATACTTTACCCTGGTATAGCAGCTGTCCTTCAAGGTTAGCAAGGTGCTCTTGGAGTGGAGAATATTTTCAGTTCTCTGGCATAGAGTATTAGTAACCCCCATTTATACTGTGGTGGTGGGAGCCCTCTGCCCAAAGTCAGGGAGGCTAGGAGGATTCAAGTTCTTATTCTACCGCTACCAACTAGATAACCATATTTAGAAACCAATTAGAAACCACTTTGCTTCTTTGGGACTCAATTTCCTGATTTATCCATTAGGTTCTTCAATTGAGTACCTCTAAAGTGCCTTCTTAAATCTAGAATCGTGCTAACACTTGTATTAAAGAGGTAGGTTAGTACATTGTGTAAAGAGCTGGGAAGATGTGGATCCAAGTTCGATGTCTTAAGTAAAATGTCCATGTGACCTGGGACAAGACACTTAACCTTTCAGTATTCTAGGGTAAGACTCTAAGTTGCATAGGGAGTTCTGATCTGCACTGGTAGAAAGGGTTCAATCACATAGGTCTCCCTACTCCTTTTTCTTTGGCCAGACCTCCGCTTTTTATCAACTTATGTAATCCCTGACGTGGAAATAGGAGCAGCTAGGTGGTACAATGTTGGCCCTGGAGCCAGGAGGACCTAAGTTCAAATGCAGCTTTAGATATTTCTACCTGTGTCACCCTGGGCAAATGTCTTGATGCTGTTTGCCTTAGTTTCTTCATCTGTAAAATGAGCTGGAGAAAGAAATGGCCAATCCCTGTAGGATCTTTGCCAAGAAAACCCCCAGTGGTGTCACAACTAATCATCAAAACAACAACATGGCATAGAAACTACCTCACTCTTATGAATCTGCAATTGATCTTTGAATGATTACCTTTGAGAGTTTGCCAGGGCAATGAGAGGCCATTACCTCTTCATGATCATAGAGACACTATCATTTCTGATGCAGGCCTGGAGCCTCGTTCTTCTTGGCTCCAAGTCTGGCCCCTGCCTATGGCCCATGTAATACTTGTACATATATGTAATATGTATGTTATATATGTATAATAAGAACATATGTAATACTCTATTTTTTAAGTGTCAAGACATTTGAGGCTTATTATTGCTACAACTGATAGGAACAAATAGAATAATAACCGGGTATAACCTATGGCCCCAACTACTGTATAAAATTCAAGGTAACTACATGGAAATTTAGTGTAGAATAGATTTATTGTATCCTAGAGATAATGCCAAGGGTATAGAGGATCAGATGAGTCCATAGGCAAATAAAGAATACATCCAAGGCACTCAAATGGATTTTGGACCTGAAGAAACAGACTTTATAGACTTTCATGATCAGAATTGCTCATGATAATAGTGTGGGGTTGGCATATCAGTGGCAAGGACCAGTTCTTTTCATTCTGTTTCATTGATCTTCTAGACTTGGAGACCACATGAGCAATTCTCTTCTTTCTGTTTTTTTCTAAGAAGCCTATTATTCAGGAAATTCTCTATTGTATTTAGAAGCCCAGGTTTCCAAATTCTCCAACTGAAGCCTACCTGTGAGACGATGCCCAAAGATGGTATTATTCCCCATATCTCCCTTCTTCTGTGAGATTCTAGTATCACATAGACTAGGAGATAAAAATCCTCTTTCTATTCAAGAGGATAAGATTTAAGAACATCCTCTATAAGTTCACCTCTTGGGAAGGTAGAGGTGGGATGCACATGTGCCCTTTGCCATATGCTTCAGCATGAAATGCACAGATGCTAAGTTGCATAGCCAGAACTGACTTAGGGTCTTTGGAAGATGTCAGTGTTTCTCTAAACAGTTAATGGAAAAAAGTTCCTCTCAATTATATGGTAGACCCCCTGGAACCGGTGACAACATGTCCATGAATGTACTCACCTCATGGCTCAACATGTTTCTCCTGGAAGCAGCCTCCTAGTCTCTTCCACACTAGTTACCAGTGCCCCATGACACTAGCATGTATGGAGAGTTTTAAGGTTTACAAAGCACTTTACATAGATCGTCTGATTTTTGTCATCACAACAACCCTAAAAATCAATTGCTATTGTTATCTCCATTTTACAGAGGAAGAAAATGAGGCTGAGAATGGTTAAATGACTTGCTTAGGGTGAACCATCTAGTAAGTACATGAGGAAGTATTTGAGCTAGAAGTTTTCTCACTTCAAGCCCAGCATTCAATCTACAATTTTCATCCAATCATTGTGTTGTTTTTTTCACTTGTGTCTGACTCTATGTTACCCCATTTGGGGTTTTATTGGCAAAAATACTGGGGCAGTTTGTCCTTTCTTTCTCCAGTTCATTTTACACATGAGGAAACTGAGGCAAATAGGGTTAAATGACATGCCCAGGTCATGCCACTAGTAGGTGTAAGAGGCAAGGTTTGAACCCAGGTTTAGGGGCTAGGTAATGTGATGCAGATGTTGATACCAAGAAAGAAAAAAAAAACAGTCTCTCACCTAGAGGACAGGTTAGAAAAAGATGAGAGAGACAGAGAGAAGGAGAAAGAGGGAGGGAGAGGGAGGGAGAGAGAGAGAGAGAGATGTAGTGTGGGAGCAAGGGCAAGTGGAAGACCTGCAAGTCCCTAGAACTCCCATTTTTAAGCCTTATTCTATAACTTAGCTATCGTTATCCTTACCTTCAAAAAGTGTTTGAACTGCCACTCTGGAAGGTGAACAAGCTGAAAACTGAATGCATGGCAGATGATATGGGCACTTTCCCAGGGACTCAGTACAGGAGGTTATAATTACCTTGCCTTTGTTCCGAATTGGGTTGTTCTTCTCTAAAGCTAGGCTCTGTTTCTTTTCTTTCTTTTTGAAATAATGTTTCTTTTTCCTTTGCCTTCCCTCTTCTCCCTGAGACAATTTCACATAGTTCTGTCCCCTTCCTGAAGCTTAGCCTCCTGCTTTGTTGGGGGCCTCCACCTGATCTGGTCTAAAGAGCATTCAGTGTCCTCCCCTCCTTTCCAATTCCCTCCTCACAGGAGGCACTGTTGGTCTTTTTCCTTGAGTGATGCTGACTCTTGGTGCACCTGCTGGGCATGGCCCTGGGCCTCCTGCATGGAGGCTTGATTAACCCTCTGGCCTGATGTTGTCTGTGCAGTGTGGAAGGCAGAAGACTCCACTGGGTGCTCAGCTCAAAACAGTGCATACAAAAAGATTCCCAGGGTACCTGCCCCAGAGCTGCTTGCTGTTTGTCCTTCCTGACTCAGCACAGGGTGAGAACCCTGCCTCCCCTATGATTATTTCTTTTCCAATGCTGTTTGTCTTGTTTGCTCTCTGGGCTTTCTTGCCATCCTTTGCACGGTTATGATAGAAGTCACCCCATTATTCCTCTTTCCACCTGGGCAATAAAGAGTCTCTTCTGTAAAATGAGCAGATTGGACTAAATCGTTTTTGAGTTTGCTTCTCACTCTACTTAGATAAGCCAATGTCCTTTCCCCTTGAAGAGTGCCCAGGAACCCCAAAAGGAACATGGATGGCTCTGCTCTGCTCATTTATCATGGCTTCATACCCCCCCACCCCCCCCAAGATTCTTGAAACTAATAGGAAAAGAGACAGGGTGACCCCTGGCTTCAGTGGAAAGAGCATTTCATCAGGACAGAGACAGGGCATTTACAAGTTTAATCTGAGTTTCGACGCTTCTCTCCTCAATGGTGGAGATGAATGCACTGTATAAGGTGAGGTGTTGAGGTGATGGGAGCAAGAAAGAGGAAAGTCCAAATTTCTTTAGGTCTCTTAAGTTTCTTTGGGCTCCATAATCACTTCGAATAATTTTGGATTCCAGCTTTGATAGTGAAGATGGAAGGTGCCAACCTCCCTTCAGTTTGCTGAAATACAAATAAGACTCCGGGAAGAAACTGTAATGAGAGGAGATAGCAATCTCTACCATTTCCCTATCCTCAAATTGTTATACTAGAGATTTGGGGGAATTTTCCCTTGTATGAGATCTGTGTATCCTAACTTTGTCTCTATCTCTGTCTCTGTTTCTGTCTCTATTTCTATCTCTCTGTCTCTGTCTGCCTTGATTGAGCTGAGATTCCTCACTCCCAAGGGGCAGTTAAGTGGCACAACAGATGGAATGTGGGACCTGAGTTCAAATCCAGTCTCACACTAGCTATATGATACTGGGAAAATCTCTTAACCTTGTTTGCCCCAATTCCTCTGGAAACTGAGTTGGAGAACAAAATGGAAAACTACTCTAGTATCTTTGCCAAGAAAACCCCAAATGGTATCACGAAGGGTCTGAAACAACTCACCAACAACCTCACCATAAACAGGAAAGCTCCTTCAAAATGTATTATCTGGTACATATTTTCTTATGCATACTTTCTCTGATTTCTGTTTTGCTACTGATTTGGACAAATGGGTTTCTTCGTTGTTTTCTACATATGCTCATTGTGGAACTGGTATTTGGTGAGAAGGAAGTTAAATCATATATAAAACTTGGGGTCTTCCTTTCCTCTTTAAGAAATAGTGATCGGGGTGAAGTAGATAAAGCACCTGCCCTGGATTCAGGAGGATCTGAGTTCAAAATGGCCTCAGACACTTGACACTTACTAGCTGTGGGATGCTGAGCAAGTCACTTAATCCTCATTGCCCCACAAAAGCAAACAAATAACAAACAATAAACAAAAAAAAAGTGATCCACAAGACAACTCTGAAGTACTTATGATGAAAAATGCCCAGAAAAATAACTGATAGATTCTGAATACAGATTGAAACATACTTTTTAAACTTTATTTTTCTTGAGGGTTTTTTTTGGGGGGGAAATCTATGTTTTCTTTCACAAAATGACTGACATGAAATATGGTTTGCATGACTACACATGTATAACCTTTATTAGATTGCTTGCCTTCTCAATGAGCAGGGTGGAGAGGGAGAAAGAAAGAATTTGGAATGTGAAAATATGTGTAATTGGGGGAAGATAACATACTGAACAATGCAAAAAATAAAGAAACATAAAACAAAAGAGTGATCAGAAGTTCAGTTTAAGATTGAAAACTACATCTCCTAGATTAACAATATTTAAAGTAGCACATAGGTCTAATTCTAGTTCACTACCCTCTTTTTTCTGAGAAGAACAGAATAGCCAAGCTTCTGGCTCCTACTCTTGCTTCTGCTCCTGGTAAAAATGAAAGTCTCTCTTGGAGAAGAGTAGGGTGAGAAGAAGCTAGACACATAGATTCTGTCCTCCTTTGGCCACATTTGCTTGCCTAAAAGACTATTTTGTGGAGGACTCATAGAAGCCAAGTGCTCACATGGTGATCAGAAAAAAGTAATATAAGGACACTTTCAAGTTCTCTTAAGAACTTTAGAATTGATTGCATGACATGGAAATCATTAGTGCAGGACCACCCAACATAGTGTGCCCTCATCAGAGAAGGTGCTTACTATATGACTAAAGTAGAATTGAAGTAGCTCAAAAAAAAATGTGAGATGTGCAAATTTAGGGAATCTAAATATTCACATGGATTATTTGTGCCCGACCTATGGTAGAGCATTCTACTCCAAGATTGTATTGGTCTGATCAGCCACATTTGGATACATTATGACCTGACTCTAACATAGTGATATCATTTTGGTCCTCTTCAAGAACGAATGACAACAACCAACCAATCATATAAATTTTAATATATGTTTGGCAATGGATTTAACGTCTTTGAACCTTGATTTTTTTAATGTTAAAAATGGCAAAATTATACCTAGATCACATGTGTCATGAGACTTTTGCAAAATCACAGTGAGATAATGAATATAAAATTCCAGTTCTCTAACTGACACAGATCACTATAGATCACTGATTTAGGCACTGCCTCAAATAAGACAAATTGACACACACACTGTGAGAGAATCTCATCTATGTCCTCCCACATAGATGATGCCTAACTGTAGAATTTTAAGATATGTAATTTTTTTCCTTAAAACTCTGGGAGGAAAGCAGTACAAAATGAAATGTCCTCATTTTACAAATGAAGAAACTGAGCCTCAGAAAGTTTAATTGATTTTCCCAGGGATGTATAGGACTTTATAATTATTTTTAAGTTTCAATTCACTTGATAAACCAGTCATATAATGTCATCAATAGTGGTTAGATTCACAGGCTAGCCTTTCTTCAGTTCCTGTAAGAATTTGTTTTATTTAAAATATCATAAATTTGGTAAATTATAATCATGTAATTCTGTAGAAGTGATATCAAAGTGATTTAGTGTTACCCCATCCCAAAAAGGAATATTCTTTACAATACTTGGCATCTCCCATTGATGTAGAACCCATTTCCTCAGAAGACAGGCCATACTAAGTCTATGAAACAGAATTCAGGATCCTTGGGGAAAAGGGGCCTTTGTGCTGCTACAGAGAAATCAGGGAAGTTTATCTGTCACATTCTCCTACCTTCCTTTCTTTACTTTCCTTCCCATCTTGTTCTTAGTCTCCCTTCTTCACTATTATCTTCAAACTAGTGGAGGGTAGGACTCTGTTTCCAAATCCCTTGGTTCTTTTCATCCTCTAACCAAAACTCTCATTCTCTGAGTATAATTATCATTAGGACAAGAAAATCTTTGAAGTGATTCATGCTAAATTCTTAACTTTGTGCCATCCTTTTCATCTCCAAATCAATGATTTTTGCAGATCGTCTTCCCTTTCTAGACAACAGACATGTGTATCTGTCACATTGAGAGCTTGTTTATTGTGGAAGAAAGGAAACAAGCATTTATCAAATGTGTAATATATTGTACACAGGCACCTAGGTGGCACACTGGATAGAGCTCCTGCTGTAGAGTCAGGATGACCTGAGTTCAAATCTAGCATCTGACACTTACTAGTTGTGTGACCCTGGGCATGTCACTTAACTCTGCCTCAGTTCCTCATCTTTAAAATTAAATGGACACAGGAATGGCCAATGACTCCAGTATACTTGGCTAGAAAACCCCAAATGGCAACACAGGGTCAGACACAACTGAAATGATTCAGCAAAATATAACACACATGGTGCTGTGCTTTACAAATATTATCTCATTTGATTCTCATAACAAGCCTGATAGATATTAATGTACACATAGCCCTTAGCAGTAAAATGTCAGGAATTGAATATAATATGTAATAAAACATGTAATAAAAACAAACAAAAAGCAATACAGTGAATGGTCTTTTGTGCTGTCAGTACATGGGAATTTACTTATTCTGATAGATAGATAGATGGATGGATTGATGGATGGGTGGATAGAGATAGACATCTACTGATATATCTATATCTATAATTGTACATTCTTCTAATCATATTATCATGACAAGAACATGACCCTTGGTTCTCAAAAGTTTAACAGCGATAGTTCTACTGCTGACAGACTGAGCCATGCTGGAAATGCTTCAAAGTGTAGCACTGGGAAGGGATTGTGCAGGCTTTCTGAGGACCAATCTGGATATCATAAGTATAAACAGACATATCCACGTGGCAGCCCACTTGGTGATGAGTTCTTTGGTCACTCTAACTCATAAAATAGTAGTAGTAGTCATCGTTGTCATTGTCGTCGTCATAATTGTAGTTGTAGTAGTAAGAAAGACAATGGTGATTATGTTTAAAATGATGATATAATTAATCCATTTTCACCCTGAGATTTGTGTGAATTCTAGAAATAATCCTGATCTATAAACATGTAAAACAATATTTTTTAAATAAATGTACCAAGCATGTCCAATCTCCAAGTTACATGGTATGATAAGACCAATATTTGCTAAGGCTCCCCCACTCCCTCTGAAATGAGTTAGACTAAATTTTCTCTTAAAGGCAACAAAGCTTCCTAGTAATCTCTGATCATATTGACAATTATATTTAAAGGCATTATAAGATCCACTCAAGTAGAATCAGGACCTTTCAGATTTGGCAGATGTTCTAAGTCTAAAAGTAATCTCAACCAGATCTGCTGACTATATTATTTACATGTAGAGAGAAGAGAGGAAGAACCATATACGGAAGATAAGTATTTGAATATCCTTATTAATATATTCTCTATGTTATGGCCAAGGAAACTTCCTTTTGTTAACTGTTAAATGACCAATGGCTAAGTAAAACTCTTTTTAAAAAAATTAATTCCTGAATTGCACTTTGAGTTAGGCTCACCCCAAACACATGGAATGAAAACTTTGCAAAATAAAGAGACCAGGAAGATGAAATTAAAATCACAGAGAAACTAGATGAAATACATATCATCCTGTCTGCTAACAATATTGTTCTGAAGATCCTTTCATAGACTCTAGGATTTTAGATTAAAGGCTGAAGGGGTCTACTGAGCTTCTGTAGTCCAACTCTCTTACTGACAGTTGAAGAAACAGTGTTCCAGAGATTAAGTGACATGTCCATGGTCATACAGGTAGTACATTTCACCCGGGTCTTCTGATTTCAAATCCAGCCTCTTTCTACTATACCATACTGGTGAACCTATAAAAGATGGGTTCGCATGCTTCTGCTTTTATTTAATTACAAAAATGACTGAGGTTATCCATATGTGTAATAATCTGCTCGATGCTAAATATAAAAGAAAGTAGATGGGGACTTCTACCAAGGGCAAGATCTTCCTCTGATTGAGAACTGTATATGTCCTGCTGAATGTGTCCCCTGAGCAAAAACTGTTGGAGGATGGAGGATGAAACCACAAAGCAACTTCCACCTCCTTCCATTGACCAGCTCTTCCTGGACACCATTTTCAGTACTGATTATATCTTCACTTATTCTCTTCAGTTCACTGGTCAATTTGGATAAGTTGGAATGCTCCTTATTCCCCATTGCTACTTCCAGATTCTGCCCCCAACTCTAAAACTTAGTGAGTTCTCTTCTTTTGAGGTCTTCCTATGCTATTCATATCTGCCACTCAATCAAAATCTTGGTAGCCATTGTCTACAAAACCACAGCTCTGTGACAGTAGCAATATAATAGTAAAAATAAGAATAATAACTGATATTTAATTTATAGAGATATTTAGAGTTTGAGTACTTAAATATATTACCTAATTGGTAGAAAATGCAGAGACAGTTTGGGAAGCAGTAGGGTATAGTGGAATGATTCCCAGTTTTAGCATCATAGAGCATGGGCCTTAACCCTAATACTTATTCTATTGCTCAGGGTGTTTCATACCTAGGGGCATAGAATTGTTTTCTCCTATTGGTAAAATGAGAGATTTGGAATAAAATAATCTTATGGTTTTGACTCCTATGATACATCCGTTTTACCTAGAATCTATGAAACCTTCCCTATCAGCTCCACCCAAATCAATTTTTGAATATCCAGATTCTCTAAAAGCACCAATTATAGTCATACCAGCCTCTAATGGCAATGAGGTGGGCCTACAATGTACATTTTTAATTACCAGTCTTAGAAATCAGAGTTAGCCTGGATATATGCACTATATTTTTAAAAAGAACCTCGAACCTCAGATGCCATTTCTGACTTTAACTTAACTACACTTCTGGATGTCAAAGCTGCAGTCAGATAGTTTTTTAGTACAATAGGAATTAATGGAATTCAGATACAATCTCTAAAACTCTGAAATGTCTTCCAATTGCTTCTCCATGCCCAGCCGTCCTAATTGATTTATTGATTTGTTCAATAAAGCAAATGCTAAGCATAATGAATGATAATAGTGTAGTCAAATGGAATCAGCCTAGATATTGCAACAGCTAAATAAACAACTAAATAAATAAATGAATAAATAAATGAATGAATGAATAGACAAACAAATAAGTAAATGAATGAATAAATAAATGAGTGAATGAATCAACAAATTAATAAATAGACAAATAAAGCACAAATAAATGAAAAAAAATTGTTGAAATTAATACATTAAAAGGTATTCATAAAAAAACAGTTCTTTTGTTAATAAATTCTATAGAACTTAAAGAAGTGCCAGGCTATAGAAGTATTTACTTTGTTTACCTTTGCATCTTTCCAGAGGAAAAGGATTTCATACTACTTGTCTCTAAAAGTTTAAGTGAAATATTAAAATGTTCAGGTTTTAAATAATAGTTCTTAATAATAGTAATAATAACGAGCAATCTTATAGCACTCTAAGTTTTTTTGTTTGTTTGTTTTTGGTTTTTGCTGGGCAATGAGGATTAAGTGACTTGCCCAGGGTCACACAGCTAGTAAGTGTCAAGTGTCTGAGGCCAGATTTGAATTCAGGTACTCCTGAATCCAGGGCTGGTGCTTTATCCACTGTGCCACTTAGCTGCCCCCCCTCCCCACTCTAAGTTTTACAAAGCATTTTATAAATAGGATCTCATTTTATCTTCACAACAATTCTGGGAGGTAGATGCTATCTTTATGCAAATTTTAAATCTGAAACTACTGATACAGATCCAAATTAAATGATTTGCCTAGAGCCATAGAGCTGGTAAGTGTCTGAGGCTGGATTTGAACTCAGATCTTCCTGACAACAGATCCAGCACTATATTCTTGGTGCCACCAAGTTCTCTCAAAACTTTTTTTTTGTTGTTTGTTTGTTTTATGGATGCTTTTGGTAGTCTAGTAAAACCTAGGGACCTCGTTCAAAATAAAAAAATATATAATGTGTTAAATAGAATATAGAGGATTGAAAAGGTAACCAATTTTAGTGAAAATGAAGATATAATCACCTTTTTCCCCTATTCTATTTCAAGGATACCCTTAACTCTATCCACAGATCTCATGGGAGTCTATGAACAACAGGTTCAGGAACAAACTAAAAAGATTCTGATCCCTATTGTCACAATAACATAAGTATTATACTAAAGTAAGATTTATACAGATACATTTACCCCCCCAAAAAAAAAGTCATTAAAAATGGGAGAAAAGAATTGTTTCCCTTTAACACCCATATATTCAGACTCCTGCCTTTTAAGAAGTGGTAAATATTTTTGATAGCTGCAGCCTTATTATATACTGCTCACGGAATCTTTTTTTTTAATTAATAAACTTTTTTAAAAAAGATTTGAGTTCCAAATTTTATCCTTCCCTCTTTCCCTCCCTCTGCTCTCCCCTCCCTGAGGCAGTAAGCAATCAGATAGAGATTCTACATGTGCAATTATGTAAAACATTTCCACATTAGTCAATTTGTACAAGAAGACTTACAAGAAAAAAAAATTAAAGAAAAAAAGTGAAGAATAGCACGCTTCAGTCTGTTTTCAATCAATAGCAGTTATTTCTTTGGAGGTAGAATCTTGAAAAACTCATGTTCAATTTTATCCATGAGTAGATAGAATATCAAAGGGCACATTTAGAGACTATAGGGATTCTTGAGATCATGCAATTCTGGTATCTTACCTTGACAGATTAGGACACCGAAACCTAGAGGAAGGTGGTGAGTTGGCAGATCCAAGAATGCAGCCTGAGTCTTGGAACCCCAAATCTGGCATTCTATTGATTGAACCACACTCACTGTCTCCTCTCATCTTTAAACACATATCTAAAAAGTCATAGAAATAGAAGTAATAGATAAGTTGGCATCCATATAGCCCATGTGGTTTACAAAATACTTTACATACATGATCACAGTTTATCCTCAACCCAGTGCAGTAGGTTCTTTTATTATATACCCATTTCACAGATGAGGAAACTGAGGGAGAGCAGGGGGAGGAATTGAAAGAGTTTGAGTAACTTGCTTGAATCACAGAGAATTGAGAAAGATAAATGGCGAGCTCTACTAGAAAACACACTCTTCTGAATTGCAATCTAAAATCATTATAATAGCTAAAGTCTGATTCAACTCTATTGGAGACTTTGAAAGGACTTTGAGGAACATTAAACCAGAGTCATTACAAGTCTGTACTGCTGAGATTTGGGATTTACATGTTTGGTGATGCAGCTCCTCTTTCCTACAAATTGGTCTTTTCACTAGCATAACTCCACTTCCATCATCTTCATCTTATGGAATGAAATATTTCCTGGGAATGCCAAATGCCAATAACAGTTGTTTGTTTCAAGAAAAAACATAAATCCAAGAAGAGAGGGTCTGATTGTTTCTTATTTCATTGCAGTGACTAAAGTTCATCAAATTTGACTGCCAGAAAACTATTATTAATAATATCATTTATTCATCTACCTGACTAAGAAAATGTGAAGTTGCTCATTTGTTATTGTTGTTCAGTCATGTCTGACCCACTGGGGTTTTCATGGCAAAGATACTGGAGTGATTTGCCAATTCCTTCTCCAGCTCATTTTACAGACAAAGAAACCAAGGCAAACAGGGTCACACAGCTAGTAAATATCTGAAGCCAGATTTGAACTCAGGTCTTCCTGTCTTCAGGCCTGGCATTCTATTCACTATATTAAGTAATTCACCCCCCAAAAAAACACACAGACACACACCTGTTCATACCTGTTCAAAAATACTTAGTAGCTCCCCCAGAGTCTTTGCCTGGTATCCATGGTCCTCCACAATCCAGTGCCATCTTAGCATTGATCATTAATTACATTGAAGCTAGGGAGCACAGGAACCACTGAGTTTAACTTCTCCATTTTATGGATAAGGACACTGAGACCCAAAGACATTAAGTGATTTGCCTAGGATCTCAGAGATAGGTTAAGTGTCACAGGGAAGATTTTAATTCAGGTCTTCTGATGCTAAAGCCTAGACAAGTAGGTGGTAAGTGGAGAGAGTACTTGACTTGAAGTCAGGAAGGAATGAGTTCAAATCCTGCCTCAAACACTTATTACCTGGGTGACACTTGATACACCTGTTCATCTTTATTTGCCTCAGTTTCCTCATCTATAGAATAAGGATAATAGCATTTACCTCCCGGGGTTATTGTGAGGATCACGTGAGATATTATTTGTAAAACACTTTAGCTCTTTAAGGTCTATAAAATGCTAACATTGATATTGTGATCAATTGAAATATACTTTCTAGCAGCATCAACCTGTTCCCTCCTTAGGCACCAAGGATTTGCTCTAGATCCCAGCTTCTTAAACTGTGGGTCCAGATGCCATATGAGGTCTTGTAACAGAACGTGGGGATCGAAAAACATTTGGCAGCAGTAAAAGGTTATATAAATATAAACACAAATACACTTATTTGTTTATTCATTCATTCATTTATTTACTTATTTGTTCGCATATTTGTTTATTTATTTATTTACATGGTCACAGTCATGTAAAATTTTCTCAGGCAAAAAGGGGTCACAAATGAAAAAAGTTTAAGAAGCCCTGCTCCAGACGACTAGATCAAATTGCTTCACAATAATATTGTTTCTCTACCTTCACTGATTCTATTCCCTAATATTTTCATTTCTCTTCTTTTCTTTTAAAAACGTGGTTATCCTTTAAGATAGCCTAGTGAGGAAAGAATGGGATTTGGAAAACTGCGCCCCCCAAAGTGCTTTAATAAGACCTCTGATCTTTACTACCACTGTGACCTTCAAAGGCTCACTTAACTAATCTTATCTTCAGTTTCTTCACGTCAAATTTTATTTAAAAATTGGATTAGGTGAGTTCTTATAGTCTTTCTAACTCTAGACCTATGATTCTATAATGCTCAATGAGAATGCTAGCTCCTCACTTGGTAATGGTCTTTTTAACCCTCTTAGTCCTCACAGAACCTTTCTTTTTACTTTCACTTCCTTAATTTATTAATCATGAATTCCAGTTTCCTATATATGACATCCTTTTATTTCACTATAACCTTTATAAGGATTTTATATAATTAAAAAAATCATAATGCCTACCTTGCTACTCTGATCATAGGTAGATGCATAATCAATGTTTTCAAAGTTGAAAATTTCAGTGAATTAAGTAAGTTTGCCATGATGACACAGTTACTAAGTAGTAGAATCAAAAGGTCAACCAAAGACTCCCAAATTGCTCTATTACCTCTTGCTCAATTATCCTTTCCACTATCATAGTCTTTTAGCTTCTCAAATGAAATATTCTATATAAATTCAGGGTAAAATTAGTGTTTCATTTCTTTTTTCCTCCTAAGAAAAAAATAAGCCCCATAGCAGGTGGTCAGATAGTTTTCCCCGTTGAAGAAAGGCAATAACATATTGGGTGTCTGGTGTGTGCAAAGCACAAACTAGAAATAAAATACATGATCCTTGCCACAAACGAGTTTACAGTCTGATAGTGGAGTCAGGAAAAGCAGAAATATTAACATAAGTGTTAGATACATGGACATAAATACAGTGACAGAAGGAAAGGAACTGAGGACATGTGTAGATTGAGAGGCGGTGTGGGGATGCGATCCAAAGCAACATTTTATTAAGGAACACACTCAAGTGCTTGCTAAGTGTGAAGCATATGATTAATACTGACAATGCAATGGAAAAACCCAAATAGTACCTGTCCTCAAGGAGGTTTCATTGTACCTGATGTGGTCATATCTATGTGTAGAGTTGAGAGACAGTTTATATAATGTGTAAAGCAATGGACAACGAAACAGGAAGACTTGGATTCAAATCATGTCCCCTAAATCTATTATTTTTGTTACTATGATCACGTTACTTACCTTTGCTAAGCCTCTACTTTCTCCCATAAGGTGGGACTATTAAAAGCAGAGGTGGGTGTCTCAGTTGGGAGAGTCATATCATATATGTAAACATTTTGCAAGGTTTAAAAATCTTATAAATATTAGTTGTAATTTTGATGTATTATAAATGGTCTTAATTCAACTGGGACTCACTTTTCTCATATGTGAAATAAATGAGTCAGATTAGATCAAGTATTCTTCAATATTTCTAATCACATCCTCAATAATTAAATTTTAGCATGCTACAGTAAGTGGATATCTATTGTCATAAAATATATACATACATTGTGGTATCAATAATTATGTTTATTATAAAATTTATGAAAAACTACTAATTAAAAAAGAGAATGATATTTGGAGTGATATTTGATCCAATAGTGAAAAGCACAATGGTGACATGGCCATAACTGTGTTTTAGGAAACTTACTTTGGCAACTGTCTAGAGAATGGATTGCCAAACACTAGAACCACTAGAAAAAGGGGAAGCACTAGAGACCAGGAGGAAGATTTGACTTCCTCAATTAGGGTGGTAGCTCTGAGGGGAAAAAAAAGAAAAGGATGTCAATATAACAGATGTAAAGGTAGAAAGTGCAAGATTTGGCAACCATTTGTTTAGATGGGGCTAGGAAAAGTGAGGAGTCAAGGATAATATGAAGACTGCAAACTGAGGTATCTAGAAGGAAGGCAGGCTGCAGAGCCTGAAGCTGTGTGCTAATCACAAATCAGGGTTCAGAAGCTTTCAGGAAATGGGCAAGGCGGGCAAGGATCTGGATCAGAACATCCCCAGCACATGCCTCCCTCCATGGACCACTTCCATGGGTATGAAGGATCCACAGACTTGATCACCCAAGATCAGGCAGCTACAACATTAAAGGAGAGAAGAGCTTAGAATTATTTTACAGAAGGCAAGAGATACAGAATCAAGACCAACTTACCCTGCAATGCTGAGTCTAGCCTTATGAGGGAGAAAAATTGATTTGTAATGAAATAAAGAATTTCTAAAAATTCCAGGTGACAAGAACAGAGCCAAGTAAATACTTCAAAATGTATATGGAGAAGTGAAGACAAATATTTTTTTTAACTGAATTCATTTGGAGAATTGGAAGGTACTATATAAAATGAAGTGTTCATATTCTAATATGGGGAGAGAAATCATAAAGTCTTCAAGATTTATGAAGAGATAACTGACACAGTCACCAGGAACAGTTTTTATTACATCTTGATGGTTTTAAGAAAAAAAAAACAAAAGAAAGGAAAATGAATGGACTATAAGGACAAGAGAGGGAAGGAGAAAGGATGTGGAACTTAGTTTTTCACATAATTAGGGAATATGAGAAAAAATAGTATATAAATGTGCAGAGTTGGGGGAGCCAGTTATACAAGAACCTCACTGTCTTCTGAACTGGAAAAAGGAATACTGATCATATACATGCACAGGATTTGGTGTAGAAATACATTAAACTAGGGGCAGCTAGATGGTGCAGTGGATAAAGCACTGGCCCTGGATTTAGGAAACCTGAGTTAAAATCCGGCCTCAGACACTTGACACTTATTAGCTGTGTACCCCTGGGCAAGTCACTTAACCCCCATTGCCCCACAAAAACAAAAAACAAAAAACAAAAAACAAACAAACCAAAAAACCCATTAAGCTCAAAAGAGAATTAGATCAGGACAGAGGTGGAATTAGGTTTGAGAGGGAAGGTAGTTTCATAGAGGGATTAGCTATAAGCAAATTTTTTTTAAAAGCCTTCCATCATCTTCTAACGGTAGCCTTATGGAAAATAAAACAAAATAAAGGGGAAGAACCTATGATTAAGTCCTTGAACAACAGAAATTAAGTGGAGTAATGAAATAAAAGCAAATTAAATCAAATATAGACCACTGGAGTTGAGCACAGTCCTTCAACATTCTCTTCTTTTTTTCAAGAAAGCATGGCAGAGGGGAAAAAAATGGAAAAGTGTAAAAAATGAAAAAAGTATAAAAATATTTTTAAAAGACTAGAGGTCAATATACAATTAGCAGTAATAACTGTGAATGTGAATGGGGTGAACCTACCCATAAAACAGATAAGGTTAGCAGAATGAATTAAAACACAGAAATAAACAATATTTTGTTAATTATAAACACTCTAAAAACAGAAATATTCACACAGAGTAAGAACAAATTGCTGGAGCAAAAAATATTATGTTTCAAACGCATGTTAAAAAATACAGACCTACCAACCTTTTTTTCAGATTTGTTGCTGTTCATTCTTTTTTAAATGTTACTGACTCTTTGTAACCCATTTGGAGTTTTTTTGGCAAAGATACAGGAGGGGTTTTCCATTTCCTTCTCCAGCTAACTTTATAGATAAGGAAACTGAGACAAAGAGAGTTAATTGACTTGCCCAGAGTCACACAGCTAGCAAATGTCTGAGTCTGGATTTGAACTCAGGAAGAGGAGTGTTCCTGACTTTAAGCCCAGAACTTTATTCATTGCCACCTAGCCGTCCCTTTTCTCAAATACAACAACAATAAAAACAGATATGTTTACAAACGATAAATGTAGAGACAATATTATATTAAAATGTAACATAAATAATTATTTGATAGCAATAATTGTAGCATCTGCTCTGAATGACAACTTCTGAATACTTCAAGGAAATAATAAATTTACAAGAATAAATAGCCATCAAAATTATAATTACCAATCTCAACTTATCTCTCTCAGACCCAGAGAATTTATCCAAAAGATAAACAAGAAAGAAGTTGAAGACTATAAAATATGCTTAGAAATGTTATATACAGTAGACCTCTGGAAAGCACTGAATACAAATAAAAAGGATTATGCATTTTCTCAATTGTGCATGGCATCTTTTAATAACATCAACATAAATTAAGATATTAAATTTCACATGCAAAAGAAGGAATATTAAACACATTCTTTATTGATGTATAAAGGATCTTTGAAGATAGGATTATTATTTTTTCTAACCTAAATAAGTCAATCTAAAGAATTTGTGTGTCAAGGAACACACCATTGAAACAACAGATAATATCATCATAGAAAATAAGAATGGCACAGTATAGTTAAAATTCTGAGATGTAGTCAAAGCAGATGCAAAAAAGAAAATGTGTCATTCTAAATACTTTAGTAACCAATAAAGAGAAAGAACAGATCAATGAATTGAGCATCAGAAAAGAAATTCTGAAAGTCAAATAATAGATATACAATTGAAAACAAAGCAATATCTAATTAATACTGCAACTAGGTACTAGTAAATCATGAAAATAAAGTGATGATAGTATCATTAAAAATAGAAAGGAAAAGAATAATTGTCAGTATCAATCATGAAAAAAGGAGAAATTTCAAAAAGGAAGAAATCTAGGCAATTGTTGGAAACTATTTTCCCCAGTCAAATGTCAGGAAAAAAATAACACTAATATTTGTAAAGAAATAGATGACATTATAGATGATGGAAGCAAATTAGAAGCCTATTTAATTAGAATGAAATTAATGCAAAAATTATGATACTCTCTTCTCTTTAGATTTCATTGATACTACTCTATACTGTTTCTTCTCCTACCTATCTGAGCTATCCTCTGTCTCTTTACTAGATTTTCTTCACTCTCATGTCTGTTTACTGTGGGCATCCCATAGGTTTTCTCCTTTTTCACTTGCTTATCTCACAAATTCAATTTGTATTTCTATGCTAATGATTCTGAAATCTACTTCCTCATCCCTATCCTTTCCGCTGACCTCTGCTCTTGAATCTCCAACTGACTATTAGACATCTCAAATTGGATGCCCTGTAGACTTCTTAACTTCAAATCTTTCCTCTCCTTTTCAACTTCAAACTACTTTCAAGGGCACCACCATTCACCCATTCACCTAGACCCACAAGATAAGGGTTCTCACTAACCCTTAGCTCTTTCTCTCTCTTTCTCCTCCCATATTTATTCTGTTACCAAGGTCTGTCCATTTTACCTTCATATGATCCCTCACATAGGCTTCTTTATCTCCCCTTATATTGCCAAAACCCTGGTGCAGGCTCTTGTCCCCTCCTACTTGGACTATCAATAGTCTGCTAATGGATCCCCCTTCTGTAAGTCCCCCTTCATTCCAATCTGTCCTTCACTCGGTTACTAAAATGACTTTCTTAAGATACAGGTCTAACCATGTTACCGTCCTACTCAATAATATTTAGTGTCTCCTCATCACTTGTAGAATCAAATATAAAATTGTCTGTTTGGCATTCCAAGCACTTTATAACCTTCCCCTTCCTGCATCCCACCACTTATCACCCCAATGCTTGGCACAGTGTCCGACACATGGTAGGTGCTTAATAAATGTTTGTTGATCGATGGATTGACCTTATATCTCCATCCCCACCGCCACCACCACATATTCTGATCCAGTGACACTGGCCTCCTTGCTGCTGTGGTCCATCTTCATTAGGATCTAAGGGCAGGTGGCAGTCATAGTGTTTTGCAACTCTCTGGCCATGCCACCTCCTGTTGGGAATTACGATCCATTCTAGCTCAAGGTTTCTGATCCTTTGGCTTTTCTGGACTCCAGTCTGATCATTAAAAACAATGGCAATATTATGACCTCTAGGAACCCTCTCACTTCTGAGTCTGAAATATATAAGGCATTGTTGTGATTATTGAAGATGAAAACATAACAATGATGTTATTTTATTTGTCTATTTTTGGTGTGTTGTTGCTGCTGTTTAGTCATTTTTTGCTCATTTCCAAATTTTTCTGACCTTATTAGGGATTTTCTTGGATAATATACTGGAGGGATTTTCCATTTCCTCTTCAACTCACTTTACAGATGAGGAAACTGAGGTAAATAGGGTTAAGTGACTTGCCCAGGGTCACACAGTTAGTAAGTATCTAAGGCTGGATTTCAATTCAGGAAGATGAGTTTTTCTGACTCCAGGCCCACCTCCCTATCCACTGTACCACCTACATGGTTTTCTTTTATTGTTTACCTTAGAAAATATTATTTCAATACCTTCTATTTTCCTCTTACAATAATTTTCACAGAATTTCTCCTGCCATTGATTCCTCTATTATAACAAAGAATAACAGTAGCCCCCAAACAACTAACACAGCAACTGTTTCTGACAGTGTATGTCACATTCTCCTTCCATCATCCTCCACCTCTCTACTGAAAAGAGGTAGTTGATCAAGCTATTATTAAAAAAAATAGGGGCAGCTAGGTGGTGTAGTGGATAAAGTGGATAAAGCCCTGGATTCCGGAGGACTTGAGTTCAAATCTGTCCTCAGACAGTTGACACTTACTAGCTGTGTGATCTTGGGCAAGTCACTTAACCCTCATTGCCCTGCAAAAAAAAAAATATATATATATATATAAAGTTTAAAATATTCAAAATTCTTATTAGACACAGTCACCATTGAAAGTCCAGTTTTTATTATTTGTCCTATAGTTGTTAGAGGTTTAGATGTGAAATCAGCTGTATTATTCCTCAGCATATGTATAACATCAAGCTGCTTTATCTGATGCTTGATCTTTAGGTTGATCTTATAAGATAATGGCACTCAAAGTTCCCTGTGGGTGAAATACAAGAGATAATACAATTATAATCAAAGGAACATATCACATTTGTGTAGTATAATGAGATTTAAAAATTATTTTCTTGGGGCAGCTAGGTGGCACAGTGGATAATGCACCAGCCCTGGATTCAGGAGGACCTGAGTTCAAATCTGTCCTCAGACACTTGACACTTACTAGCTGTGTGACCCTGGGCAAGTCACTTAACCCTCATTGCCCATAAAAACAAAACAAAACAAAAATAAAAAAATTAAAATGATTTTCTTGTTATCTACTATAACAAGCCACATGCCTGTTAAAGCTCATATGTCTGATGCAGCTGCAATCTCAAGTATTATTTTCGTTTTCAGTTTTTTTTTTTGTTTTTTGGGTTTTTTGGGGGGTGAGGCAATTGAGGTTATCTGACTTGCCCAGGGTCACACAGCTAGTAAGTGTCCAGTGTCTGAGGCCAAATTTGAACTCAAGTCCTCCTGAATCAAGGGACGGTGCTTTATCCACTGTACCTCCTGGCTGCCCCTCAAGTATTATTTTCAAAGACTGACATCTTCTCTAGGTCAGACTTAAGGGTCCATCTTTGTTTATGTAGATGTTATGTATGCGGGTGTTCATTTCCAGAAATGATTAACGTTAATGATATTCATTTTTGGAGTAATTTTAGCTGGGATACTATGTTGATCTTACCTCTTCCATTATCCAACTTTAATTTCATTTTAAATTCAGTTAATCTAGTTCATTTGAAATGTAATTAATTCAATCTGAAATTTAATGCAATGGATAATACTTTCTGCATTCATTTGAAGAAAAGGTCTCTAATGGAGGGCCTCAAGGATCTGACCTCTTCACCATACTAATTCAAAATTATTGTAATTGACATAGGAAATGGAGTAAAGACTTCAGATTTGTAGATGACATGACACTGGAAGGTATGGCTAATTTGATAGGTGGAAAAGTGGGATTTAAAAACATCTCAGCTTGCTTATAATGATGGATTCAATATAATAAATTTATTGGGAAAAATATATAAGGTAAAAGGATCATGGAATGAAAGCTGTAAACGACCTTTGTTCAGTGTTTCAGTCATGTCCAACTCTTCATGACCCCATGCCAATGCTCTCCATGGGTTTTTCTTGGCAAAGTGGTTTGTCCATTTCCCTCTCCAGCAGGTTAAGATAAACAGAGGTTAAATGACTTAGCCACAGTCACACATTCACTAAGTATCTGAGTCCTTACCTGAAGTGATGCCTTTCTGACTCCCAGGCCAGTGATCTATCCACTGAGCAACTAGCTGCCTCTGTAGAGGACCTTAGCAGTCATTTAAGCCATTTTTTGAGAGGTAGAGGTTGCTAATTTAGACCAGTGGTTTCATTAGTGATAGGAAAATCACTGGGTGGAAACTCCCTTCATCAACACTAAATAAAAGGCCAAATCTGTCTTCACAGACTTATCCATCATTACTCAGTATTGCCTCCCCAGTGCCAGGCATACCCTGTATAGACATCACTTTTTCTTAAGCATTGAGACTAATTTTACAAGAGGGTGTTTGTATCATTGGAATCAGACTTAAGTAACTCTTCTATAAAGATATTTAATTTGTTAGTTTTTATTCTTTAATATTGGAACATACCTTTAAAAAATCTATAGGAAATATGGTACAATGGAGAGTGCATTATGTGGGGCAAATACTTTTGATACTATTTGGAAAATATTGATTAAGTCTAAAGGTTCTCTTAAAATTCATTCTTTCTCTCTTTCCTTCCTTCCTTCCTTCCTTCCTTCCTTCCTTCCTTCCTTCCTTCCTTCCTTCCTTCCTTCCTTCCTTCCTTCCTTCCTTCCTTCCTTCCTTCCTTTCTTTCTTTCCTATCATCTATTAGATTTATTAAATATGTCAAACGCATAATACAGATTAGTCTCCATTCACTGGCTATTATTTTATGTATGCTAGTCTTCAGAGGACATCTAGGTCCAACCCCTCATTGCATAAATGAGGAAACTTTAGCCCATAGAGATTAGTAGACTTGATCAAGGTCTTTCAGATTGTAAATATCAAAAGTATTTGTACTAGGGGCAGCTAGATGGCACAGTGGTCAGAGCACCAGCCCTGGATTCAGGAGTACCTGAGTTCAAATCCGGCCTCAGACACTTGACACTTACTAGCTGTGTGACCCTGGGCAAGTCACTTAACCCCCATTGCCTGCAAAAACCCCCCAAAAAACAAAAAAACAAAAAAACAAAGTATTTGTACTGAGTTGCTTTTACTAAAGAGCTACTGTACTCTCCCCTTTGTATTATGCTACTACTATATTTTTGAGGTAGTTTTCAATATTAAAGCATGAAAACTAACAAATTAGAAATCTTTATGGAGGAGTTACTTGAATCTATTTCTAATATGGTGCTCTGTGTTTACAAGCATACTCATGTTTGATGTTAGAGTGCATGGTTCATAGTGCTCAAAAAAGAATGATGTGTATACTAGGTATACTGATTAATCTATTTAAGCAAAGGGATGGAAGGGAGTTAAATGGTTATTCAGGCATTAACTGAACCTCTTATGACTGACAAAATTGGGCTATGAAATACTTGAGAACATGTTTTAATATGAAGGATTCATCACTTTTTCTTTTTGCTCAGATGCAAAATAATGAAACATGCCTTCTATCATACCTCTATCCTTTGATCCTTCTAGCAGGTGTTTACCATCCATCCCTGGAACAAAGTCAGAGGACTGCTTTCTAAGAATGTCTGTGTTTCTATTTTTGAATTCCTAAGTCCTGAATTTGATCAATCATATCCACTCATGTCATTATTCCTCAATATCCCCACTTTCTCATCCCTACAAGGGACAACCACTGGATTGGGGAGGGGGGAGGGAAACAAAAATAAAAAAGCTTCTTGAATCCATTTCTTAGAGATGCACTTTACCCAAGTATTTTTCATTTTTATTTCAGGATTAAAAGCTGAATGTACTAAGTATTGATTATTTGATTATTCTAGTCATGTCTGAAATTCTTCTGTATTTTTTCAAGTTTTTTTTGACAGTAGGTCTCCCCATCTCCCCCAGGATAGAACTGTAATAGCCATTCCTTCACAAGCCTACCCCCAGAATTTATCAGCCCAGATGGTGTTGAACTGCTTCATTTTTTCTGACTTAACTTGCTTTGCCCTTCATTAGGGAACTCAGTATCCCTCCATTGTTAGGGGTTTGTTTGGTATGGACATACGATCAATTTTAACCCTACTATAGCTGAGAACTGCTAAATTTAAGCTGTTAGCCTAACTTCCTCAGTAGCAGAAAATACAGGCATATACCTCCAAGAGACTCTTAGAGATAATTGAATATGATAGAAAGCAATCATTTGTTAGGACAAAACTGAATCTGTATTATGTGATTTTGAGAATAAGTGTTATAGTCTTGAGATAATATGGTGAAAAATACGGTCTCATTCCCTCCAAAGTCGGTCAGATTTTGAACATTTTTCCACTCCATAGTTTATTCATTAAACTTTCTTATGACAGGTATTGAACATCAACAGGCTGGCAACTTGGTGAAGGATTAATTGACCATAGGAATTCATAAACCAAGATCTGAATAAAGAAAGAGGAAGTTTTGAGTTAAAATCTCTTTCTGAAAGGGAAGTTAAAGGAGAAGGAGATCAAAAGAGCCTTTCTTAGGCACCAGTTGGGCTTATTTTTCACACCAGTTAGTGTCATTCCATCTGCGTACAGTGAAAACTGACTTCCCAAAGGCAGCCCTGGTGCTTTTAATACCACTAATCAAGCAACCTTTTCCCCAGTTGTCTGACTCCTCATCGCCATCTCTATTGCTGCTCCCAGATGTTTGGGAAAGGAAAAAAAAAAAAAGAAACTCCTCTACCGCCCCACCTCCCCAGCTCCTTTCACTAAATCTTCACTGTACTCTTGCATATAAAATTTTCTTGCAGTTACAAAGTTTCACTCAAACCATTCCCCAAATTGCATAATGTCCCTATATTCCTCCCAGCTTTTCTTAGGCTAGGAAAAAAAGAATGATACTGCAAGTCCTCACATCCAGACTGGTCCCCTCTCCCACTCTAAAAATAAGTATATATTTGGGGATGGAGGGAGAATCTGGCCATCTGTCCCAAAATATTGTTACAAGAAGCTTAAGGCAACAGTAGTGGGCTCTTCCAATTTTTGTGCTATCTTGAATAATAAAGAGCTAGTAAGTATTGGTTTTATTTGTTATTTGGTCCTATTTGGCCCTGTGATTTCACTGGTGAAGAGAAATCCTGGCATGACTACTCCTTCCAAAGATTCATAATAGCAACTTACCCAAATTACCTTTTTTTTTTTTTTGTGAGGCCATTGGGGTTAAGTGAATTACCCAGGATCACACACCAACTTACCTTTTTAGAGAGTTGTCTGGGGGACACAAAGACATTAATTGGCTTACCCATGGTCCACCTGGCTGCCATGGCTAAGAAGCAGGATTTTGACCTAGAGCTTCCTGAATCATTTTCTTTTTCTCCCTCTGTACTCTCTCATTTGGGAATTTCATGATCCCCTATGACTTCAATTATCAACTCTATTTAAATGATTCCCATATCTTTATATGCACTCCTAATTTCTCTCTTTTGGGTAAATCTCATATTAATAATTGCCTTTTGAATATCTCAAACTTGATATCCATGGGATACCTCACTCCTAGACTATTTGAACAGCCCTTTTCCAAGTCTCTGAGTAGCAATTTTCCGCCCTCTCTAATCCATCCTCCAGTCTGTTGCCAAAATGATATTTTTAAAGTGTAGATCTGACCATATCATACTTCCTACTCAATAAAAGTCAGTGGCTCCAAGTACCATTAGCAGCAAAGATAAAATGCTTCTTGACTTTTGTTAAGGGCTAAAATTCTAGCTAAACTGTCTAAAATATCTAATGAGTGGTCGCCAATAAATTATAAGCTTTAGCAAGAGTTAGACTTTTAAGCGTTTATTAAGGAGAATAAGAATTTGGTAAAGAGAGAGAGAGAGAAAGGCCTAGATTCCTATCTATTAAAGGGAGAGCACATTTTTAGCTCCGCTCTCCACCAGAGTCCAAAGGAAAGAGCCCGAGACTGAGCGCCAGTCTCTTCCTTCCTCCTCCCGCTCGCCCGTGTCACTTCCTCCCACCAAAGGAAAGACTCCTGGTCTTGCCCTCAAAGACCTTCACTTCATGGGTGGAACTCTTCTACAGTAAGTCTCCAGCAGGTGGCGTCATTCCAATCGTTACACTTTGAAGCCCTTAAAAACTTGGGCCTTCCTAACTTACCAATCTTTTAAGTTTTGCCCCTCTCCATATACTCTTTGAGAGTGACACTGGCCTTCTTGCTGTCTCTCAAGCCTGGAATCCTCTCTCCCTCTTCACCTTTGCCTTTTTACTTTCCTAGTTTCCTTCAAAATTCTGCTGAAATCCTACCTGCTGTTGGAGACCTTTTCTTCTTCCTCCCCTGCCTCCCCTCAAATGCTAGTATCTTTCTTTGAAGGTTATCTTCCATTTTCACTCTAAATATCTTATACAGAGAGTTTGGGGAATGTTGTTTTCCATATTGGACTGAGCTTCTTGAGGATAAGGACCATAATCCGATCTCTTTCTCTCTGTCTCTGTCTCTGTTTCTGTCTCTCTCTGTCTCTCTCTCTCTCTCTCTCTCTCATAGTAAATACCTAATAAATCCTTGTTGACTGATTCCAAGGACTGATTCCTTTGTCCACTATGCTATCCTGCCCCTCACTATTGATTGTCTGTGTGTGTGTGTGTGTGTGTGAGTATTTTGGTCCAGTTTTCCCAGCAGTATTTTTTAAACCAAATAGTGAGTCTTAACTCCAGTAGTTGGGGTCTTAGTATACATTGGTTTTGATGTTCTCATTAATTAATAACTGTTAGTTAATTAATCTACCTATTTACTTATTTGTTCACTTGTTTATATATTTACTTTTATATTTATTTATCCATCCATCAATTTATTTATTCATTTCTTCATTTATTTGGTTTAAACTTGTGATTTCATCAATTTGTGGAGCTCTCTGTTGAAACAGATAAGAATGTATTTTTAACTTTCAGTGATTGCCGGAGACACTTCAGAGGTCCAAAGATTTGTCTAGGATTGTCCAGGAAGTATGTGTGAGAGACAAGACTGTAGCCTGTAGCCTATAACCCACATTTTCTATTGTGCCACCCAACTTCTCACTAGTGAGGATCATCTGAAATTCACCCAGTGCTTTACTTCCCTTATTTTCTTGCTTAGATTTCTTTTCTTTCCACCATATAGAAAAAACAACATGTGCTTTCTCATATTTTTAAATAACCCTAATTTTTTTTTTATCACTGTTTTGGGTTTGTGTTAACCTGAATGTTCATGAATACTGCCTGCATCACGGCTTCTAATCCTTGAAATGAGGAATATTAGGCATTTGGAAATATTTTGATTTCAGGAAATTGGTGGCTTCATCTAATTCAGACATCCCATGTTGCTGTGAAATCTTTGACTCAGATATTCCAGGAAACTGTGGAAAGTACCAGCAAACAAGGGGGGAGGGGGTAGAGCAAATGTGTTGTTTCCCTTCTCCTGAGCCTCTCCTTTGCAACTCCAATCACCCTCTCGTGCCTAATTATCTTTAACAGTGGGAGTTTGTATATTATTATTTTTGCCTTCCTTGAAACATGCTGAGTCAAAAATGAACATTCAATCAGTTACTCTATTTGAAGTAATAATACGTCTGCATAGCGCTTTACAGTTAGTAAAGCAATAGTGGGCCATAATGGAAAGAACAATGAATTTGGGGTCAGAAGACAAATTCCAAGCCTGTTCCTTCTCCTTACTAAGGTTTGGGTGAAGGATAATTCATTCAATTCAGTGGGTCTCAGTTTCTTCATCTATAAGGAGATTGGATTATGTGAATTATAAGGTTTTGTCTCAATATAAATTTATGATAGTATACCCATGTTTAACATACCTTACATTTTAAAAGTTATATAAGCATTTTGGTTTAAAAAACTAAAATAATTTGTATTTAAATATATACAAAGAATCCTTTACATGTGAAATTTAGAAAATAAAAAAAATTCCCCTAAAATAGTTTGGTCAAGATTCCTGTAACAGCAATTTGGGACAAATAGATGTTCTCCCACTTCCCCAAATGCACATGCACACAAAATTTGTAGAGTTGGAGGGATTTAAATGAACTCTCTTTTAGAATTCTAGGACTTCCAGTATCAGATTTTCTTTCCTAGGCTTCCTCTCCCCCCCCCCCAAAAAATGGAGAACTCTAGGAATGTTTTACAATTTAGTCCTCTCTGGGTTGTGGCTTTTACCCAGTTCTCCAAACACTTGTTCTCCAGTTGCTGGAATTATTACTGACATCTAAGTGGTTCAGTGGATAGATCCCCAAGCCTAAAGTCAGAAAGATTCATCTTCCTCAGTTCAAATCTGCCCTCAGACACTTACTAGCTGAGTGACCCTGGACAAGTCACTTAACCCTGTTCATATCAGTTCCTTATCTGTAAAGTAGGCTGGAGAAGGAAATGGCTAACCATTCCAATATTTTTGCCAAGAAAACCCTAAATGGAGTTATTTAGCATCAGACCAAAGTGAAAAATGACTGAATAACAAACAAACAAACAAAAAAAACCAGCCAAACACTGAGGAACTGAGAACCTAAAGGGTCCTCCCCACCCTAAATCCCACCAGCAGAATTCATGACAAGTCTCTCAGCCTCCTGACTTTGAGTTTACTTTGCCATAAGTCATGACGATAATATCCAGAGAAGATGAGCCCAGACATCCCTTTAAACTCTAAATCTATGATCCCATCGCTCCAAATCCATGCTCAGGTCCAGACACAGCAGGCATTGTAATTCTGATTTAATGGCCAAAGAAACTGAAGCTTAGAGGAAAGGAAGAGACTTCCCCGTAGATACATAAACTTCATCAAAGTTAAGCCTTGAATGTCAGTCTTCAGACACCAGTTCTGTATTTTTTTTTGTACTTTAATACTTCTCATTATATAAAAATCATTTTAAAGAAATAATTCATTTCATACTGTCTATGACTATTTAGTACACACAAGTAGGAGGATTATTTTTTTTTTTTTTTTAAGTGAGGCAATTGGGGTTAAGTGACTTGCCCAGGGTCACACAGCTAGTAAGTGTTAAGTGTCTGAGGCCGGATTTGAACTCAGGTACTCCTGACTCCAGGGCCGGTGCTCTATCCACTGTGCCACCTAGCTGCCCCAGGAGGATTATTTCTAAAATGTCTAGAGCTACTTCCTGGTTTAAAGACAGCAGTCCATATATTGCTATAGAACTTGATGGCCTGAAGGCAGCTAGATGGCTCATTGGAGAGGGTACTGGGGCTGGAGTCAAAGAGATCTGAATTTGAATCTGGCCTTATGTACTTCTGATCAATGTGACCCCTGCACAAGTGACTTGACCTGGTTGTCTTCATGTCCTTATCCATACAATGGGCATAATAATAACCTCTCCCAAAATTGTTGTGAGGCTCAAACAAGAAAAAAATTGTAAAGTCCTCTTCAAACCTTAAAGCACTATATACATGCTATTGATCGGGAACACTCCAAATGAAAAGCAAGATGAAATTTTAAAATAAATAAATAAATGGCAGGGACTTTTCATTATTTTATCAGCCTTCTACACTTGTCTGGCCCACAGTACACAGATGAAGGGATATATAAAGCAGCTGGACTTGGAGTCTCAAAGAGCTGCCTCAGGCATTTACAAGGCAAGTCCCTGCATCTACATGAGCTTTGATTTCTTCGTTTACCACAAATGGATGCATCCTCTGAAAGATCATGAACCATCAGTCAGTAGCAACCTATAGAATGCCTCTGTGTGTGTGTGTGTGTGTGTGTGTGTGTGTGTGTGTGTGTGTGTTTGTTCAAGGGGGAGAAGAAGGGGTTTTCAAGGCTGTCTGTACTTAGCTGAAAAGTGTCATCCCACTTATGTAGACTGTAATAAGAGGGGGCTACACTAACACAACATCTCTGGCATACTCAAGTATTCTGGTTACATAAGTTACTTGAGAAATGGGTTATCTCTGGGGCAGCTAGGTGGCACAGTAGATAGAGCACCAGCCCTGGATTCAGGAGGATCTGAGTTCAAGTCCGGCCTTAGACACTTGATACTTACTAGCTGTGTGACCCTGGGCAAGTCACTTAACCCCAACTGCCTCACTAAAAAAAAAAAAAAAGAAATGGGTCATCTCTTAGGACTATATTACAGGACCCAGATTAAACTAATGGTGTGAGCTCCCACTTGCCAACAGCCCCAATGGCAATAAAACAAAACAAATGCAAACACAAAATTGAGCCATATCTTCTCTTTTAGAGCAGCTCCTATGAATGATTTTTGTTTTCTCTTTCTCTCTCAAAGGCCAATTTCAGTTAGGATCCATTAGGTCAATTAGGGTCTAAATGGTACAACTTAAGTAACCCAATAAGGCATCCTGATCCTTGGAGAATTTTAAATTGTCCTTTACAATCATCTAATTTAAAAGAGTTGTCTGAATTCTGAAACTTATTTGCCCTGGGGAAAGTCCATTCATAATTATGAAAGATTACAGAAGAGAAAGGGGGTTCCCTTCATTAAGATGAATATATATATATATATATATAGGTGCAGCTAGATGGTACAGTGGATAAAGCACTGGCCCTGGATTCAAGAGTACCTGAGTTCAAATCCAGCCTGAGACACTTGACACTTACAAGCTGTGTGACCCTGGGAAAGTCACTTAACCCTCATTGCCCCGCAAAAAAAAAAAAAAGATGAATATATATAGAATGAGAAGTATTTGCGTAGCAATGAAGGAATGGGAAGCTAGCTCCTGGTGGTATGCATAGACAAGAGAGGGAGGGAGGGAGGGAGGAGGAGAGAGAGAGAGAGGGAGGAGGAGGAGGAGGAGGAGGAGGAGGAGGAGGAGGAGGAGGAGGGGGGAAGGGGGACTGGAAGGGGGAAGAGGAGGAGGGGGATGAAGAGAGGGAAGGAGAGGGAGCCTGTGTTTATTTTTTGGTGGATGGGTTTGCTGTCACCAATATAACAGTAATCTGGGAATTTTTGAAAAAAAGAAATAACTATAAAACAGGCATTATTTATCTTTAAAGTGAGAATAACAAGAACATTCCTTTATGCAAAGGTGACTTTGTCCTCCTAGCATCCAAACTGAAGATTAAAAGCAGATAACTTCAAAAGGAAAGTAGACATTGTCCAAGTTTAGACCCAGGAATAAAATACATTTGTGGATTTTTTTCCAGTTTGGCCCTTAATTCCTTCCTGAGATAATACTGAGATTATTGGAAACATTAGCAATATGCTAAAAACATATCTCAATTCACATTAATATAAAGGTCAAGGTTTCAATTTGGATGGATTTTATAATATCTTAGATAATTGGATCCTTTAACTTTTAAAAAAATAGTCAGATGGGAGGAAGAGAATTGAAGAAGTGGAATATTTCTTTAAAAGTGAAAGACAATAGCTGTTCCAAAGCTTTGCATTATTTTAAGAGAATAGTATTTCCCAAGTACACTCAGTACTCCCCTTTTTGTTTTTGTTACTGTCAAAATTGTCTTCTGGTATTCAGAATTGTCTATCCCACCTCCACAGCTTTACACAATTCTAGAATTGTTCCATAGCTGGAATGCCATATAGTCTTTTTTAAACCTCAGCCTTGTAAAGTCCCAAGTTTCTTTTAAAGCACAGCTAAGTTTCCACTTCCTACACAAGGAAGATCTTATTCACATAATCCAATTCTCCTCCCTCACCCCCATACATTGGCAGTCTCTCCCTCTTACAATTTGTGTGTGTGTGTGTAGTGTACTGTAAAAATCTAAGTGTGGGTTCTAATTTGTCCCCCCCCCCAGTTTTGGGGAGAAACTGGATAAAATCACTGATAAATGAGTTTAGGTTTTTAAAGGTTTATTAAAAGATATAAGATAGTAAAGAAAGAGAAAGCTTGAGAACAGATTTCTTATAGCATGGAAATCCTAGCCTTCCTAAACCTCCCGCTTCTGAAGTCCTCTGCCACCATGCCGATGTCTCACACCAAAGAATGATGCCACTTGCTGGAGACTTACTGTAGGAAAGCTCCACTATGAGGAGAAGGTGTCTGAGGGCAAGACATGAGGCCTTTCTTTGGCATCAGAAAGTGAGGTTTGCTCGTGGGAGGAAGCGGGGGCGAGGCTGGCTCTCTTGCTCTTTTTCATCAGGACTCTCATGGAGAGTGGAGCTAAAATATGCTCTCCCTTTGATAGAAAGATGAATCTAGGGCTTTCTCTCTTCACCAAATTCCTATTCTCCTTAATAAAAGCTTAAAAGTCTAAACTCTTGCTAAAGCTTATAATTTATTGCCAACTACTCATTACATATTTTAGACAGAATAGCTAGAATTTTAGCCCCTTACTATATATACACACATATATGTGTATGTATTTATATATAGATAGATAGATAGATATAGATATATAGATATATAGCCAGTGTTCTATCCACTGCACCACCTAGCGGCCCCAATTTCTGTATATTTTGCATTGGCTAACAACCTTGACCCTCAAGAGCAGAGCCTTATCATTTCCTCTCCTCCTTTGTTTCTCTAGCACCTAGCATAGAGCTATTTTTATACCATCTTCATCTCCCATCCAACCCCCAAAAGAAAAAAGAAAAGAAAATATTTTGGGTCAAAAGGAGGCATTCAACTCTGGGGTTTGATGTAGTCCAATCCTCATATTCAATGGTCTCAAATTGATTCCCCTATTCATAAACTCTGTTTTGAAATCACTTTGCAGGACACTACTTTTGTATATTTTGTCTGCTCTTGCCTTACCATCCCCTCTTTTCTTTCTTTCTTTCTTTCTTCCTTTCTTCCTTCCTTCCTTCCTTCCTTCCTTTCTTTCTTTCTTTCTTTCTTTCTTTCTTTCTTTCTTTCTTTCTTTCTTTCTTTCTTTCTTTCTTTCTTTCTTTCTTTCTTCCTTCCTTCCTTCCTTCCTTCCTTCCTTCCTTCCTTCCTTCCTTCCTTCCTTCCTTCCTTCCTTCCTTCCTTCCTTCCTTCCTTCCTTCCTTCCTTCCTTCCTTCCTTCCTTCCTTCCTTCCTTCCTTCCTTCCTTTCTTTCTTTCTTTCTTTCTTTCTTTCTTTCTTTCTTTCTTTCTTCTTTCTTTCTTTCTTTCTTTTTGTATCCCTGGTGGCTAGCACCGTGCTTTGTCCCATCAAAAAAGAAAGAGAGACTAGAGCTTTGTACAGTGCTTGATATGTAGTAGGTTTGTCATCCTATTCAGATCACATCGTTACCAGACCAGTCACACTGCTTAAATGCTACAGATAAAGATAGCCAGAGTATCTAACATGAATCCAAAGAATAATTGCCAGGATTTTTGGAATGCCATTTTGTTCCATATATGTGAATGGTGTTTTGTCTTTAATTCTGGGAGTTCATTTCAGGGGAAAACAAACAAAAAAAACAATGAAGTCACACAATCTAAATCTGGTCCTATAAGACTGGGGAAATCATGGCTCCGTGATTAAACTGTGTCAGCAACATTAAGCAAATGTATTAAGGACCTGACGCATGACAGGTGGGGTGTAAGACACTGGGAAGGCAGGATAATATCTATACAGAAAGTCATCTACAAAATACGTGGAAAGCCAATGCAACTTAATCTAAGGATAGATAGAAAGGGCACTAACTACTAGGGGAGTTAGGGAAGGTGGCACTTGAACTCGGCCTTAAAGTAAGCTAAGAATTTTAAGATGGGGAGGTTATGATAAAACACTTCCCCCAAATGGGGCATAGTCTGTGCAAATGCGTGGGGACAAATCAAGGAATAGTATGCACAGGGAACTGCCAATAGACAGAGGACCATTTTGCTGGAATGTGGAGTGTCTGAAGGGAGGGAACACAGAATATTCCTGATAGCCAGTTAGTGAAGGGATGTCTATGCTACTTGAATATGAGACACTTAGGTGGTGTAGTAGATGGGGAGAAAAGGAAATAAGCATTTATGTAGTGTTTACTATGTTCCAGACACTGGGCTGAGTATTTTTTTAATATTATCTCATTTAATCTTCATAACAATGCTGGCAGATAAATTCTGTGATTATCCCCATTTTACAATTGAGAAAACTGAGGCAGAGGTTAAGTGACTTGACCAGGGTCATACAGCTAGTAAGTATCTGAGGCTGGATTTGAAGTCAGGTTTTCCTGACTCCAGGCTCAGTGTTCTATCCCCTGTACCACCAGCTGCCTCATAGACAGTCAAACTTATAGTCAGGATGGATTTGAGTTGAATCTTGCCTAAGTCACTTACTAGCTCTGTGTTGCAAACAAGTCCCTCATCTGTCAAATGGGAATAATAATAACATCTATATTACAGTTGTTGACCATATCAAATGAGAGAACATATGGGTCATGCTTTGCAAACATTAAACCAGTTAGCTGAAGTACTTGTGTTTTACACTAGAGGAGAAAGGAAGCCGCTGGAATTTCTTGAGCTTGAGACTGACATGGCCAGATGTGTGCTGTAAGTATATCTAGTTGGTTAACTGAAATGGAAAACAGAGTGATAAAGTTAGGGAGATTTATCTGGAGGCCGGGCTGCCTTTAATACATGCTTTAGTTCATTCTATTTTTCTGCCTTACAGTAGTGTCCAATCAGTCATTTTGGATAAAAAGGATAAAGCTTAAGCAACCCAATATCTTTATCAAGGGCATTTAGTTCCCTTCAGAACTCTGCTCAAGTACCTCAGTGTTCCCACAGTATTTCCTAAACCCATAAGAATTTTTTTTGGTTTTTGTTTTTTTAGTGAGGCAATTGGGGTTCAGTGACTTGCCTAGGGTCACACAGCTAGTAAGTGTTAAGTGTCTGAGGCCGGATTTGAACTCAGGTACTCCTGACTCCAGGGCCGGTGCTCTTATCCACTGCGCCACCTAGCTGCCCCCAACCCATAAGAATTTAATGCTTCCCTCTCAAAGGATGACTTTGTGTGTGTTTTGTATACACTGATTGACTTACAGAAAGAAAAAAAAAGTAAGCTCTGTGAGGGTAGGCACTGTAACAATAAAACAATCATGCCTTTTCATCCCCAACACCTAGAACTATACCAGAACTATCATAGAAGCCTAATAAATGTGCTCTGATTACTTGCTTTTTTTTTGGGGGGGGGAGAAAGAAAAAAAACATAGGACATTGTATATGCCTTGTTCCTACTTTTCAAAATAGAAAAAACAAAAACATGAAACTGACCTTCCTCGACTGCTAATCAGTAGCTTGTGCATGCATGCAGTCCTAAATAATAGAGCTTTCCCTGCCAGGCACTTCAAGCAGCCTTTGCAAAAAATCCAGTAACTTGCCCCTGAGTGTCATCAATATAAAAGCGGCATTGTGGTTACCGCGGCAGGAAATCCTTTTGTGTGAGCCCACTTGCAGCATGTTTGTGCCACTGCTTGGCCAATTGGAAATGTTTTGCTTGTAGATGATTAAGGGCGAGCCATTGAATGTCTTTTTCTCAGGAGAATTCATCACATTCCACTGATGATAAATTTATCTGAATAAAAAATCCTTATTAAGTAATTTTCACTCTGGCCTTTATTTATATTTTTTCCTTTGCCTAAGCTGTAGAGAGACTAAAAATTACACAAGAAAGTCAGAGCACAAAAAGTGAGCGCCCTGGAGCTAGTTTTTTTTCTTTTTTTCTTTTTTTCCTTTTTTTGAGGAGAACATTGCTTCCAGGAAGGAGGAAGGAAAAAAAATAGGAAAAAAATGCAAGAGAAAGGAGCAGATGAAAGGGGAAAATAGATGGAAAGAACAACAGAGTCGAGCAAAAGAACTGAGAAGAGTTACGGAGGATGGAAGGAATAGGTCAATTCTTTACCTCGTTAGGACTTGGTTTTTCATCTCCTTTGCTCTTTTCTCCTTTTCTTTGTTGTTTGAGAGGTATCATTTAACTGTTTAACTGACAGTCATATTTTGATAAATAAATTTCTCCATGTTTAACTAAAGCCACTTAAAATTCCCTTCCAGTACTGCCTTTTAGATGCATGGCCTAATCCCACAGATTTGGTGTAAGATTAGAGAGTGGTTGAAAACAGCATACCTGCTGTTAGAAAATTAATTTTCTCCATAGCTTATTAAAGGCTGGAAAAGAATATCTTGCTGGTTATTCACCTATGAACTTACTGGTGCACAGTACCAATATGCTAGTTCTTGGGGGCTTTTTAAAGGTTCCTGTGACTTCTCTTATGCTGCCAGGTTGCTAATGTTGTGACATACCCCTAGGTTTTTTTTTTAATAATAAAAATTTTTATTTATAGTTTTGAGTTTCAAATTTTATCCCTCCTTCCTTCCCTCCTCTCCCCCCTCCCTGAGGTGATATGCAATCAGATAGGGGTTATACATGTGCAATTATGTAAAACATTTCCATATTAGTCATTTTGTACAAGAAAACTTGAATATATTTTTTAAAAATTTAAAGTGAAAAATAGCATGCATCAGTCTGTATTCAGTCAATATTGGCTCTTTCTTTGGAGGTGGATAGTATGTTTCATCATTAGTCCTTGTATTGCTGAGAATAGTTAAGTCCTTCATTAAATAATATTGCTGTCACTGTGTACAATGTTCTCTTCATTCTGCTCACTTCACTATATATCAGTTCATACAAATCTTTCCAGGCCTTTCTGAAATCATTCTGCTTGTCATTTCTTATAGCACAATGATATTCCATCACCATTATATACCACAACTTGTTTAGCCATTCACCAGTTGATAGGCATTTTTTTTTTAGTGAGGCAATTGGGGTCAAGTGACTTGCCCAGGGTCACACAGCTAGTAAGTGTTAAGTGTCTGAGGCCGGATTTGAACTCAGGTACTCTTGACTCCAGGGCCAGTGCTCTATCCACTGTGCCACCTAGCTGCCCGATAGGCATTTTTTGATTTCCAATTCTTAGCCATCACAAAAAAGAACTGCCATAAATATTTTTGGTGCAAATAGCTCGTTCTTTTTTTTTCTCTTTTTGGGGATGTCTTTGGGATATACACCTATCAGTGGTATTGTTGGGTCAAAGGGTATGCACAGTTCTATACTCGAAGGAAAGGATGAGAAACAAATCTTTGAGTACTGGAAAGCAGTCAGAACCCATGAAGGAAGGAAGGAAGGAAGGAAGGAAGGAAGGAAGGAAGGAATTTTAAAAATCAGTTATAAATGCTTACTATGTGTCAGACAGTATAGATATATTGACAGAGCACACGTTTAATAATTTCAAAGTAAATTTAGAGGCAAATAATCATATTCAACAACCCACCCCTTGCCATTACTAGTCTGCATGTATACCACAATGCACAATACACAATGTATACTGCAATGTGCAGCATAGATATCATAGATGGCAACTTCACTGCTAGTGCATTTTGGCCACTGTAAGTATTAGTTTCCTTATCCCTTGTTCCTTTTCTAAATGGAGAGGAAACCATCAAACTGTTTCTCATTTCCTGTTTCTCATTGTCATCATCAACATTAAAGTACACATCAGTTTTGGAGGTAACTTTTTTCTTAATGGCATAAAATTTGCAGAGGAGCAGGTCTCCCAGATACTAGTTCATTATACACTGGTAGATGGTGTGGTTCTTACAGATGCAGTGTGACATAGTGGGTAGAGAGTGTTAAAAAGACCTGTGTTCCTATGCTCCTTCTGTCACACAATGGTGGCATTATCCTAGGCAAATCACCTCACCCCTCAGTGTCCCCAAGAAATTCTATTCAACTCCAATTTGCAGAGTACATTTGGACTTCAACTTGTAGAGAGAGTTTCATGATCTCTTATGCCAATGAGATCATGGATAAAGTCTAAAAAAATGAGTTCACATAACTGATTCAATTGAATGCAGCAAACATTAATTAGGTCCCTACTGCTTTCCAGGCACTGAAGACTACTTACATATCTCTTCCATGCCCCAATCAGTTTTTAACCTTGAGCCTTTCAGCTTAGGTTTATGGCATTTGAGATGTGTGGTGAACAGTAGATAAGACATTGACCCTGGAGTTCAAATTGTGCCTCAGACACTTGACAGATACCAGTTGTGTGCCCCTGGATAAATCATTTAACCTTAATTCCCTCAAACATCAGGGCCATCTCCAGTGTATATATATATATATATATATATATATAGCCAATGGACCCTGCTGGCTCTGGAGGAGAGAGTGAGGTCACTGCAACTCATGACATCACCTCCTGATGTCATGGTCCTCTTCGAGAACATAAGACACACAACGACTATGGCATCTGAGAGGTTCTTCTCATTTCAAAGACCCTGTTCATAGTAAGTTCCTCTTTGACCACCAGTTTTTCTCAATTCTGCATGTACAATTGCTTTCTCAATCCCCACCAGGTGATTAAGGTCCTACATTTCTATGCAAAGAGGAAGGGGTTGCAGAGCAAGATGGGTTCTACATTTGTATCAATTTCATTACTAAGGCAAATCCATATCTACCCTAGAACAGAGAGCCCCCCAGCCCTTCCTCTTTCCCATTCATTCCTTTTTTTTGGCAAGGCAATGGGGGTTAAGTGACTTTCCCAGGGTCACACAGCTAGTAAGTATCAAGTGTCTGAGGCCGGATTTGAACTCAGGGCTGAATCCAGGGCTGGTGCTCTATCCACTGTGCCACCTAGCTGCCCCCCCCATTCATTCTTGATAAGGGTTATTGTTTCCTACCTCACTGAGAAGTTTGAAGTCATCTTTAGCAGTCTCCCTCATGTTTAATCATCTGCACATCAAAATCTTTCTCTATCTCTACAATCCCCTTCTTTTGTTTCTGTCTTTCAGAGGAAATTTTCCTTCTGAGTCAAAGAATAATTCTCCATTTATTTTTTGGATTCCATCCATTGCTTGTACTTCTGGATTTTTGACCTATTAATTACCCTCTCAGTATCATCAAACTCTGTTTCTCTATTGGTTCTTTACCTCCTTCCTTACAAACATCCTCAAGTACTTCTATCATTAAAAACAACAACGACAAAAACAACCCTTGACTTTGCCATCCTCTCAAGCTCCTCCTTAACTCACTACTAATAGCCCTTCCTCTGTCTTCCACACAGCTATCAAAATATTCATTCTAAGGTAAAGTTCTAATTATGGCATTACTCCACTCAAAAATCTTCAGGGGCTCACTACTGTCTCTGAGAAAAAGTAAAAACTCTTCAGCCTTTTACATAAGCTTTCCACAGTCCAACTCCATCTTCCCTTCCCTTTCTGCCCTTTTTTACTCTCCTATGATTCTCTTCATGTACTCTACATTCTAAGCAAACCATACTCAGTTCTTCTCTGACCCTGAAATTCCGTTAGCCTTCCTGCATTCAAACAAGGCATCTTCCATTCATGTACTGACTTCCCTTCTTATCTGTGCCTATAAATCTTTGCTTCACTACAGAATCTTTTCTTACATAAAAAGTTCAGCTCAGATGGCATTTCCTCAGTGTAACGTTTACCAATCCTCCTACCTGCTCTCTCTAGTAGACTTTAAGCTCATTGAGAGTCAGTCAGAACTTTCATTTTTTATCATTATATTACCTATACCTAAACAAGTACCTTACATATGGCCTAATGGTTGCCTCACGGTGTTTTCTTTTATTAGTAGATCATCCCATTATAGGTGGGTCTATATTATAATACTTCTTGATGAGCGATAACAGCTCATATCACCATCATGGACACAGATGCCACAGAGGTAACACTTTCTCTATAGGATGAGATCAGTCACTTTGGGTCTTTTAATAAAGCATCTATTCCTGGTCACCTGGCTACTATGGGAAGAGCAGACCACTTCTTATATTCCAACTTTTAGTACTAAGTAAGCATGCTGGAGGCATAGCTGTTATCCAGATGATTTTACCTTCATAGGATTCAGTGGTTGTCTGACTCAGTGACATCATTTGGGGTTTTCTTGGCAAAGATACTGGAGTATCTGGTTTGCCATTTCCTTCTATAGGTCATTGTATAGATGAGGAAACTGAGGCAAAGGGGATTGAGTGACTTACCCAGGGTCACACAGCTGGTAAATGTCTGAAGCCAGACTTAAACTGAGCGAGATGAGTCTTCCTGTCTCCAATCCCAGCACTGTAGCATGTAGCTGCCCCAATAGGGTAATGAAGGTCTATCAATGCACCTAGTTCCTGGCAGGTACTCTAAGAACCAATTGAATGGTTTCATCTAGTGCTGGTTAACATTTCTGCATACTAATTCATCTGGCTTCACTGAAGTTATCTAGTAGAAATGCAGGTGCAAAGTTGATTTCATTTATTTATTTTTGTACATTGTTCCTCTCCCCAGTTGAATGTAATCTCCCTGCAGGGCAGGTACTTTTGATATGTTTTTGTATCCCTAGCAGCTAGAACATAGAGATTGCTTAGGGATCATGCCTGAAGTTGTCAATTGACAGTATTTTTAAAATTTATTATAATTTCTCTTTTTTGTACAAATGTCCTTCAAGTACTAATAATTACAAACAGACCACATAATTTTACTTTGGAATAAAAATTATCACCCTTCTATTTTATTTTCTTTGACTTATGAACAGAAGTAAAATGCACTCCTAGGTATTTTTAAAGTTCAATCCTTCTTTAATAAATGATCGTTGAATTCAATGAAAGAGGACAGGATCCTTCACTGAAGCAATAGCTGAAGCAATTCATTCTTTGTTCATATGAGCTTGATGTATTCCACAAAGGAACCCCCTTTTTTCTCTGGGGTTCCCAAGTTTATTGGAAAGAAGACAAAAGTAAATATTAACCAGCTCCTCTTGGCTTCATTCACTGCCTAAAGGAATAGTTAGCATGTATTTCTTTCTTGGAGATTGAGGACCTAGTGTAGAGTTCACTCTAAATACAAAAGAAAAATAGGGTTACAGGTATTATTCTTGATAGATATTAGGGGACATTCTACTCTTAGAAACACTGGGAAATTGGATTTTTGGATAAGGTTTGCCTTTAACAAAACAGAGGACCTTTTTTGTTTTAATTTTTATTTTATACAATTATTATTATCATTTTTATCACCAATTTCCACCCTCTGAACTATCTCTAGTAATAGAGATATTTAGTTAAGCAAATAAAGCATCCATCTACCATATCTATCAGTAGATAGAATTCTTCACACCCACTGTATAACAACTTTGTATCAAGGGAAACATCATCATTTTCCTGGAATTGATTTGATATTACCTAAGCTTCACAGTGAATAGCAGGATACAAGAGGGCAAAGGAGAATAAAATGGGGAAACCTATTTTACGACAAGATGGTAAACTTCTTGGCTATATAGGAAATTTTCTTTTGGTCTTTCTATCTTCAGTAGCTATCATAATGCCTGTCATTAAATGCTTAATAAATGTTTGTTGACTGGTATAAAGGCAGTATAATTTGAGGGCAAGTTGTTGATATATGTGAGGTAATCAGAGTTAATAAAGGTCTATTGGATTGAATTGAATAAATTTATGGGAACAATTTATAGTCAAAATGGATCACATTTTTCAACCTTCCTCTCCCCTCTCTCCACAATCCTCTCTCCTATTACACATTTTTAAACTTCCCTCATTTAATAGATGTTCCTTAAAGAGGTGGTAGACCTATGATTTTATCTGGATAGGGCTTTCCAGTGTGGTTATTGGAAATATGAATAGTTTATAACTCAGAATCTTATAAATTTCCCTTGGGACATCAAAAAGTTAAGTGTCTTGCCCAAGGTCACAAAGCCGTTACATATCAAAGGCTAGATTTGAATCCATATCTTCCTGATTCTTTGTCTAGCTTTAGTCATTACACCCACACTAGCTCTGCCACAATACATCTTTTTTTTTTCACAATACATCTTTTTAAAGCACAATATTTCTTTCTTTCTTTCTTTCCTTCTTTCTTTTTTTTTTTTTGGTGGGGCAATGAGGGTTAAGTGACTTGCCCAGGGTCATACAGCTAGTGTCAAGTGTCTGAGGCTGGATTTGAACTCAGATCCTCCTGAATCCAGGGCCAGTGCTTTATCTAGTGTAACACCTAGCTGCCGTCAATATTTAAATTATTAAAAGAGATTGTGTGGCATGATAACCAGAGTGCCAATTTCAGGGTTAGGAATATTTGGGTTGAATTCTGACCACTGAAACATACCAGCTATGTTAACTTGGATGAGTCCTATAACTTCTCACTAATTCAGACAGCTCTCTAAGGTTCTAAATTGGAGAATAATTGACTGGTATAAAGTTTTCTCACAAGAAGTTCCCTCTACAGATGAAATCACAGGTACAGTACAAAATGAACAGAAAACAAAACTGTTAAGTAAAATTTCAATTCTATAGACTAAACCTGATATTTTTCATAAACATTCCCACACAAAAGCCAGGCTTCATCTGTGCTATCTTTAACTTCCTCTTCTCCAAGTTGGTTTCCCCTCCCCCATATACACTCATATACGATTTAGAGTCCAGAAATTAGGCTTCTGTTTATCCTTTTAAAGGTGAGAATTTTCAAAGGGGAAATCCTCTGTTTGTTGAAGCAACTGTAACTGAAATTAGAAGTGCGACCTCCCACATCTTTTACTTTCTGCATTTGGAAAGTTGCCAGGAATGTTTTCCCTGGTGCCATTGTTCAACATTATATATTAGTCATCTTCTAGATGACTGGTATTTTCAAGGCTTATGTGACTAAGGACCCAAACCATTTATCAATTTTATTTTCCCCCTAGAAGTTTTAAATTATCTGCACTGGAAGATCCCTTTATTAATTTTTACAAAAGAGACCACTGGGGTGGCTAGGTGGCGAAGTGGATAGAGCACCAGCCCTGGAGTCAGGAGTATCTGAGTTCAAATCAGGCCTCAGAGGCTTAACAATTACTAGCTGTGTGACCCTGGGCAAGTCACTTAACCCCAATTGCCTCACTAAAAAAAACAAAAACAAAACAAACAAACAAACAAAAAAAAACAAAAGGGACCACTCCTGTACTGGAATTTGACAGGGGCTACAAAGTTCCATGGCACCAGGGAATATCTGTTTAGAGGAAAGACAGACAGAAAAGTGCTGTTTCATCCTATTTGCAAATAATAGTAAAACCATGGGAGGAAATAGGTGGTGGGTTCTGTTGTATGTATGTCTTACTGCTACATGTGTGATTGTTACCTATAGTCCAATCCATTTTCAATCAAAAATAGTTTTTATTGAGATTCTACTATATAGGTTATACCTAGGTGCTCAAGATATTGAGACAGGGGCAGCTAGGTGGCACAGTGGATAAAGCACTGACCCTGGATTCAGGAGGACTGAGTTCAAATCCAGCCTCAAACACTTGACACTTAGTAGCTGTGTGACCTTGGACAAGTTGCTTAACCCTCATTGCCCTGCAAATAATAATAATAATCATAATCATAATCATAATAATCATAAAGATATTGAGACAAAATAAAAATATCCTGTGACTTCAGCTCACATTTTCCTGTGGAGATATAGCATGTAAACAGATAAATGTTCATGATAATGTATTAAAGGAGAGAGAGAGAGTTATGAATACTGTGGTGACCTGAAAAGGCTTCTTACAAGAGGTAACACTGGACTTGAATGATAAAAGGTAATTGGAATTCAAAGAGATTAATGGGAGGAAGCAGTACATTCTAAAAAGTACAGAAGAGAGAGATGGAAGGCAGACTACAGAATTGTAAGTAGATAAGTTAGACTGGAGCCTGGACTATGGGAAGTCAGTAATGTGTAATAAGCCTTTGAAATGTGCTCAGGCCAGATTGGGAAAGGATTTAAACACCAGAGTATGGAGTCTCTATTTTATCCTCTAGTCAATTTGTTGTTGTTCAGTCTTTTCAGTTCTGTCTGACTCTCCATGACTCCTTTCATGGTTTTTTTGGCAAGATACTGGAGTGGTCTGCCATTTTTTTCTACATTTTTTTTTCTGACTACAGGTCTGGCCTTCTGTGCACTATGGCTTTACTTAGCTGCCCCCTTCTAGTCCCTAGCTTCTGAAATTGTGAGTCGTGACCCCATATGGGGTTGTGTAACTGAATATGGGAATCAAGAAAAATTTGGCCACAGAAAAAGGTTATATATACTTATTTTATATACCTGTATACCCAGGATTACAAGGAAATTTTTCATGGGTAAAGGGGTTACAAGTGGAAAAAGTTTAAGAAGCCATGCTATAGTTAATAGTGAGCCATTAAAGCCTCTTGAGTTCCTTGAAGGCAAAAAAAAAATGTCTTTTGCCTTTCTTTGTATAAGCAATTCTTGGCTCATTGCCTGGCACATAGGAGGTGTTAATAAATGTTCATTGACTGACTTACTGATGGGAGTAATATAGTCATTCCTGTGCTTTAGAAATACAATGTTTCAAAAAGGGAAAACATTGGATGTTGGAAGGCATGTGGGAAAGCTGGGACGCTAATCCACTGCTGGTGGAGTTGTAAAAAGATCCACTCATTCTGGAGAGCATTTTGGAACTATGAACAAAGGGCTATAGAACTGTGCATACCCTTTGATCCAGCAATACCACTGTTGGGTTTATAGCTCAAAGACATCCCCTAAAAGAGAAAAAGACCCGTTTGTACAAAAACATTTATAGCAGCTCTTTTTGTGGTGGCTAAGAATTGGAAATCAAAGGAATGCCCATCAATTGGGGAATGGATAAACAAGCTGTGATATATGATGGTGATGGGATATTATTGTGCTATAAGAAAGGACAAGCAGGATGATTTCAGAAAGGCCTGGAATGACTTGTTTGAACTGATATATAGTGAAGTGAGCAGAACCAAGAGAATATTGTGCACAGAGAAGGCAATATTGTTTGACATAGAACTGTGTAGGACTTAACTATTTTCAGCAATACAATTATCCAAGAAAGTCTCAAAGGACTATTGATGAAATGTATTATTCACTTCCAAAGAAAGAACTGATGTTGATGGAACACAGACAGAAGCATGCTATGTTTCACTTTCTTTCATTTTTTTCTTTTATTCAAATTTTCATGTACAAAATGACTAATATAGTAATGTTTTACATAATCATACATGTATAACTATATCTGCTTACCACCTCAGGGAGGAGTAAGGGGTGGGAGGAAAGCAGGGACAAAAATTGGAATCCCAAACTATATATAAAAATGTTTATTATTTTTACAAAAGAAACATAATGTTTATGGCTGTATAGTACTGGTTTGTAGAGAGGGGGGAGACTGGAAACCAAGAATTCAACTGGGAGATGATTGGGTGCCAGAGAGAAGGGACACTCCCAATTATTGGCACCTTGTAAGAGTTCACACCTTCCATTACTGGGTATCCACAACCTTTATGTTCATCACCAACATATAATTGTACAATGTTCCTTCAGGCTCATGAATATTTTTTATTGTTTCTTGTTTATTTGTTTGGGTTTTTTTTTGTGCTTGGGAACTTGGGGTCTAAACTCAGCTATTGCTGATACTGGAAGCTTAAGCCTCAAACAACAATAACAATACATAATAATGATTATGATGAAAATAAATAATGAAAAAAGTCAGTTTCAAAGACATAGAACAGTGATTTCATCTTTGTAGTCACTCCCTCCCTTCAATTATATAGACATAATAAATCTACATCTTATCACCTCAAAATTGCCTGAGGTTTATTGAGTGTTCCATCTCCTATGTCATTCTATCGCTAAATAAACAAATAAATTATAAATTAAATTCATAAATTAAATGGAAGCCTTTGGTTAATACAGATCAGGGATGATCTTGGATCCTTTACATGAACACTTTTTGGTTCAGGGAGAAAAAGCTTGGTATCTGCTAACAACTTAAACATTTTGCTCATGTCCAGGATCCCATAGGAAAATTAGAGGACACTCAATTCCCATGCAAGAAGATAAATGGTACAGAGGATAGAGTGGTAGGTCTGGCGTCAGGAAGACTTCAATTCTGTCCTCAGAAATTCACTAGCTATGTGAACCTAAGCAAGTCACTTAACCTTGTTTGTCTCAGTTTCCCTTTCTCTAAAATGAGCTGGAGGGAAAAAAAGGAAATAGCAAAACACTTCAGTATCTTTGCCAAGAAAACTCCAAACATGATCAAGAAGAGTCAGACCTGTATGAAAAACAGCTGAATGAAACAATTCCCATGCAAACATGAAGGCTAAAATTGCACCCTATTCAGGATAGACTTTCTTCAGTTTGAAGAAAGATACAAAATGGAAGAAAAAAAAAAACTTGTAATTTAGGTCATGAGCAGCTTGAGCAACAGCAACAAAAGCAGTAACAATGATCTTCTTCCTCTTTCTATAGGGGCCTACACAATTTCCAAGCATGTTTTCTATGGACTCCAAAGTTTTCTGGGAAATTTACTTAATATTGGGTGAGGGGAAAAGTCATGGACAACATGTTTATTATCTTTAAGTTCATCTATGTTTTAATATTTTAAAATATTTATGGCTGTGAAAGTCTGGGCATCTCATCACTTATGGAAATTGCAAATCCTCAACACCTCAGCAGATAGTTGCCATAACATTGCTTGGAAAATAAAATAAAAGGAAAAAACAAAACAAAAATAATAACCAAACATTTGATGACCAGCCTATAAATATTGAACTTCTGTATTTAAACTGTGATAATCCAGTGACTGGCTATTAAATATAGATGGGTCAACATATTATAAATCTATATTTATCCAACAGCATTTGTAGCATATAAGATAAACACAAAACATATCTGAAATGATGAACGTATCCCGGAACCAGTAAGTGATGAAATCATGCGTGAATATGGATGTCACATCTTTTTAGAATCCAACCCAATTAAAAGAAATTATTAAGTGTCCAGTATACAGAATGACAACATGGCATGCTAGATTTTTAAAAAATGTCCTCAGAATCAGGGAAACATAAATTCAGTCCTCACCTCTGACATATATCATGTGTGATACTTTATAAAAACACAACCTCTCAGTGCCCCTGTAGAATTATATAAGATAATTTTTAGAGAATTTGCCAATTTTCATTGTTAGAGGTAGCTCCCCACACAGACCTCTAGGCACAGATAAAATCATAGGTACAATTTGTATGTGTGTATATGTGCATATGTGTATATTTAATGTAGAGAACGAACCTCTTGAAATGACTAAAGATCTGGTTTTATAGCCATGCTAGGAATAATGGGTATGTGATCCTGGGAAAGTAATTTAGATCCTGAGAGCCCCAGAAAACTTTCTACAAGTATTAGCTTCAGAGTAGTTGCAAATCTACATTGGAGGTAGGAGTTTCCTACCTGGGAGTTCTCAATACCAATGAAATTATAGACTTCAAGAGCATCAGCTTCTCCCCCTTTCACTCCAATCCTCCCCTCAAAATCATAAAACTAAAAAAATAAATCATGAAAAAATCATGTGCACAAATGTCCATTTTGGACTACAACAGCAATTTTGATGATGACAATTGAGATTTATATTTCATTCTGTTTAAGCAGAGCTTCATCTGTAAAATATTTAGCCTCTTGTCTATGTAAGAAGGTCCTAGTGGTTGGGATGCTTGGCTACAGGACCCATGCTTTTTATCCATTCCTGTTAAATTCTTAATATTTTAGTACTGAATTTTTCCTATATTTATAGGTGATGGTAATTTCAAGAATAGAGTTTTGCTCAGGTTTTCATGTATGTATAAATGACTGCTGTTTGCAGGCCTACACTGATAGTCCCATGCCTTTTTTTTTATCAATACCTGTCAAAACACTCTTGACAGGAGCCGATTAAAGTATTATAACCAATCCCTTCCATAAAAGGTAAAAAAGATTTTAAAAAATTAAAAAGATGTCCTTAGCCCAAATATTCAGGTTTGTAAAGTTCTGGTAGTCATGTCTCACCATGCCCACTACTCCCCCTTGATCTATTTCCAATTCCTTGGTGCTATTCATACTAAGCCTCTTAACAGAGAAACTAGTTCAATACAGCAACAAGAGCAAGGTTCCAGCAGTCACTGAGTACAGGTTTTGATTTCAGGTTAAAGACATAGGGAGTTTAAATCAATGCAGTTCTCTATCATAGATTGCAAGGTAAAGATGGGGTACCTAGAATTATAAGATTTTCAGCTCATGACAAAAAAAAATTCTAAGTAATATTGAAGTCAGTTCCATTGCTGTTAATCCATTTACAAAATGATTTTGAAAGGAATTATTTTTCTTTTATCAAAATAATGTTATATAATTACCAATACATCTAAAAGGATGGTTGCCTAAATATAAGAATGGTTTCCATAGTAGGACTCAAAAGAGATCATTATAGGGAAACCATACTATAGGACCTTGTGAATCCTGATGCATTGTTCCAACAGCTGACAAAATAATATTTTTAAATGACAAGTGTGATCGTGTCACTTCTTTCCTCAAGAAGAATTCAGTGGCTCCCTATTGCATTTAGAATAAAATGAAAACATCTCAGTTTGGCATTGAAATTCTTTTGCTATATTACCCAAGATTGCCTTTCCTGACTTCTTTTAGATGAACTGTTTCCCTCCCTCTCCTATACTCTACCTTCCAGTCAAACTGGCTTGCTTGTTGTTCCATGACCTTGGTTCTGTCTCCCAGTTGCATGCCTTTCCATGTCCAGATTGCACTCCCTTTACTTTGATGTTTATTAGTATAACTTGCTTCCTTAAGTCAGGTTATATTCCATCTCCTGTGTGTAATGTTACTTAAGAATCTCAGTTTTTTTATATTTGCTCTTTCTGCCTCAGATTACAAGTATACATAACTCTGTTCAAGCAGTGGTATGTGAATTAATTAGGACAAATCAAAGATACTAAATTTATTAGCATGTATAATAAACATAAACATAAAATTAATGTATAAAACATCACTCTTTTATTATAATCAATTGTTTTATACTAGTTGGCAACAGATTCAGAAGATATTGATCCATATTCCTTAATATGAAAGCAGAACAAAATACATAAATTATATATTTGATTAGAATTTGGTGAAGAGCCAAGAACAAAGCTCAGGGTCTCATGATGATGGAGTAAGGTGCTAGAATATGACACCTCCTGGATTTATAATGAGTTTATAATTTTTTTTAGTTCCCACATGTTTTCCATGGTCAGGCAGCAGTCAATTTTCAGAAACAGTGATCCTTAGGATAATGAATCTTGCTCATCAATGCATCTTTTGTCAAATATGATTTGGAAGAGTTTGTTCTGAGGCCAAATTATTGTCTCATATCAAGAAAAAGCTTCGACTCTGACAAGTGATCAGTATTCTGAGTTTATGATTTTCGGATATATTTACTACTGAGTACACGGGGAGTCTTCTGAACTCATAATTGGATTACATGATTTTGTAAATATTCATCCATTTCAATTAGATTGTAGGTTTTGCTGGCGTATATTTGGGTAAAATAATTCATAGTAATTGCTTTAATTAATTTCACTTTACTTGGTGGTGTATTTACCCTTTTCATTTTTGATGCTAGTACTTTTTTCATCAGATTAACCAATGGTTTATTTAAGTGTATTTTTGACAGAAAACCATTTTTTAACATTCAATTTTATTAATCTCTCCTTTGACTTTCAGGACTTCCATTTTGGTCTTTAATTAAGGATTTTTTCAATTTGTTCTTTTCCTAATTTTTTAGTTGTATACTAATTTATTGATCTGTTCTTTCTCTCTTTTATTGATATATGCATTTAGAGATATACATTTTTCCTTACGTACTAATTTGGTTGTATCCCAGAACTATTGGAATGTTGTCTCATTGTTGTCATGCTTTTTAATGAACATATTGATTGTTCCTGTGATTTGTTCTTTGACCCACTCATTCCTTGGGATTTAGTGATTTAGTTCTAAGAGGCACAGGGCAGCTAGATGGTCGTACAGTAGGTAAGAGTGCGGGTCTGGGAGTCAGGAAGACATGAGGTCAAATCTGAACTCAGAAACTTACTAGCTGTGTGAAATAATGAAAGTCACTTAATCCTGTTTACCTCAGTTTCCTCATCTGTAAAATGAGCTGCTTTAATTTTATGAGTTCATCCCATTGACATGCATGTTTATAATCACTAACTTTGCATTTTCCTCCATCTTATTTTCCTGTATTTATGTTTCTGTTTCTCTTATTATCCTGTTTTGCTTCTGAACACTGTCTTTTATTTTGCCCTTCCTTTTAGTAACCAACCTCTTTCTCTTATTCCCTTTCCCCATACTTCCTTGTTGAATGAGATGCATATTTATTACCAATTGAGTGTATATACACACAGATATGTACAATCATAATGTTTCCATTTTTGACCCAATTTGGATGTGAGTTAGGTTCAAGCATTGCTCATCTCTCCCCCGCTCCCCCCAAAAATCTATTTCCTCCTCAATGTAAAAGATTTTCCTTGAATTCCTTTTTTATGTGAAATAATTTTCTCCATTCTTCTTCTCCTCTCACTTGTCATAAGCCATGCCTCTTTCTCACCTTTTATTAATACCATCCCAATTTACTTGACTCACACATTTTCTCTTTCTATGTAGAATCCTTCTAACTGCCCCAATAATGATAAAGTTCTTAGAAGATACATGTATCATCTTACCAAATAGAAAGGTAATCAGTTTAAACTTATTGAGTTTCTTATGATTTCTTTTTCATGTTTACATTTTTATGTTTCCCTTGAGTCTTGTATTTGAAAGTCAAATTTTGTATTCATCTCTGGTCTTTTCATCATGGATAATTGAAAATCCTCTAATTAAATGTCCATTTTTCCCCCTTGAAGGATTATATTCAGTTTTGCTGGGTATGTTATTCTTGGCTGTAATCCCAGTTTTTTCTGCCTTCTTGAATATAATATTCCAAGTCCTCCAATCCTTTAATGTGGTAGCTGCTAACGCTTGTGTGATTCTAACTGTAGCTCCATGATATTTGAATGGTTTATTTCTACTTGAAGTATTTTTTTTTAATCTGGGAGTGCTAGAATTTGGATATAATATTCCTGGGAATTTTCATTCTGCAATCTCCTTTAGGTGGTAGTGATTGGTATATTCTTTCATTTTCTATTTTGACATCTGGTTTTAGGATACCAGATTGGTTTTCTTGAAAATTTCTTGAAAAAAAAATATGACTAGGCTCTTTTTTGATAATGGCTTTTAGGTTATCCAATAATTCCTAAATTTTCTCTCCTCAATCAGTTTTCTAGGTCAGTTGTTTTTCCTATGAGATATTTCACATTTTTCTTCTTTTTTTTCCATTCTTTTGGGTTTTTTATTGTTTCTTGATGTCTCATGGAGTCATTAAGTTCCTCATGCCTAATTCTCATTTTTAAGAAATTATTGTCTTCAGTGAAATTTTGTATTTCTTTTTCCATTTGGCTAATTCTGTTTTTAAGGTGTTATTTTCATCAGTATTTTTTGTGTCTCTTTTACAAAGCTATTATTTGTCTATTCATAATTTTCTTCTTTTCCTTTTATTTCTTTACCTAATTTTTTTAACTCTACCACACTAAGTCTATTAAAAAACACCATTTTTTTTACCTCTTTCATGAATTCTTGTGCACTTGTTTACAATTTACATTCTTTCTCCTTTGAAGCTTTGGTTATGTTTGTTTTGACCTAAATCTCTTCTTCAGAGTTTGTGTCTTCATCTTCCTTGTTATCATAGCAGCCTTTTGTGGTCAGGATCATCATCATCACCACCAACACCATCACCATCACCATCATCATCACCAAAGCCACCACCCCACCCCTATATCCTCCTCTTCTTCCTTCTCTTCTTAATCCTCCTCCTACTTCTCCTCCTTCTCTTTTTCCTCCTCCTCTTCTCCCTTTCTTCTTCTATTTCTTCTATTTCTTCTTCTATTTCTTCTCCTTCTCCTTCTCCTTCTCCTTCTCCTTCTCCTTCTCCTTCTCCTTCTCCTTCTCCTTCTCCTTCTCCTTCTCCTTCTCCTTCTCCTTCTCCTTCTCCTTCTCCTTCTCCTTCTCCTTCTCCTTCTTCTTCTTCTTCTTCTTCTTCTTCTTCTTCTTCTTCTTCTTCTTCTTCTTCTTCTTCTTCTTCTTCTTCTTCTTCTTCTTCTTCTTCTCCTCCTCCTCCTTCTTTTCCTTCTCCTCCTTCTTTTCCTTCTCCTCCTACTTCTTTTTTTCTCCTCCTCCTCCTTCTTCTTCATAGTTTGCCTTTTTTCCACCTTTTTTTCTTTATTTATGGTAATTTTGGTCTCTGTTTCAATTTTGGGTGAGGGGAATATGCTCCGTATTAAGCTTTGAGCTTTTTCACACCAATGCTTTCAGAGCTAGTTTTGTGACTTTAGAAATTTGGGGTTCTTCCATGTTGTGTAATCTGGGTAGAAGTGGGGTCACTGTTTTCTTGGTATGGACTCTAGTCCTTACTCAGGAATGACCCAGATCCCCTGTGATTGCAAGTGATACTGCTACTCACAGCCCCTATACTCCTGGGACAAGAAATGATGGTGTTCTTCATAGTCCCTGATCCCGCAGGACTGGAAGTAATACTGCCCTTCAGGTCTTCCACTTCCTATTGACTAAAAGTGTTCCTCTCTGGCCTTGAAGTATAACCCAGAAGCATGCATACCATTTGAGTTGCCAATCAGGATCCAGTCCTGCATCTAGTGCTAGCACAGGGGTCCTTTGTAATCTCTTTTTAACCATTTGCCATGTACGCTTATCATCTCTGTTTTGAGAGTTCCTAAAGCTGCTGCTGCTTCTGTCACCATTATCTTATCCTACCACTGGTGTTTCATCCATGTGGGCCCTGCATCAGTCTCTTCCCCTGGGTCACAGATCCATCTTTCCAACTTCTTATATTGTCTTGGGCTGAAAGAATGTATCACTTTGATCTTTTGTTGGTTCTAATCCTTTAGAATTCAATTTGAGGCATTATTTTAAAGTTGTTTCAAGAGTAATGTTGGGAGAGCTCAGCTAAGTACTTTCTTTACTCCAGCATCTTGGCTCTGACCCCAGAAGTCCTATCAGTTTTAGGGTTTGTGAGTGTGTGTGTGTGTGTGTGTGTGTGTGTGTGTGTGTGTGTGTTTGCAGGGCAATGAGGGTTAAATGACTTCCCCAGGGTCACACAGCTACTAAGTGTCAAGTGTCTGAGGTCAGATTTGAACTCAAGTCCTCCTGAATCCAGGGCTGGTGCTTTATCCATGGTACCATCTAGCTGCCCTCAGTCCTATCAATTTTAAAGAAAATTATAAATTCCTTGTATACAAGCAGAAGAGCTTCAAATGTACTAAACCTAATCAAACATTTTCCTTCCTTTGGAAGGGGACTGGGCAAAATGAGGTTCTCCTGTGAAGTAAGCATTAAATAAATAGATTTTTACATAGAGGATTTTTCTGCCATTTAAGCTTTTTTCCCAGAATTTTATGTATCAATATTCCTTAAAATTGTGAGATAGGCCACAGCTATCACATACATCATTGACCAACCAAAAATTACCCTGAGACTGTCTATAGCACATATATGTGGCACTGAACATAGCAAGCACAATGAAAATGTGTTGAATGAATGAATAGAAGAATTTGTTATTTTCTTATAATCAGACAGTCTACATTGGAAAGTGAAAGTGGGGAACGTTATACAAAACAAAGCCATTCCTTCCACTACCTTTCATATTTTACATGACATCCTTTAGCTATCTTCTTACATGTCCCAGCTGTGGTCAGCTTCAGTAAGCTAATGGGAATGAAATAGTTACTTGCAAATCTGAAAAAAGAGAATAGCTGCTTTCAAGTGTTTTATGATTTTTAGATTTGTTTAAATAGAGGGAGATAACACAATAAATAGACACACATTATTCAGAAGTGAATTTTAAATAATGCAAATTTTACACAGAATAGCTCCAGGAAGATTCGATTTGCAGCATCTTTATAGTTAGGAAGACACTGATATCACTTTTCTGTAAGCATTTGCAAAGAAAATTTCCAGTTACAGTATGCTCAGCTAGCTGATAAGATCAATTGGCTGTAATGGGTTATATTTATCAAAGAAATTAGAACTCTTCCTTTTGAATTTAGTCTTGAATGGGGCTAAGTAGCTGGCCATCCCTAAATGAACACTAGAGAAAATAACTGATTGAATTTTTAAACTTGCATGCCAATTAAGACCTCAGATATAACAGAGAAAATCTTTGCATGGACAGGACTTTTTAGCAAAATTGCTTCTGTGAGTTGCTTTTCTCCATTTTATTTACTTGAGATAAACTTTCCAGAATGGAAGTTAAGTCAGACTCAAACAAAAAAGCTAAAGCAAGAAAGAATACTGATATCAAAGCAGGAAAATGCTACTGATTTGGGATGGTAGAAAGAGAAATGGATTTAAAATGGGTTCAGATTCAGACTTCATCACTCTCCTGTGAGTCCTTTCACTTTGTTGGACCTTGTTTTCCCCATTTGAAAAATGAAGGGGTTAGTAGGTTATTTCTTAAGTCCATTTCAGCTCCAAAGATTATACTCCTAAAAGTTGGAAGTGTAGGGTAAGTAAGCTTTTTTTTTTCTATAAGCATTCCGAAGCTGTATTAAATTTTTCTCAGTTCCAGGATATTCACTGTATAGCTTAGGTGTTAGCTGCATTATCCAAATCCATTCCTTTGAGAAAAAAAAAAAAAGGAAAGGATATTTTATCATCATCATAGAAAGGATGTATTACTGGGGAAGGAGGGACTAGAAATCAATGGATAAAGCAGATTATTTTTAGATCTTTGATTTGTCAAAGGAGAACTTTAATAAGGACAGAAAATGTTGCCAAATCAAGGTTCTATCATAAGGTACTTTGCTAGCATCTACAGTTGAAGTGGGAACAGGCATAACATTCTTAAATAAATCATTATCTTCCATGAAGGAAAACATTTATCATGCTATTTCAGTAGGTTGAGACACTCAATGGCCAGAAAGAGATTAGAAGGACTATGTAAACTGTATATATGAAAAGAAATATGTATATGTATGTGGATATGTTTGTGTGTGTGTATATGTATGCCAAGGAAAAACAAATGTCTAACCTTTTCACAGTCAAATACACCAGGAATCATTCACTTATTAATTTATTCATTCATTCACTTGATTACTTAGTAAGTTAGTTGGTTAATTAGTTGTATGCCAATTAAGGCTTCTATTCAGTCAGAAGTAGCTAGACTATACTTCTGGAATATCAAAAGTAAGACACAGCATCTGTAATGTTATCATGCCTGACAGTGGTAGGGGGGGACATAAAATGAAGGCACCTTACCGTGGTCAATCTCTCAGACAACCTTGTAAAGAAAACCAAAATAGAATATCCCAGTAGCAGTGTGTTCTTGAGGTCACTCTTCTGGAATGAATCACATACCTGAGGTACTAGGATCAGTCTACAAGTTTCTTATCATATTGCTTGTCCTATTTGCTAGAGAGCATTCAACATAATGAGGCATTGTAGCAGAACTTTCCTTTCAGTGGCTCCAATTTCTACTGTCATAAACGTTTGGGGGTTATTGGCTGGGAGTGTAAGAGAAGAGCACAGACTAATGCAGCCCATTCAATTATCTTCTGTATGAATGAAGAAAGGATTTCTTTTCCTGAAGTTGACATTATTGCATCTTTCACAAGCTTTGCAATGGTGAAGAAGCAGTATTGTTCAATGGTCTGCTTGATAAAAGAAAGAAGTAAAGGGAAATGTGAATAGCGACAAATGTTGGAGAGGATATGAAAAATTGGGACACTAATTCATTGTTTGTGGAAATAATAAAATGATCCAACAATTTTGGAGAGTAATCTAGAATTATATGCAAAGAGTTATTAAATTACCTATACCCTTTTAAAAAATAATAAACATTTTAATTTATACCTTTGAGTTCCAAATTTTATCCATCCTGTATGTATGTATATGTGTGTGTGCATATTTATATATATATATATATATATATATATATATATGTATGTATATAAAATCTATATCAGATTGGGGAGGGATAAGGGGAGGGAGGGAGAGGAGAAAAATTTGGAACTCAAAATCTTATAAAAATGAATGTTGAAAACAGTTAAAACTTATTGAGTAACATTTTTTTTTCTTTCCTGTTTACCTTTTTATGCTTCTCTTGAGTTTTATATTTGAAGATTGAATTTTCTATTCAGTCCTGCTCTTCTAATCAGGAACATTTGAAAGTCCCATATTTCATTGCATGTCCATCTTTTCCCTAAAAGATTATGCTCAATTTTTCTGAGTAGCTGATTCTTGGTTGTAATACAAGCTCTTTTGCCTTCTGGAATACCATATTCAACATCTTTCTTTAATGTAGAAGCTGATAAATCCTATATAATCCTGAATTTGGCTCTTTGATATTTGAATTGTTTTCAGGGTGCTGCAGTATTTTCTTCCTTAACATGATAATTCTGGAATTGGCTATAATATTCCTTAAAGTTTTCATTTTGAGATCTATTTCAGGATGTGATCTTTCAATAACTATTTTGCCCTCTGGTTCTAGGATATTAGGAATATTTTCCTTGATAACTTCTTGAAAAATGCTGTCCAGGGTCTTTTTTAATTTTTTCTTTTCTTCTTTCTTTCTTTCTTTTTAATCATGGCTTTTCAGGTAGTCCAGTACTTATTAAATTATCTTTCCTAGATCACTTTTCCAGGTCAATTGTTTTTCCAGTGAAGTACTTTACATTTTCTTTTCTTTTTTTCATTCTTTTGATTTTATTTTGCTCATTCTTGAATTCTCATAGGACATCATTAGCTTCCACTTGCCCAATTCTAATTTTTAAAGAATTATTTTCTTCAGTCAGTTTTTTACCTCCTTTTTCATTTGGTCAATTCTACTTGTAAAAGAGTTCTTTTCTTCAATGGATTTTTTTTCAACTCGACCAATTGTATTTTTTTCAAGTAATAATTTTCCTTTTCCAATCTGTTGACTCTATCTTGCTTATCTCTTATTTTTTCCCCATTTTTTTCTATCTCTCTTATTTTATTTTGAAAACCCTTTTTGAACTCTTTTGAAAAGGTTTTTTGGGTTTGAAACCAATTCATATTCACCTTTGAGGCTTCACATATAATCATTTTGACATTTTCCTCTTCTGAATTTATGTTTTGATTTTCCTTGTTGCTATAGTAACTTTCTATGGTCAGGGTTTTTTGGTTCATTTTAAGCCTATTTTTTGACAGTTAAAGTTAAGCTCTGCTCCTGGGGCACAGGGTATATTTTCCTAAGCTCCTTGCACTGGGGACCAGGGGCTTCTTTACTGACTTTCTGCTTTGTGGTTTCTGGGGCTCATAGCTTGCCCACTGTGCTGAGTTGGTTGTGCCTGGTTCCTGAGTTGGCAATTTACCTTCTCCTCTGGGCCTGGTGGCCTCACACCTGGCCTGTTGTTATACAAACTTGGTGAGGCAGGACCAAAGGGACTCAGTTGCTGATCTGTGCTGTGACTAAGCTTCTCTTGATAGCTAGCCTGGAAACCGTCTTTGCTGGGTTGCACTTTCCTTTCACCCAAGTAAGACAGACCTTTCTTGAAGTCCCTCCAAGTCATCTTGTGCTAGAAAATTGTGCAACTCCTTTTTGTGGGTTCTGTCACCTCATGATCCATTTAGAGGCTTGATTTAACATTGTTTTTGAGGGAAACTGGGGAGAGCTAAGGCAACTTCCTAGTTTTTCTCTGCCATCTTGGCTCTGCCTCTTTTGTAAAGTCTTTGCAAACCCTAAAGCATTGTATAATCCTAGCTACCATTTATAAAATGCTTGACATTATGTAAAGTGCTTCACAAGTATTATCTCACTTGGTACTCACAGTAAACCTGGGAATTACATGCTACTATTTCCCCTATTTTATAGATGAGGAAACTGATGAGAATAGATGTGAATTGATTTGCCCAGGGTTAAATTTGAACTTATGTTCCTGACTCTAGGCTGAGAACTCTTTCCAGTGCACTGCCTAGCTCTCATTTTTTCATCACCATCATCACCACCATCGTCATCGTCGTCATCATCATTATTTATAAAGCTTTGCAAAGTGCTTTAAAAACATTATTCCCTGTCAAACAAAATATACAGGCTATTTTTATGCTGTACTATTCTAACAGTACTAATATACTATTCCTCAGACCTAATTTAATTGTTAGTCTTAAGATTAAGGAATTTAATAACAAAAGAATGATTAACTTTTGTACTCTCTAATGATAATAGCATTTTATCTACCTACCTAATTACAAGCACTTTACAGAAAGAGGAACTGAAGCCTATAGAAGTTAGGTGACTTGACATTGACAAATGACCAGAGGAAGTACTGATAGAAACAAACTCTTGATTTTCCCTTCCTTTCCCAATCATGCCAAACTTAGTGGGCCTACCGCCTGAAGGACCACTCAAGGAGACTTTGGTTACAAACTCTCATTTAATCCCTCTCACATTTAAAGTGCTGGAAAGCTCTTTTCTGTTCTTTTCTGTGAGCTGCTGCTTTATGGTATTGGCAGCACAGATGTTTTCCCTCTTGGTGTTGTCCTAATTAGAAAGGCCTGGCCTAGCTGTAAGGAAGTGGGAGTGATAAGGAATTCTTTCGGTTGGTAAATTGCTGTGTGAGGTGCAAGGATGTCTGTAGAATAAGTAATCATGACTATGAGCTCCATCTAAAACAAGGGACTTAAAGAAAAGGGAAAAGAGAAGAAATATAAGAGTTTACTCTTACACAAAAACTCTACATTCAGCCTGATGGTGCTTTGTTCTGTGGAAAGAAGGATGCCACAGAGTTCACAGTCCGGTAAGCCTGTGATCACCTCTCTCTCCTTTCTGTAAATCCTTGAACACAATGGGAGTATGGAAGAAGACATAGTCTAATGGAAAGAATGATGGGATTGGAGACAAAGGAACTGGTTGCTGTCAGATGCTAATTCTAATATTTACTAACTATCCTGATCTGGGACAAGTCATTGCACTTTTTTGAGCCTCAGCTTCCTTGTTTATAAAGTGAATGGTTGAACTAGTTTACCTCTAAGGGCCCTTCCAGGTCTGTACTTATAATCCTCAGGTAAAATGGCTTAATTAGGAGGCCTATTGCCTTCAGCTAGACATAGCCCTCTCCATAGATACATATTTATTTGACTTAGGCTCAGAGGTTGTTAGACTCAGCATGGTGTATGGGGAAGAGCAGAAGAGTAAATATCAAAGAGGTAAGTCCTGCCCAGGGCTAGTCATACCACCTGGAGTGAGCAACATGAAATGGACCTGCAAATCAATGGTTGTCATTCATGATTGAGAGTGATAAAAGGACAACTAAGCTTGAATAGTCAAGCTTGGCCCTGCAGATAAGATGAAACAAATATTCTCTTCCCTTCTTTGTAGAGATGGGCATTATAATCTTGGAATATTGTGTATACTTTCAGATAGGGTTGATTAATACTAGTACATAAAAACAAATGAAAAATTAGACATTAAAAAAACAAAACAGGGGTTCAGAACTCAGAAGACTGGTTAAAATCCTACTTCTGCCTCTTACTACCAATGTTCCCTTGAAAACCACCATGAATTTTTATTTTCTTCATCTGTAAAATATGGGGGTGGGGGGTTGAACTAGATGACTTCCAATCTCCAGAGAATCCTATCGAATTATTACCCTGCCTCAGTTTCCCAACTTTGAAAATGAGAACACTGGACTAGCTTCTGAATACCTTTCATGGTCTAAGTCTATGATCCTAGTGTTGCTGAAATGCCTTGTTCATCTTATTAATCAATTAATTGATTAATCAACTTTACAAGGAATGTTTATTTTGAAAGGGAGGAATTGATCATGAAATAAAAGAAATATAAAAACAAAAGACTGCTTGAAATCATTAAATGAGCTACCAAGGAAGAAAGAATAGGGGAAGCAATCAAGTAATTCAGTTGACTCGGAAGAAGGATCAGTTACTATTGTGTCTGAGGGCTAGAATCTCAGAAGTAGAAGGTAACTCACAAGTTATCTATTCCAACCAACAACAGGATTTGGGACTTTTCTTTTTTCATTCCTCCCTCTCTTCCTCTCCCCCTCCCAACTTCTTTCCTTCCTTCCTTCCCTCCCTCCTTCCTTCCTTCCTTCCTTCCTTCCTTCCTTCCTTCCTTCCTTCCTTCCTTCCTTCCTTCCTTCCTTCCTTCCTTCCTTCCTTCCTTCCTTCCTTCCTTCCTTCCTTTGTTTCTTTCTTTCTCTTATCTATATAGCTATCTGATTATTTATGTATGTATCTATCCATTCATCTTTTTCATCGGAAAGACTTAAGGGAAGCTTCCTCCAGCCCAACATTTTGGAGAGATTCAATAGTTACTTATAGAGGGATTAATGTTATTTATAGAGAGAACAAGAAGAAAGGAATAAGAATCACCAGGAGGGAAACAAAATGGACTATGGTAGGCTGGGGATTTCTTTATGGAAAAGAAGATGAGAGAGAGGGAGTGAACAAACCCCAGTACATTGTCCTTAGAGATAACCTACCCCAACCAAATCTCTTCCTTCCTCACTTTTCAGCCTCTGCATGACTCTCTCCCCCTTTTATTCTCCTGCATCAGTCTGTGTCCTAACTTTTTGTGCTTGCTAAATTTCTAGCCCCAGATTAGAGCACAGCCTGGCCTGAGCTAGCTAGTACTCTGGGAAAGAACACCAGCATTGGAGTCGACATCCTTTTAAAGTGTGTCTTTCTTACTTACTCTAGGAAAAATCACTTCATTTCTCTTTTCTCTTCCGTAAAATTAATGGGAAGACATTGAATTATAACATATCTATAACTGAAAGGGACCTCAGAGGGCTATTACCACCCTCTCATTTTACCCAGAGAGGAAAATAGGACATGTGACTTGCCCAAGGTCACACAGTTAGTACACATCAGAAGGAAGATTTGAAATTCTGTTCTTTGACTTTAGACCTTGGGCTGTTTCCACCCTACTGTACTGATCTCTAAGTGCTTTTTGCAGTGCCAAGCCTTAGAAAATTATGATGGTTCAGCTACTTAGAGAATTGTGCAGGTAATGGAACAGATTCAAAGTGGAGGGGTGCTTCCTATCCCATCAAAGAACAACCGGTTAGAACTTCCATTTCATTTATGCTAATAATGACTCGGGGGATAGGAACATATCTGGAAGAGTAGTGTACTTCCATTTTGAAGTGTGGAGTTAAAAGAGTGGGCTAAAGCAGATGAATGTAACTAGTTAGTTTTTCCTTCTTCCATTTTCCCAAATTGTTTATTGGGTAGTAGGGGAATATCTGGTCTTAAAATTTAAAAAAGCCTTCACATTCTGGATTTAAAGTTAGCAGAACTGGGTTC